>NC_032000.1:3701337-3945790 GCF_001879085.1 Nicotiana attenuata | reverse complement strand
AAGGTATTACGGTGGTATTGGTGCTTTTGGTTGAGGTCCCGGGGGCCTCGGGATGATTTCGGGTGGTTAACGGAGTAAAATTTCTAAGTGTTGCAGCAGCTGGTATTTTTCTTTCTGGTATTTTCGCTTCTGCGGCCTGGGAACCGCAGAAGCGGAGTCGCAGAAGCGGCCTTGGACGTCGCAGAAGCGACTTTTGGTCACCCTCCAGGAAACCGCAGAAGCGGTAGGATTTTCGCAGAAGCGGATCCGCTTCTGCGAGATGGGAACCGCAGGAGCGGAAGCTGGGATTTTTAAAGGGAGCCGCAGAAGCGTCCAGTGCTTCGCATAGGCGGGACCGCAGAAGCGGTCCCTAGACCGCAGAAGCGGAAATGACTGTTCAGAAATATCAATTTCGAGGGTTTAATTTCATAAGTTTGAAAATCGATTGAGAGCTCGGGAGAAGGCGATTTTGAGTGGGTTTTGAAGATAAAATCATTGAGTAACGTTTCTTTGATCCCTTTTTATTATATTTCATCATTATATAGTTAAATACATCACGGGAATTCGAATTTTGGACCAAAAATTGGATAATTTGGGGTAAAACTTCATTGGCTAGACTATTGAGTTTTGAGTGGGCATTTGACCTCCGATTTGGGAGATTTTTATATGGTTAGACTCGTGAGAGTACGAGGGTTCTAAAAATGTGAAAATTATTCGATTCCGAGACGTTGGCTTGAGGGGCGTTTTGGTCATTTTATCTATTTTCGCGCCCTAGCTTTAATTTTAATAGTGGAATCAGTTGTTTGCAATATTATTTACGATATGTAATTGAATTGAATAGATTTGGGCCATTTGGAGTCGGATACTCGTGGCAAAGGCGTGGTTTCTATTGATATCGAGCCGGTTCGAGGTAAGTGGCTTGTCTAACCTTGTGTGGGGGACTTTTCCCCTTAGGATTGTTTTCTTGATATTTGAGTGCCTTGTACGTGAGGTGACGAGCGCGTACTTGAGCCGATTGATGAAAATCCGGTTTTCACTTAAGTTGTTGATATTTAGCTTTCTTTCCTACTTGCCTTACCCTACTTGAAATTATACTTGTGCTAGATTTGGAAAGCATGTTTAGCTGACTTAACTGCCTAATTGCTTAAGTTGTTTGACTGTACTACGTGAAGCATGCTAGGCTAATTCTATCTGTTGCTCTGTCTTTCGTACTTTATTCCTTGGTTTGTTTCTGGCTGTGGTTGCGCATTTACATTGGGACTACGGATGTGGGATTCCGGTAGCTCCCCCCCCCTTGTTTATTTACTTTGGGACTACGGGTTCGATTCCCGGTAGATCCCCCTGCACTTTTACTTTGGGACTGCGAGTTAGATTCCCGATAGATCCCCCTGCATTTTGATGGTTGGACTACGGGACGGTATCCCGGAAGATCCTTCGGTTTGGTATATGAGTTGGATTACGGGACGGTATCCCGGGAGATCCACTGGACAGTTGAGGAAAGGGCTACAGGACGGTATCCTTGGAGACCCTCATTGTTATCATTGGTATTGAGTTGTATTTACTTTGTGTTTGCTCTGTCCTTTTGTGGTTGTTATTGTCTCGTTGACCTGCCTTATTTCACTGCTGTATTTATTATTTCTGTCAGATTATCATACTGTTAATTATTGTTATCACTATATTTTGTCTCAGTATGGCCCTGACCTTCCTCGTCACTACCCGACCGAGGTTAGGCTTGGCACTTACTGAGTACCGTTGTGGTGTACTCATGCCCTTCCTGCGCATGTTTTTTATGTGCAGATCATCCAGGTACCTCTACTCAGGCGCACTATCAGTGAGGCAGGAGGACTACGGAGACTTCGAGGTAGATCTGCTGCGTCCGCAGACCGACGAGTCTCCCTCTTACTCTATCTCTAGTACTTAGTTTTTCTTCTTCCGGTTGTTAGATATTCTGGAGTTTGGAGCCTTTACTTTTCGCTTCTGTAGCCTGTGTTGCCCGTGAGTTTCCGGGTTTTGGGGATTGTTTTGAACTGTGATATTGAGTTGTACATTCCGAGCGGCATTCAGTACAGTTTCTTTTAGTATTTAATTTGGTTTCCTCTATTTTTCTGCAATTATTATATTTCTGCAATATTAGGCTTACCTGGTCGTGGGGACTAGGTGTCGTCATGACATGTTCATAGTCGGTGAACTAGGGTCGTGACAATTGCTATATTTTTGGGGTATTTTTCGGTTGAGAATCTTTTTTATAACTGAAAATACAAAATTTGTGTGTTATAATTGAGTTTTTGAGTTATATTAGGAGTCTATTATGTTAATTGATTCACTTTCCTTTTAAAAACAGTGTAATCCCCTTTTTCACGCCGTGAATACAGTCGAATACAATAATCTGTCCAGCTATAATCCCATGTTTCACTCCATGAATACAATCGAATACACTCGAATACAACAACTAATTAGCTGGACTTCCCTGATTCACGCCTATTTTTGCTACTGTATTCATGAATACAATAGCTTAAATACATCAAATATATCTTATAAGCACATAAAAGGTATCTATAATCCGTAAGATAGCAAATGGTATCTATAGATGGCTAATTACTACTAAAAGATAGTGCTTTATGAAAATTTCCCATTTGAAAATGTGAGTCCAAATAGGAATTGGAATTAATAACTCCTTTTTTCTCTTCACTTTTAAAGATGGTGGTTTAATGTAATAGTTTAGTCTTATGAATGAATAGCATATATCTCTAATGTTTTTGCTTACAAAAGATTTGCCTTATAGAGGTGAAACTATTAATTAACCAAATGGTTGATCATGAATAAAAGAGGTGGACTGGAGATTGCATGTGCAATTGGAGCAATATGAGTAGAGCATTGTTTACTTTATAAATATAGCAAGAACATGGTGGAATATCAATTTAATAAATTTCATTTTCACGAACAGACTTGCAATTCTCCAATTACCTATCATCCAATGCAATAGTAACAAATTAGCAAGAACATGGTGGAATATCAATTTAATAAATTTTATTTTCACGAACAGAACTTGCAATTCCCCAATTATGTATTACTCTTCATCCAGTAGAATAGTAACAAATTATATATGCTAATTCAATAACAAGTGTTCCCAAACATTTGTACTTACTTTTTCTCAGTAGCATAAACAACAATACCAATAGTTAATATTTCGTTGCTTATTAAGCATATATTATCTTAATTAATTATTAAAATTTATCTTCATAAATGAAGAAAGATTTTGCACGGCAACCCAAACCTTCATAACTGATATTCCTAAGAAAGGGTATACGCCGTAAAATTGAAGGTTCTACGCTTCCATGTATATAAACAAAGAGAAACTGAAGCTTCATTAATTAGAGAAGAACAATCAATAGTGAATTCAATTATACCAAGAAACAATTGGAGATATAAAAAAGGATAAAATTGATCAAAGAATAAATATTATTTTGTTATTAATATAAACTATAAAAATAATTATTTATTCATATTTAAATCGCGTGAAGCGCGGATAAATTTACTAGTTACTTAATAAATGTTAGCTATGAAAGATGGTCCATAGCACATTCCACTATCAACATAACATTGACAATTACTTCAAACATTGAGGAGTCGGTCAATGCAGCTTAGGAACTCCTAGTACTGCCTTTGTTGGAGTACATAAGGCAATTGATCGGACGATGGAAATTTACTAACCAAGAAAATTAAACAGAGTCATTATTTATCTTGGGAAAAAATATGATACAATGCTTATGGACAATCTCGAATTGTCACATCGGATGAAGGTATAACTACAATATGTAGATCATTACTTGTGCATATAATATGTGGTCGTGCCGAATTCAGAGTCCAACTGCATGGCACAGGGAGACCAAATTGATTAAAACTAATGTTTTCTAATATTAATTGTTCGCACAAAAGTAATATTATAGTGTTCAATTAATGGAGGGTCTTATCTCTGTTACCCGAGGCTTCAAGTTTTCTGTTCCTTTTCAAAGCTGATTGATCTACCTCCATTCTCTGTTTCTTCTGAGGCATACAAGAAATTAGTCATTACTTAAGCAAATTGTTCAACTTTTAGGCAACTACCAACATGTATATAAGGATTTCAATTTAATGTAGCATTTATGCCTACCCAACTGCTAAAAGATTGCTTGGTTTGACATGATATTATGCTCTTTTGAATCTTGTAGGCTCTCCAGTATATGTATTTTGAGAGCATCTGCTTTGTCACCACTAACGATAGTTGATAAATTTTATAGGTGACCCCTTCGACGAGTTACTTATATTTAGTACTTGACAAGGGTAAGCAAAGAATGGTGTTCCTAAAAGATCGAACTTGCGGCTGTAGAAGGTTTCAGTTGGATGAGCTGCCATGTGCACATGCTTGGGCAGTACTAAAATACAAATATATTGATCACATTGAGTATTTCTCGGTGTACTACTCCAGGAAGTACCTATTGAAGACCTATGAAATTTTAATTTATCCGGTTCCTGATGAAAGCATATGAAAAATTACTGCCGAAGTTCTAGACGAAAAAGTCTTGCCACTAGACGTGACTAAATCAATAGGAAGGCCAAGGAAGGGGAGGTGCAAGCCAGTATCGCGACCCAAATTCCCTATAGGCAGTGATGGCGCCCAATGTCGCCATTAGGCAAGCCAACGGAGAACTAACTATGTGATTGTTCCTTTTTACAATTCAGAAATAGTTGGTTTTTAATTATTAGACAAATAAGAGATAAGGGATTTAATAAAATAAAGTGTAAATAATTAAAAGAACCAATGTGACAAAATAAATGCTCAAGAATTATCAAATGTCTACTAGCATATTTTTCAAGACCTGGTGTCACAAGTGTATGAGCTACTAGTATAATATTACAATAAACTCTAAACTAATGTCTGAAATAGAGTAGACAGAGAGTAAATACAAAAGAGATAGAGACTCCAGGTGTTGCAGAATGGGCTCGAAAAAGCAGCTCACCACTAAGTCTCTGGGTACCAGGGGTGCGTGCCGGGACGACTGCCAATTGCACCAAGTGTAGCGTGAGTACATAAACAATATGTACCCAGTAAGTATGCAGTCTAACCTCGAAGAAGAAGTGACGAGAGGTTGACATTGACACTTACTATGGGTCAACAAATAAAATACAGAAATTTTAAATAAGCATAATTATGTAAATAATAATAATAATTCAATAACAAGCAGTGAATAAATAATTCTTCGATTAAAAGTAACTTCCAAGTCAATTTCTGCAATTAAATAATTATAACCTCTCAAGCCAAAAAATAATGTCAAGTAGACTTAAGCTCCGAGTATTATCACGCACGATTTATGCCGAGGTTCTACGGCCCGATCCCAATAATATACTGTGTGCACTGGTGAGGGTCGAACGACACGAACTATAGATGCATCTATTAACTTGCCGAGACGAACGTCCCGATCCCATGAGAATAGAGAAGCTTACCTCGCTTGCGGAAGTACTTACGACGAGAGAGGACATGCATTTCTCAGAGTTATTAAATATTCTTCAATTCTTTCCAAAAATAAGAAATATAACATGGATGTTTCACCCTTACAATCTCTATTCTCAGCTCTATTCAAGATAATTAATGTGCATAACAAACAAGACAGTACAATTAAAGCATGATGTAAACCTAAGACTACCTGGACATCTCATGGAATATAGCTACGCACAGACTCTCGTCACCTGGTGCATACGTAGCTCCCCACACAAGTAATTCACAACAAAAACATACCTCAGGGGAAGAGTTCCTTCTTACAAGGTTAGCCAAGAGACTTACCTCGTTCTCAAGCTCACTTCAGGTCCACAAATACGCTCCAAATCCTAAACTTGGTGCCAAACAACCCAAAACAATCCAAATATTATGTAAATAAGTCAATATATACTCATGAGTTCATAATTTAACTATTGGAGTAATTACCCAACCCGAATTGGAAGATTTTTAAAATTCACTCTCGGACCCACGTGCCCGAATTTCGAAAACTTTCGAAGAATAATGTTACCCATAGGCTTAAGAACTCAAATATATATTTTTCACCCAATTCCATAGTCATTTTCGTGGTTAAATCCCATTTCTTTGTCAAATCCTAGGTTTTTCAACTAAACCCATAATTTTCACAATTTTTACATGTTAAAATCTACCCATAATCTATGTATCAAACTTACATTGGGTAGGAATTACTTACTTTCAATAGCTAGGTGAAAATCTCTCGTCAAGAAGCTCTAAAATCGTCCAACAAAAGAGAAAAATGAACAAAATAGCCAAAATGCCGACTTTAATAAAGTCTCTACCCAGATGCCCCTTCTTCGTGAACGCAAAAAGGGCCTAGCGACCGCGAAGGCAAAGCCTGCCCAAGCATGTCGAACGCACCCAGACCTGAACGCGAAGAGCACTGACCCATAGACCTCTGACCCAAAATCCTTCTACGCGGACGCGACAAGGCCATCGCGAACGTGAAGACCACAGGTCCTAAAGTTTCGCGAACGCGGACTTGTCTTCGCGAATGCGAAGAGGAAAAGTGTCAGTTCCCCAAATCCTTCATCATGAGCACTACGGTCCTTCCGCGTTCGCGAAGAAGGAAACCAGAACTTGAAAATCTAGTGTTTTCAACTTAACTTCAGGCGGTCCGAAAAATACCCGAGCCACTCAGGACCCCATCCAAATGCACCAACAAGTCCGTAAATGTAAGACGGACCTGCTCGAACTCTCGAAACTCGTAGAAAAACAACGAAACTAAGAACCGCACCCCAAAACAAAATTGAAACAAATTATGAACTTCAACTTTCCAAATCGCTCCGAACGCGCCGAATCATACTTAGACTATTCGGAATGACACCAAATTTTGCGTGCAAGTCTTAAATCATAGTACGGAACTATTCCCATGCTCGGAATCCCAAACGGACCTTGATAACACCAAATCCTACTTCAAACCAAATTTAAAGAACTCTAAAACCTTCAATGTGCCAACTTTCACTATTAAGCGCCGAAATACTCTCGGGTTATCCAAAACTCGATCCGAACATATGCCGAAGTTGGAAATCTTCATATGAACCTATTGGAACCGTCAAATCTCGGTTCCGAGATCGTTTACTCATAATGTTGACTCAAGTCAAACTTAGCCCTTTTTAGCCAATATTAGGGAAGTAAGTGTTCCGATTTTAACTCGAACCCTTTCAAACCCGAACTAACCATCCCCACAAGTCATAAAATAGTAAAAGCACATACGAGGAATCGTATTTAGGGGAACGGGGATCTAGAAAGCAAAATGACCGGTCGGGTCGTTATATTCTCCACCTCTTAAACAAACGTTTGTCCTCGAACGGGTCTTGAATCATACCTGGAGTGCCGAATAAGTGTGGATATATGCTCCACATGTCCTCCTCGGTCTCCCAAGTCGCCTCCCTGACTGGTTGACCCCTGAACTGAACTTTTACCGTAGAAATCTTCTTGGACCTCAACTGGCAAACCTGCTTGTCAACAGTGGCAACTGATTCCTCCTCATAACCCAGACTCTCATCTAACTAAACCGTGATGTAGTCTAACACATGAGACCTGTCCGCATGATACCTCAGGAGCATAGACACATGGAAGACCGAATTAACTCCCGATAGACAGGGAGGCAAAGCAAGCTCTTAAGCAACCTCCCCAACTAGTCTCAACACCTCAAATGGACCTATAAACCTTGGGCGTAACTTGCCCTTCTTCCCGAACCTCACGACTTCCTTCATCGGTGATACTTTCAGGAGAACCTTCTTGCCCACCATAAAAGATAAATCACGCGCCTTCTGATCCACGTAACTCTGTTGTCTGGACTGTGCTACCGAAGTCGCTCCCGAATCAACTTTACCTTCTCCAAGGCATCCTTCACCAAATCAGTACTATATAACTTAGCCTCGTCGGGCTCAAACCATCTGATGGGCGAACGACATCGCCGACCATATAAAGCCTCAAATGGAGTCATCTCAATGCTGGACTGATAACTGTTGTTGTAAGCAAACTCGGCCAAAGGCAAGAATCGATCCCATTGCCCTCAGACGTCAATCACACATGATCCAAGCATGTCCTCCAAGATCTGCACCGTATGCTCCGACTGCCCGTCGGTCTGCGGATAAAATATTGTGCTAAGCTCTACCCGGGTTCCCCAACTCACTCTGTACTGACCTCCAGAAATGCGAAGTAAACTGAGGACCTCTATCTGAGATGTTGGAAACAAGCACAACATGCAACCAAACAATCTCCTGAATATAAATCTGGGTTAACCTCTCTGAAGAATACGCAGTCACCACCGAAATGAAGTGTGCCGACTTGGTCAACTTGTCGATAACGACCCAAACTGCATCAAACTTCCTCAAGGTCCGCAGCAACCCAACTACGAGGTCCATAATAATGCGCTCCCATTTCCACTCAGGTATAGTCATCTGCTGAAGTAGGCCATCTGACCTGCTCATTCTTAACCTGCTGGCAATTTAGACATCTCGCCACATACTCGACTATGTCCTTCTTCATTCGCCGCCACCAATAATGCTACCTTAGGTCACGATATATCTTCGTATCACCTGGATGAATAGAATACGGAGAACTCTATGCCTCCTCTAGAATCTTCTCCCTTAAGCCATCGACATTAGGAACGCATAGGCGATCCTGGAGTCGCATAACACCATCCCCGCTCATAGTAACCTCCTTGGCACCACCCTATTGTACCCTCTCCCTAAAAACCAACAAGTGTAGATCATCAAATTGACGAACCTTGATCTACTCGAATAATGAAGACTGAGCGACAATGCATGCAAGAATTCGGCTAGGCTTTGAAATATCCAACCTCACAAGTCTGTTGGACGGGGACTGAATGTCCAAAGCTAATGGCCTCTTCATTGTTGTAATGAATGCCAAACTACCCATATTCTCTACCTTTCTGCTCAAGGCATCCGCAACTACATTCGCTTTGCCCGGATGATAAAGGATGGTGATATTATAATCCTTTAGTAACTGCTACTCATATTGAGATCCCTCTGCTTGAACAAATGTTGTAAGCTACGATGATCGGTGTAAACCTCATAGGTCACCCCATAAAGATAATGCCTTCAAATCTTAAGAGCATGAACTATTGCGGCACACTCAAAATCATGTACGGGGTAATTCTTCTTGTGGAGCTTCAGCTGACGTGAAGCATATACAATAACTCGCCTCTCCTGCATCAATACACAACCCAGGCCAATGCGTGAAGCATCACAATACACCATATACATCCCTAAACCGGAATGGTCTCCACCTTTAGAACGGCCTCTACCCACCTACCCTCTGCCTCTGGGCGGCCTGACGGCTGGCACGGTGGCTGGTGTTGTAATCATAGGCTGATGACCCTGCTGCACTGCCTTGTCCCGAAGCCTGGGCAAAACCTCTTCATGTGGCCAAGATCCCCGTACTCGTGACAACCCCTCAGAGTGGTAGAGTGCTGACCTGAAGACTGGCCTTGATGGCCTGAATACCCACTGGAGGAACCGTAAATAGCTGGTGGACGGTAGGAGCTCTCTGGAAAGGCACTAAAATTGGGTCGCACTGGAGCACCCCGAGGAGGAGGCGGTGCTGGATATGTGAGCCCGCATAGCTTACTTCTCCCAAACTGACCTCTTCCCCCAGATGGAGCACCACTGAACCCTCCAGAATAACGGAATCGCTTGTCCCGCGGCATCTGCTCTCGGCTCCGCTGACAAACACCCTCGATCCTCTGAGTTATTTCCACAACTAGCTCGTAAGAATTCCCTATATAAACCTCTCGGGCCATAGTGGCATGGATACTAGAGTACAAACCTGCAACAAACCTCTGCACTCTCTCTGCATTGGTAGGAAGTATCACAAGTGCATGGCGATCCAACTCAAAGAATCTTGCCTCATAGTCGCTCACTGATATCTGACCTTGCTGGAGCTGATCGAACTAAAACTGCAACTCTTCCCGCTGAGAGGATGGAATGTACCTATCTAGGAAGATACGTGTGAACTGGTCCCAAGTCAAGGGAGAAGAACTTTCCGGTTTGTCGAGAAGATAGGACAGCCACCATCTACTGGCCCTGCCCTCCAACTGAAAGGTGGTAAAGTCTACCCCGTGGGACTCCAATATCCTCATGTTGTGCAGTCTTTCCCTGCACCAATCAATAAAGTTCTGGGGGTCCTCATGTCGCTCACCTCTAAAGACAGGAGGATGAAGCCTGGTCCATCTGTCCAATAACTTCTGCGGCTCGCCGACCACAGCTGGTCTGGGCTCAGGTATGGTTGCTGCAACTGGCTGGGCTCCGCCCACGGGTAGTGTGCCGGGGGTCTGACATACGGCAGCCGCATTCCTAGGAGCCTGAGCGGTAGGGGTCTTTGCTCTCCCCTCCCGCCTGACATGTGGCTGGGTCTGCTGGAAATAGACCAGCATGATTTATAGAATCCATGACCCGTAGCATACGGCCCATGACCTCCTGGAATCCTGGTGCAGACATGTAATCCAATGGGACAGGCCCCGCTGCAGGAACCTCGCCTTGCTCCTCAATGACAGAATCCTCTACTGGTACCACTGGCGGTACAACTAGAGCAACTCTAGGACACCCTCGTCCTTTACCTCGGGCTGGAGCCCTCCCTCGGCCTCTGCCTCGGCCTCTAGCAATAAAGGGAGCAACTTCTCCTTGGTCAGGAACATCCGTCGCACATGTTCTCACCATCAGTGAGAGAATAAGAGAAACATACTTAGTACAACATCAACTGCACGATAGGAGATGAAGAAAGATTAGTTTCCTAACATCTTATAGCCTCTCGAAGATAAGTTCTGACGTCTTCATACCGATACGCAAGACTCTATTAGGCATGGTCATAACTTGTGAGACCTACGTGAACCTAGTGCGTTGATACCATATTGTCACGACCCAAATTCCCTATAGGCCGTGATGGCACCCAACGTCGTCGTTAGGCAAGCCAACGGTGAACTAACCATCTGATTGTTCCTTGTTACAATTTAGAAATAGTTGGTTTTTAATAACTAGACAAGTAAGAGATAAGGGATTTAATAAAATAAAGAGTAAAAATTTAAAAGAACCAATGTGATGAAATAAATGCTCAAAAATCATCAAATGTCTACTAGCATATTTTCTAAGACCTGCTGTCACAAGTGAATGAGCTACTAGTAGAATATACAAAAAAACTCTAGACTATTGTCTGAAATAGAATAGACAGAAAGTAAACACAAAAGAGATAGAGAGAGACTCCAGGTGCTGCAGAATGGGCTCGGAAAAACAGCTCACCACTAAGTCTCTGGGTACCAGGGGTGCGCACCAGGACGACTACCAGATGCACCTGCCTCAAATCCTGCACGATTATTGTAGAAGTGTAGTGTGAGTACATAAACAACATGTACCCAGTAAGTATCCAGTCTAACCTCGAAGAAGTAGTGACGAGCGGTCGACATCGACACTTACTATGGGCTAACAAATAAAATACAGAAATTCTAAATAAGCATGAATTGTGTAAACAATAATAATAACTCAATAACGAGCAGCAAATAAATAATTCTTCGACTAAAAGTAACTTCCAAGTCAAGTTCTGCAATTAAATAATAATAACATCTCAAGCCATAAAATAATATCAAGTAGACATAAGCTCCGAGTATAATCACGCACGATTTATGCCGAGGTCGTACGGCCCAATTCCAATAAAATACTGTGTGCACTGCCGAGGATCGAACGGCACGAACCATAGATGCATTTATTAAACTGCCGAGGCGAACGACCCGCTCCCATGAGAATAGAGAAGTTTACCTTGCTCGTGGAAGTACTTGCGACGCGAAAGGACATGGATTTCACGAAGTTATTAAATATTCTTCAATTCTCTCCAAAAATAAGAAATCTAACTTGGATGTTTCACCCTTATGATCTCTAGTCTCAGCTCTATTCAAGAAAATTAATGTGCATAACAAACATGACAGTACAATTAGAGCATGAGGTAAACTTAAGACTACCCGGACATCTCATGGAATATAACTATGCACGGACTCTCATCACCTAGTGCATACGTAGCTCCCCACACAAGTAATTCACAACAAAAACATACCTCAGGGGATACGTTCCCTCTTATAAGGTTAGGCAAGAGACTTACCTCGTTCTCAAGCTTACTTCCGGTCCACAAATACGCTCCAAATCCTCAACTTGGTGCCAAACAACCCGAAACCAACCAAATATTATGTAAATAAGTCAATGTAAATAAGTCAATATATACACATGAGTTCATAATTTAACTATTGGAGTAATTACCCAACCCGAATTGGAAGATTTTTAAAATTCACCCCTGGGACCACGTACCTGGATTCCAGAAATTTTCGAAGAATAATGTTACCTATAGCCTTACGAACTCAAATATATCATTTTCATCCAATTCCATAATCATTTTCGTGGTTAAATCCCATTTTTTGTCAAAACCTAGGTTTTTCAACTAAACCCATAATTTTTACATGTTAAAATCTACCCATAATCTATGTATTAAACTTACATTGAGTAGGAATTACTTACCTTCAATAGCTAGGTGAAAACCCCTCACCAAGAAGCTCTAAAATCGTCCAACAAAAGAGATAAATGAACAAAATAGCCAAAATCCCGACTTTGATAAATTCTCTACCCAGATTCTTCTTCTTCGCGAACGCGAAAAGGGCCTCACGGTCGCGAAGGCAAAGCCTGCCCAACCATCACGAATGCGACCAGCCCTTCGCGAACGCGAAGAACAATGACCCATAGACCCCCTGACCCAAAATCCTTCTACGCGGATGCGACAAAGCCATCGCGAACACGAAGACCACAGGTCCTAAAGCTTCGCGATCCCGGCCTCGTCTTTGCAAATGCGGCCTCGTCTTCGCGAACGCGAAGAGCAAAAACGTTAGTCCCCAAAATCCTTCATCTGGGAATGCGAGGGTCCTTCTGCGTTCACGAAGAAGGAAACCAGAACTAGAAAATCTGGTGTTTTAAAATTAAACTCTAGGAAGTCTGAAACACACCCGAGCCACTTGGGACCCCATCAAAATACACCAACAAATCCATAAACATAATACGGACCTGCTAGAACTCTCGAAACGCGTAGAACAACAACGAAACTAAGAATCGCACCCCAAAACCAAATTAAATCAAATTATGAACTTTAAGTTTCCAATTCGCTCCGAACGCGTCAAATCATACTTAGACTATAATGACACCATATTTTGTGTGCAAGTCTTAAATAATCGTACGAAACTATTCCCATGCTCGAAATCCCAAACGGACCTCGATAACACCAAATCCAACTTCAAACCAAATTTGAAGAACTCTAAAAACTTCAATGTGCCAACTTTCACTATTAAGTGCCGAAACACTCCCGGGTCATCCAAAACCCGACCCGAACATACTCAGGTCCAAAATTATCATATAAACCTATTGGACCGTCAAATCCCGGCTCCGAGATCGTTTACTCAAAATGTTGACTCAAGTCAAACTTAGCCCTTTTTAGCCAATATTAGGGAACTAAGTGTTCCGATTTAAACTCAAACCCGAACTAACCATCCTCGCAAGTCATAAACAGTAAAAGCACATAAGAGGAGTCTTATTTAGGGTAACAGAGATCTAGAAATTAAAACAACTGATCGGGTCGTTACAGCCAGTATCTGAAAAGGAAGGAAAAAGTTCAACTTCATGTGGACAGTGTGGAGAAGAAGGTCGCAACAGGAAAACTTATAGAAATAACCAAGAGATAGGATGAAATATGTCAAACATAGAATTACTTGTTATTTTTTTACTTTATTGAATATCATATATATTTAAAAGAATCGAATATATCAAGAACTTTATCAATGCAGAATGTCATTTGAATTTTAGATATAAATAAATATTTGATCTATCATTTAAAATCGTGTTGCAAGTGTATTTTTTAAATTATGCATGTGTTTGATTAAAAAGAAATGTGTCAGCTATGTATCATATTTTTATCATCTATGTATCTCTTGTGTATCACCTATTTATCTCTTTCTTTTTTTCATTTCCAATGAAACTTCATGAAGTAATTCAGGTTGGTACATAACAATCTGAGATTCGAGAACCTCTTTCTTAGATTGTTCCTTCATCTCCCCTGCCGCCTCATCTAACACTTGTAGTCACACCAACAACGCCGGTCTAAGATTCGGGAACCTTTTCTTTCTCCGATTCTGCCTCTATCTAACTACTGCCTCATCTACAGTCTCATTAATAGCACCAGCGCTACATCTGGTGTGAAAGTTACTTTAGCAATGAACATGATAGGGACACCACCAGAAGTTTCTTCCATGATATTGACACCTAACGAATCTGCTTCATCGAGCACAAAGTTGTTAGGATGATGCACACTGGTATCTCCTTGTCAATGTGGAACATCTTTGCCTTCACTTCCGCCGACCTATTTAACTTTTGAAAAAGAATCGGATTATCAAAAACAACAAAGAAAAGAAAAAGGAAAAGGGCAAAATGCACAACTAAACACACCTTACAACCATCCATGTCAATATCTTCATTGTCACAAAACTCCATAATGCTCAGAAAATCATTATTGTCTTGACGAGCACTGGTGTCTTCCTCTAGATGTGGATCATATTTGTCTTCGCTTGCACCAAGCTATTTTTAGAAAAAAGATACAGTAAGTTAACTAAAAAATAAAAGGAAATCCACAATGGAAATGATACATATACCTTGAAATTTATCAACTCAAAGACTTCCTTGAATTTATCAGAAACATATTCCATGAAGGACTTTAACTGCTTATGGAGCTACAAAAGGAAACAAATAAGAAAAATAATAGACTATAAGTATACCTTTTTAACAAAACTTTCAAAAAAAAAAATTAAAAGACCAATACAAACCTCTTTAATATTAGCCTTCAACTTCTGCAACTCAAGATCATAATCAACAAGTTGATACCCGATGCCTTTTTTGGTGCGACAGGCTCCTTAATCTGTTTCGGTGGGTAGCGTGACAAAATCATCACTATCATCAATAGGAAGTTTTCCCAAAAGGAAACAAATAGGAAAAATAATAGACTATGAGTATACCTTTTTAACAAAACTTTCAAAAAAAATTAAAAGACCAATACAAACCTCTTTAATATTAGCCTTCAACTTCTGCAACTCAAGATCATAATCAACAAGTTGATACCCGATGCCTTTTTTGGTACGACAGGCTCCTTAATCTGTTTCGGTGGGTAGCATGACAAAATCATCACTATCATCAATAGGAAGTTTTTCCTTGTTACGTGATGTCAAATATTTCTTATACTTATCGTTAACTTCAACAGGCAAAGTAAATCTCCTTAGATCTTAGTCGTAGGAGAAATATTTTTAAACTGCAAATGTAACAAAAAGTGGTTCAATACTAGATGTATAAAAAATGTATTAAAATTGTATATTTGATGTATCACAATGTTAAAAAGTATCATATATGCATAACCCATCAATACATAAAGTTGGCACCTTATTCCCTGTATTGTTGAAGAAACCAGTAGAGAAGTCCTCACGCGTTGGCCTGCCTATCATTTCCCAATTCAATATTCGTGGTGTATTGTCACGACCCAAAATCTAGCATGTCGTGATGGCGCCTATCTCAATACTAGGAAATCCGACAGCCAAAATAAATCACGAAATTCTTTAATTTTTGAAAACATAATAAATAAATTTAACAGAAGAATCCCTTAATTACTGATACAAAATACAACGTTCGCAAAAATCTGGTGTCACTGAGTACATGAGCATCTAAATGACAACAAGGCCTGACTGATAAAAACACTATCTAGAAATATAGAACAGTCTGAAAGTTTGGAGAGTCAAGGTCTGCGGACGCCAAAGCAGATACCTCAAAAATATTCGAACTGATAAAAACTCTAAAAACTGCAACCACCATGCCCAGAAGTACCTAGATCTGCACACGAAGTGCAGAGTATAGTATGAGCACAACTAACTCAATAAGTAACAAGTCTAGCCTCTGGACTGAAAGTAGTGACGAGCTCAACAGGTACAGTCCCAAATATAGAAATAACAGTACAGAAATATAGACATGCTTTCAAGTTTAACCGTTAAAGCTCAATCGGGAAAAATTGACCGAGTTTGAATAATATGAGGAATATGACATCTCTATATCTACATGCAAATGTGCATGTCGTATATGATGCAATAGAATGAAGGCCTCGCGTACTCATACTCTCGGAGTACTCAACCTGACTGTCTCAATTCTCATCCATCAGACTCAATCACTCAACAATGTACAGGGCAAATCCAACCCAAATGTAAATAATAAGCCAAATCCTGGCTTGAATCAATAGCAATTGCGCTCACTGTGGGTGTACAAACTCCAGCGTGGCAGATCCAGCCCAAGCGCTATAATATAAAGCCAATCTGGCCTGCTGCGGCATGCAGCCCGATCCTAAAATAATAAAGCCTATAAGGCCTGCTGCGGCATGCAGCTCGATCCATAAAACTCAGTCACAACACGGCTTTCAGGCCCTAACTCAATCATCAATCTCTCCAGTCTCTCGAGCTTACAAATCTAGTGCCAATCAGCCTAACAATAATATATGATACAACAATAAATAAGAACAAAGGCTGAGATATGATGTGCAAATGATGGATGTGACTGAGTATAAAATTCCCATTTGAGCAAATAATTCAACAACAGAAAGGATCATAATGGGTCTCAACGGATGAGCATATAGCCTAAGCATGATTATTAACATGGATTGTTGCTCAACTGCTCTAACACATAGGGATCAGATGAACAGCAACAAGGTTTGATGGCTACACAATACCACGTAATCGACCGGGTCACATTTACCACGGTGCACGCCCACACGCCCGTCACCTAGCATGTGTGTCACCTCAACACCAACCGTATTTCATAGATTTATACCCTAAGAATCAAGTTTAGACGTGTTACCTACCTCAAACCGTGCAAATTCTCTATTACAATAAGCCCTTGCCTCGCGAATTGGCCTCCGAACGCCTTGAATCTAGTCACAAATAATTTGATACAATCAACACAAGGTATAGGAATCAATTCCATATGAAAATGCTAAGTTTCTAAATAAAAATCCGAAAGTCAACCAATAGTGGGGCCGACGTCTCGAAAGCCGACAAAAGTTATAAAATACGAGCGCTCATTCAATCAAGAGTCCAACCATACCGAATTCCGACTCAACTCGACCTCCAAATCCTAAATTCTAATTTTTAAAATCCCTAGTCCAAAATTCCTAATTTACACCTTAAAACCACATTAATTTGGGGGAATTCGATGATAATTCAATGTTATCGAATTAAGGTGACAAAAAGTGACTTACCTTTTGAAGTCTTGTGAATTCCCTCTGCAAAATCGCCCCCAACCGAGTGTTTGAAGTCCAAAAAGGGCAAAAGCCCGTAACCCCTTCGAAATGAATATTGCCCAGGGGTTTCGCACATGCGACTCACTTATCCGCATATGCGGTCTCACAGGTGCGAGCATTTCTTCCGCTTCTGTGGTTGTCCATGAATCCACTGCCTCCGTTTATGCAGTTACACATGCGCAGGTGTGAGTCCTCATCTTCGGAACTTCCTCCGCATCTACGCTCCAAAGCCTTCTCATTGAGTTTCGCTTCTACGCCCATACGCTGCAGCTGCGACCACGCATGTGCTGAAACACTCGCACCTGCGACCACTACACATCCCTTCCCAGGCCCCTTCTGTGCTCCCCTACTAGCTTTTGCAAGCTTGCACTTGCGATCAAAACTCCGCAGGTGCGATCGCAGCAGACCTGGTGCACTACAACAGTCATTCAATTCCAAACTTGATTCGTTAACCATCTGAACTCCAATTGAGGCCCCCCGGGACCACAAACAAATATACCAAGAAGTCCTAAAACATGATACAAACTTAGTCGAGCCCTCAAATCACATCAAACAACATCAAAAAATGAATCGTACCTCAATTCAAGCCTAATAAAAACTAGAAAACTCCAACTTCTTCAATCGATGTCGAAACCTCTCAAATCACGCCCGATTGACCTCAAATTTTTCACACAAGTCAAAAATGACATAACGGACCTATTAAAATTTCTGGAACTAAAATTCGAGCTCCATAACCACAAAGTTAACTCTCGGTCAAACTTCTCAATTTCTAAAACTTTTAATTTTCCAACTTTCGTTGTTTCAAGCCAAATTCCACTACGGACTTCCAAATAAATATATCGGACACACTCCTGAGTGCAAAATTACCATACAGAACTATTGCAATCATCAAAACTCTATCAGGGGTTGTTTACATATAAGTCAAAATCCAGTCAACCATTTCAACTTACGCTTCCAACCTCGAGACTAAGTGTCTCAACTCATTCCATAACATTTCTGGAACCAAACAAACTACCCCGACAAGTCATATACAACAATTAAGCATAGAATAAGCAGTAAATGGGGAACAGGTCCATAATACTTAAAACGACCGGTCGGCTCGTTACATGTATGATCTCCAACACGAAAAACAAATTTTTTATCCACTAGAATGCAACACTCATAGAACCACACCTGTAGTGCAAGAGGAAATCCACCAATCCTATAAACCTCTGACTTTCCCTTCAACTTGTCCCTCACCGACTTCATTAAAGCTCAAAACACAATCTTACCCTATGGAAAGGACACATACTCACCACTCTCGGCAAGATGGAAATCACGTTTACTTATAAATATCTTCTGAGCCTGAGTGGATATTAGAAACGTGTTTATGAAATAAATGATTGCAACCTTAACTGCGTCTTCATCAAACTGCTATTTCTTCTTCTCAAAACAATCAATAAGCAACTTCTTTGACACCGCTTCAAAACCAGAAAAATAAGTATCCACCAGCCTATTGGGTCCACGAAAGTTACCCTCAACATGTTCATTGCCACAACAGTTTAAACCACTTACAACACCAAATTTTTGAAGTCCAAAATGTAAAACACATTCGTCATTCAATTTCACATAAAATTGATCACACTTATCGTGAACCAACTCCCTAAACAATAAAGAACGAATCAGTTGTACCTGGATAGCAACTCGAGTTAAATCAACGAAATAGCCAAAATAGTTTTCCCTAAACATCCGAAGTTAGACATCAGTCAACTTTGACTGTAAAACGTATATGATGTTTACATTAGTGTAAGATGTCAAATATAAATGGCACGAATTAATAACAAACAAATACAAACTAGATCCAATTTTAAAAGAAGATTCAACAATACAGAAAAATATAATTGAATTATGTACCTTACAAACTTTGTCACGAATTTTAACCTTTTCTGCCTTCTGAACCTTACTCTTTTTTGGTTTGACGCCCAAATTCACTTCGTCCTCCATGATACGTTTTCTCTTACCTTTAACATCACCCACTCTAACCCTTTTGCTCTTCTTTTCTCAGATTATCCAACAACATCCTTTCGAGATTCTAACACTTTAACACTGTCGGAATGAATTTGTCTTCCCATATTTCGTTCATCAACCGATTTCTCAACTAAAACCGGGGTTGAATGAGGATATAAACTCATCGACCTAGCTTCTCTTCTCATGTTGCTCGATAAATCAATTGAAACCGGCTTTGAATAAGGAGATGAACTCATCGAACGAGTTTGTCTTGTCATAGTGCTCTGTTTCACAATTGAAACTAGGTTGAAGGAGGAAATTTAAAAAAAATTATACGAACAAACGGTTACAGAACTTTTTGAAGAAATTGATGCATAACTCAACCAAAACTAACAAAATCATCTATAACAGATACCTACAATGAACTCTAACTAAGAAATTCAGTCGCAAAAGCCTAAAAAAAGCAACATCGCTTCTTCAATAAACACATGCAATCCGAAAAAATATACAATATAAGAGATTTTTTAGTCTAAATTACCCGGAATCAGGCGACAATCACAACAAATGTATCTTGTTTTGTCGTCAATTTCAGCAATTTGGTTCAATTTAGCAAAAAATTGCAGAGAGAGAGATAGAGAGTGAAAACTTAGAGAAGAGGGAGAACGGTCCTTTTTTTAAGTCTGTAAAATAAAAATAACGGCATTAATTAAAACTATTTGGGCTTAAAATGACATTTGGGCCTTTTTTGTAAATATTTTATTTTGGGCTATTTTTGGTTGGGAAAGTTTATAGATTGATCATTTAGGTAATTTTTCCTAAATGACTAATAAGTGTCTTTAAGCGATGGCATTAAGGGCTAATAAGGGTCTTTAAGCGTTGGCGTTACATGGCTAATAAGCGCCTTCAGGTGGTGACATTAAGTGTCTAAAAAGTGTCTTTAAATGGCTAATAAGTTACTTTAAGTGATGATATTAAGGGCAGATAAGTGCCTTTGGTGTCATTAAGTGGCTAATACGTTTTTTAAAGTGCTAATAAGTGCCTTTAAGTAGCGGTATTAAGCGACTAATAAGTGCCTTTAACTGGTGACATTAAGTTACTTAGCGATTAAGTGGCTAATATGTTTTTAAGTTACGACATTAAGTGGCTAATAAGTGCATTTAAATGGCGGCATCACGTGACCAATAAGTGCCTTTAAGTGATGGCATTAAGGGGTCGTTTGGTAGAGTGTATAAAAATAATATGGAATATGCTATATTAGTAATATTGAGATTAGTTATGCTGAGATTATTTTTAATCGACTGGTTGATTTTGGTGTATTAAAATAGTATGCAAACATAATTTTTTTTTTAAAATTATTTATGCCATTCTTTGGAAAGGATTTTAAAAGGGTTTAAAAGCATATTTATGTCTTTATACATGTTTATCTATGTAATATAAATTATGATATTGTTAATATCATAATTTGTTAAGGGCTGTACCAAATGCTAAAAAATTACTTATTATAAACCGGAGGGAGTATCAAATAACCCCTAAGTGGATAATAAGTGTCTATAAATGATAGCATTAAGTTAAGTAGCTAATAAGTACTTTTTAGGTGACGGTATTAAGTGGCTTAATAAGTGCCTTTAAATATCAGTACTATGAGGAGTTCGAAACCAAAATGTGATTCTTTTGGACTCAAAGAACCAAAATGTGTGAGAGAAAAATATAGTGACCTTTTTATATATAACGCCCTTTAAGAAGGCGCTATATTTGACTCCACATGGCGCAAGAAAAACAGACAAATAGAATTTAATGTACCAAAAGAGGAGTAGAGTGCTGGGTGGTGCAATGGTTAAAGGCTAGGTATGAAGATGGTTTTGGCCTTGTGGTCTAGGGTTCGATTCCTTCCACTAGTATTATTTTATTTTCCTATTTCTTTTTCATTTTTCATTTCTTCTCATTATTTGGTTAAGTATTTAGATATAAACACTTTAATATTTATAATTACTTTTCAATGTAATTAAAATAATTTAATATTTATTAGAAAATTATGATTTTTGAATTCATTTAAAGTAAAAAAAAAAAAAGAGAAGCCTTTAATATCACGATCCAAAATTCACTAAGGGTCGTGATGGCGCCGGACACCACACTCAGGCAAGCCAACACCAAATAACTGGTAATTTCTCGTTTTAATATTTTTTTGAAATCTTTTCATCTATACATTAAACAATAAGTAATGGATTTCATTGAATAAATAATGATGTACTTAACAAACTTAAAATTAAATAATCGCATAATCATCCCAGAATCCGGTGTCACAAGTGCATGAGCAATTTCTAGGAAACAATAGCATACAATAACCGTCCGGAATACAGATTGGATAGTATAGAAAATACAATACAGTACTCTGAAGGAGATTATGCTGACTGCGGGTCCTCTCGAGAAGTGCAGCTCACCTAAGTCTCTGTATCAACCATGCCATTGCGCCAAACTAGGCCACTAGACATACATGTGCATGTGCAACAAAAATGCACAGCAAGTGTAGCATGAGTACGAAAATAACGCGTACCCAGTAAGTATCCCGTCTAATCTCAAAGAAGTAGAGACGAGAGGTCGACTTCGACACTTACTAGTGGTCCAATAATATACCGATAACATAAGTAAATCAAGAACTTCTATAAACACGGTTGTAACTCAATAGCATGAAGCAAGTAAACCATTCTTTCATTAGTAGGGAATTTTCAAATTTATTTTTCATCATTTATACAATTATCTTAAGCAAGGAAAACAAACATCAACATCTACGAATCTCAAGGCAAGCAATACAAGCATGCGCAAATCATGCCGAGGTCGTACGGTCCGATCCAACAAATATTTAAACTGTGCACTGCCAATGGGTAGAATGGAATGCGTCGAATGTAGGATTCGCGACGCGGTCAAATATAAATAAACACATCAAACCGTCAATCAAGAATTCATCAGGGAAACAATTACCCATAGAAATGGCAACTTCTCTTTAACGATCAAGAAAAATGATGTTTAATTTCTTTATAAATTCATCTACCAATTCGATATGATTTAAGAAATTTAAATTGTCAATAAGATTACAATTATTTCAAGTATAGCATGCTTCGGGTCCTAGACTACCCGGACTTAAGCATAATAGTAGCTACTCACGAACTCTCGTCACCTAGTGCATACGTAGCCCCCACAAATAGAAGCACATATCCAATTGATTCACCTATGGGGACAATTCCCTCTTACAAGGTTAGAAAGGAGACTCACATCGCTCCGAAGTTCCAAAACCGGCTCCCAAGCCCTTCCGACGACTCAAACCGATGTCCAACGCTCCAAAGCTAGCCAATAATTATGCAAACCCATTAATATACGCTCAACTACTTATTATAATCCGATAAACAATTTCTAACCCCGATCGAAAAGTTGACAAAATTGCCCTCGGGCCCACGTGCCCGGATTCCGAAATTTTCTGAAGATAAAGTTTACCCATAACCTCAAGAACTCAAATATATAATTTACTCTCAATTTCATGTCCAAAATCGTGGTCAAAATCCAAGAATACCAATTTCTAGGTCTTCTACCAAAAATCCACAATTCCTTCTAATTTCATGCTTGAATCCATAATAATACCATGTATTTAACTTAGAAGAGGTGGAATTAACTTACCTCAAGCTTCATGATGAAATCCCTCCACTTTAAAGGCTCCAAATCGCCCAACCAAAGTGAAAATATGAGGAAAGTGAGCCAAAACTCGATTTTTATAAAAAAACACTGCCAGCCCCTGATTCTCGCACCTGTGGTCACTTGACCGCTTCTTCGGTTCCGCAGGTGCAGCACCAATACCGCATTTGCGGGAAAGCCTCCAGCTGCTCCAGTCCGCTTCTACGCTGCCCAGACCGCATCTGCGATCACGCAGGTGCGGAAATTCCCTTGCACCTGCGGCCTCAGCCCCCTTCACTCCCAGCCGCTTCTGCGGTTCACCTCCTCGCTTCTGCAGGGCCGCTTCTGCGATGAAGCTTCCGCAGAAGCGGTTACACCAGTAACCAGAATCCCCCCTTCAGCTCCTCCTTCAAGTCCAAATCGATCCGTTAATCACCAGGAATCCACCCGAGGCCTCGGGGAACCCGTCCAATCATACCAACCAATCCCAAAACATAATGCGGACCTGCTCGAGGCCTCAAATCACATCAAACAACGCTTAAACTATGAATCGCCCTCCAATCCAATCTCAATGAACTTTAGAACTTCAAACTTCAACATTCGATGCCGAAACATATCAAATCACGACCGATTGACCTCAAACTTTGCATGCAGGTCATATTTGACATTACGGACCAGCTCCAACTTCCGGAATCGGAATCCAACCCCGATATCAAAAAGTCCAGTTTCGGTCAAACTTCTCAAAAACCTTCAGATTTCTAACTTTGGCCAAATGACTCCAAAATGACCAACGGATCTCCAAATCCACTTCCGATCGCGCTCTCAATACCAGAATCACCATATGGAGCTATTCTCAGACTCGGAATCCCAAGCGGACATTGATAACACTGAAATGCACTTCAACTCAAACTTATGAAATTCTTCCAAAATGCTAACTTACACAATAGGCACCAAAACGCTCTCGGGTCGTCCAAAACTCGATTCGGACATACGCCCAAGTCCAAAATCATCATACGACCTGCTGGAACCTTCGAACCCTGATTCCGTGGTCGTTTACTCAAAAATTCAAACTTAGTTAATTCTTCTAACTTAAAGCTTTCGAAATGAGAATTTTCTTTCCAAAACAACTCCGAACTTCCCGGAATTTGATTCCGACCATGCATACAAGTCATAATACCTGACGTGAAGCTGCTTATGGCCTCAAACTGCCAAACGACGTGCTAGAGCTCAAAACGACCGGTCGGGTCGTTACATTCTCTCCCACTTAAACATACGTTCGTCCTCGAACATGCTAAGAACTGCGTTGGAGTTGTCCGAAATCACTATTAAACACCTCGTGCACCTACCCGTGCTACCACAACTCTGTTGAGCACATTAGCTCGAGAAAATCTAAAAATATTCTCTTTCATTTAGGCAAATAAGCCTTAGAGCCCAGTTCCAACTACACGATGCACCAATACAAGATTGCATACCTTTTCTGAATTCTCACCATGCACCACATCATTCATGGACCATAATAACATTCTCTAATCATAATAACCGACATCTCCCGAATCTGATGCTCACAATGCACCTCATGACATATATAAATCTTGTCCCAACTTTTGCAATACAGCCACGACGGAAGAGACGTGTAGAAATTCATAACCAACTGCCGAGTCGACAAACCGTTGAGTCTATACTCCTAACAAGAATCATCGCCTCATTCTGAACCAAATCATGGTATTTGCTCTTTAATATACTTCATATAATCATATTACACTGATCCTAGATCCAATAATCTTGCCTCACCCAGTACGAATTGCTCAGGCAAGAAGCTACCCCGGATATGACCAAAAGTCTCATATGATGCCACAATGTGCCAATAGGCTATAACCTCGAACGTGATACATAAGGGGAAACAAACTCTGGAAGGGACTACTCAACTCATGCAACTAACATGAACTTTCCTCAAAAAATGGGAAACTAAACACACACAAATTAAAATATAGAAAACTGTACTCATCATCACACTGTTGCGGCATCCAACCCGATCCAAACAACATACCCGTGGAGGCGTGCCACCTGATCCACACATAGAACTCACATAAGGAGATACACACCGAGCTAAATTGCTCATTGCTACTAAATACCGAATACCGATTGCAAGCACGCTAAGTGCATAATACCATCCCTAGGGAGGCAGATAGCGCCATAAGCTACAAAACTCAAGAACAATTGAGGTGCGATATATAATCTGAATCACAAGAGCCATCCTGCTCACATAACACCATCGCTATGCAGAACCTCAACACATAAGAAATTTATCAAGTCGTTTCACAACTCGCACGGCCCAATATGGCATTACATGAAATAGTTGACGACGAAATAGCATCGA
The DNA here is from genome assembly GCF_001879085.1 of Nicotiana attenuata. Classification (NCBI taxonomy): domain Eukaryota; kingdom Viridiplantae; phylum Streptophyta; class Magnoliopsida; order Solanales; family Solanaceae; genus Nicotiana; species Nicotiana attenuata. The sequence goes on along the minus strand of NC_032000.1, from coordinate 3,920,369 downwards.
ACGTCTGAATACTCCTTCATAAGGAGCGTTGTGCTGAAATGAACACATTCGGCCTGATATAGAGCCCACCTTCATGTTTAAATCCGTCCACAGATCTCAAGCCGATTCTGATCGCACCGTACTAGGAAAATAACCTTTCAAAGGTCCTTAAATATCCCTTTTTCCTATAACTCACAAGGACAACCATCATAACCGGAGTAAACCTCCACGGTCCACAACCCAATAAACCGAGTGCCCTTCAGGCATAAATTCTCAAATTAGTGATATTACCACAATCTTCATACTTGGTTTAAATTTCCAATCAATTAAGTGACAACATGTCACATTCATACAATCTCCCCGTGAGACACGCTCCCACGACCTTCCGTACCAGATAACAAGTTTGCACATCCATACCACCGGTCGTACCAACGCTGTGAAGCAAATCAAGAATCCATAACTAGGTTGCAAAACCTCTTTCACAAAACACCAATCTCAGGTGACGCTGAAGACAATAGCAGCTTACTCTAAACATCCAAATCCTTTTCTTGCTCATCCGAGCTCGTGACATCCTTGCCAACACCGAACCACAACTTCGGTTCCTCACTTTCAATTTCCATACCGGTCACTGCACCTAACGTGCCAATACGCGATAGCACAAGAATTTCATTTTAACTCCTGAACTGCTAATAGGGTAAACACTTCATCATATAGTAACCTTTTACTTAGCCCATTTCAAGATAACCACAGCAACACGTGAGTGAATTCTCATAACCGCAGAATATGCAAATCCCCAAGCAGAGGTCTAACCACCATAACCCTTCCGGGATTCGCCTACACATAACAGGCCATAATACCTGAATACTTCCAAACAAAATCAATTACGGCGGTCGTCAATCCTCACACGTACCGTCACGAATCACATGCATAACTTAATCACGCTGAAGGATCTGATCACTATCATCAATATGCCAATTTAACTATGGTAACCCATCTAACTTATTCCAATTCATCCTTGATTGCCTTAGAAATAATAATAACTCCATTCAACACATAACACACCCAATCCGTACTCATCCCGAGTGGCCTTGTTTCACGAGACCATGTTGTCTCAAATCCCATGTGCACATATTTGCATCCACAACTGATACACTCATTCCGATAATCCCTCTACAAATCTAAAGTCTGTTTCTCTCATTCACCCAAATGCTACACTGCAAGCCAAAATATCATAGAACATTCCGAGCCTCTCATTATAATCCGCTACAAAAGCTCGATTCTTAACCATACCACGGGCTTGAAATCCTTAGGCGCCGCATTTTTTTTAACCTTTGATTTCACTAGTACCGTTGTTGAGAGTCACCCACTCTGGCTTGGTCCCGAATATAATCAACTCCAAAGCTTCGCTGGCGCATGAACACACATCTCAATGAAGCGCCCGACTGAATCATTTCCTTTGTAATCACCTCTGTACGAAGCATAAATCCTGAATCTTCCCAAAGCCTGAACATAAGACAATAAGGCCAACTATAGCACACCTTTATCAATTCATTTGCTCAAATTAACACTTATTTTCTTTTCCCTTAGCTGAAACAACTTACCAATACGCCGATAACCCGAAACCTCACAAGAAGATAACCATGCACCCAATCGTAGGCAGTGGGACTCTCCCACTTAGCTTGAAGCCACATATTGCACAACTCTGGAACCCACCAAGATTCCTTATCTCTTATTTACATAACCTTGCGCAACCAAACCGCCAAATTCCTCGAAATCCTTCTGTTAGCATTTCATGAACACTCTAAATCTCTAGCAACATTCACATATTCGACTCCATACTGGATAGTTAGTAAAATCCTTCGCAGAAGCTTCGGCAACCACGCGACCGTTGACCTGCTCACAGGAGATAACCCACCTGTGGAAATTACACGCTGACATCTTCCAACGTCGTTGTACGGGGTACATCACTACGACATCAATAACCCATTCTGAGCCCGTGCTCATTCACCAGCTGAACTAGGTCGTTCAATTCTTATGGACATTAACTAAATGTGCGACAATATCTTCCAATTCAAAGTTATATTGCATCCTTCTTCATATCAAGCAACTCTCTTTCTGTTGCATCCAATCTCCCGCCATTTAATAGTTAATATTTCAAATTAAGCCCGTGGACCTAATCACCATCCACTAAAATTCCCAAATCACTCTAAACCTATACTCAAGGTGTGTAGTCATCCTACCACAGGACCCATACGCTACCCTGCCACTCTCCCACTTTGGTCAAACTCACACATTTAATCAACTACTCGACTCCTGCTTCCAACACTTGGCCTTCTAGAAGTTTAATCACCACAAGACACTTCCTACATGTCCTTCCTCATCCTTCGCTGCCCAGTTGTTTCCTAAAATAAAAATCTATCTCTGTAGCACCTGAACCAATAGATCGCCACTAACTTTAAATCCTTCCGAAGATCATCTTTCTCGAGTCGTCAACACTAGAAATACTAATTCGATCCTAAATCACCGCACACCCCGATCTCTGACAGTCGTTCCCTGACACCATTTCACAATACCCCGCCTAAAGGTGAATTGAAGAAGATCATAACACCGGCACAAACTTAACACATTCAATCGAGGACGACGACACCACGTCGCAGATGAAAATTCCACCATACTTGAAAACACCAAGTCTCGTTACCCTATCAACCCAAACCTGAACATTTATAGTCCGATTGCCTTTCCTCCGCCGGAGATAAAATACCAAATCTCTAAATCGTGCACTAAGTAGACCTCCTTTCAAGTCATTCACTGCCCCAACACATGGGCAAGTATCCTACCATCACATCAATACTGTGCGATAACCGTTCATGAGCATCATAGCAACCTGCGGATAGCCTCAAAGCTCTTAGAAATACAGCTACTAAGCTAAAACGACAGAATATCCTTCCGCAAGGCGACGACAATAGCCCGAACAACCATGCAGGGAGAAACATCCCGCACCACATCTGTAGTATCATTACAATTACTCACTTCCCGATTTATAACCAGCGCTTCCTGTCGCATAAGATTGAATGGAAAGGAAATGAAGGCATACACCTCAAAGGGATCAAATCGCAGGATGAGGAAATCAAAAAGGGAAGTGCTCCTAATAGCCCTGTAGCCTCTCGAAGAAAAGTACAGACGTCTCCGTACCGATTCGCAAAACTCTACTAGACTTGCTCATGACTCGTGAGACCTAAGGGAACCTAGTGCTCTAATACCATGTTGTCACGACCCAAAATCCGCTAAGGGTCGTGATGGCGCCGGACACCACTGTCAGGCAAGCCAACACCAAATAACTGGTAATTTCTCGCTTGTAATAATTTTTTTGAAATCGTTTCATTTATACATAAAACAATAAGTAATGGATTTCACCGAATAAATAATGATATCTTGCACAAACTTATTATTAAACAATCCTAAATCATCCCAGAACACGGTGTCACAAGTGCATGAGCAATTTCTAGGAAACAATAGAATACAATAACCGTCCGAAATACAGATTGGACAGTAGAGAAAATATAATATAGTACACTGAAGGAAACTCTGCTGACTGCGGGTCGTCTAAGTGCAGCTCGGCTAAGTCTCCGTATCAACTATACCGCTGCGCCAAACTACGCCACTAGACATACATGTGCCTGTGCAACAAAAATGCACAGCAAGTGTAGCATGAGTACGAAAACAACGCATACCCAGTAAGCATCCCGTCTAATCTCGAAGAAGTAGAGACGAGAGGTCAACTTCGACACTTACTAGTGGTCCAATAACATACCGATAATATAGTAAATCAAGAACATTTATAAACACGGTTGTAACTCAATAGCATGAAGCAAGTAAATAATTCTTTCATTAGTAGGGAATTTCAAAATTTATTTTTCATCATTTATACAATTATCTTAAGTCAGGCAAACAAATATCCACATCTACGAATCTCAAGGCAAGCAATACAAGCATTTGCAAATCATGCCGAGGTCGTACGGCCCGATACAACAAATATTTAAACTGTGCAATGCCAGGGGGTCGAATAGCGCGAACCATAGATGAATCTATTACCCAGCTCGCGAATCATACATGCGAAGCGGTCAAATATAAATAAACACATCAAACAGTCAATCAAGAATTCATCAGGGAAATAATTACCCAAAGAAATGGCAACTTCTGTTTAACGATCAAGAAAAATGATGTTTAATTTCTTTATAAATTTATTTACCAATTCGATATGATTTAAGCAATTTAAATTGTCAATAAGGTTACAATTATTTAAGGTATAGCATGCTTCGGGTCCTAGACTACCCGGACTTAAGCATAATAGTAGCCACGCACGGACTCTCCTCACCTAGTGCATACGTAGCCCCCACAAATAGAGGCACATATCCAATTACTTCACTTATAGGGACAATTCCCTCTTACAAGGTTAGAAAGGAGACTCACTTCGCTCCGAAGTTCCAAAACCGGCTCCCAAGCCCTTCCGACAACTCAAACCAATGCCCAACGTTCCAAAGCTAGCCAATAATTATGCAAACCCATTAATATATGCTCAACTACTTATTATAATTCGATTTATAACAATTTCTAACCCCGAGTGAAAAGTTGACAAAATCACCCTCGGGCCCACGTGCCGGATTCCGAAATTTTTCGAAGATAAAGTTTTCTCATAACCTCACGAACTCAAATATATAATTTACTCTCAATTTCATGTCCAAAATTGTGGTCAAAATCCAAGAATACCAATTTATCGGTCTACCACCAAAAACCCACAATTCCTCCTAATTTCATGCTTCAGTCCATAATAAAACCATGTATTTAACTTACAAGAGGTGGAATTAACTTACCTCAAGCTTGATAATGAAATCCCTTCTCTTTAAAGGCTCCAAATCGCCCAACCAAAGTGAAAATATGAGGAAAGTGAGTCAAAACTTGATTTTTATGGTCACTTGACCGCTTCTGCGGTTTCGCAGGTGCGGCGCCAATACCGCGTATGCGGGAAAGCCTCTAGCTGCCCCAGTCTGCTTCTGCGCTGCCTAGACCGCATCTGTGATCACGTAGGTGCGGAAATTCCCTCGCACCAGCGGCCTCAGCCCCCTTCACTCCCAGCCGCTTCTGCGGTTCACCTCCTCGCTTCTGCGGGGCAGCTTCTGCGATGAAACTTCTACAGAAGCGGTTACACCAGCAACAAAAATCCCCCCTTCAGCTCCTCCTTCAAGTCTAAATCGATCTGTTAATCACCTGAAATCCACTCGAGGCCCCCGGGACCCAGTTCAATCATACCAACCAATCCCAAAACATAATGCGGACCTGCTCGAGGCCTCAAATCACATCAAACAACACATAAACCAAGAATCTCCCTCCAATCCAAGCTTAATGAACTTTAGAACTTCAACATTCGATGCCGAAACCTATCAAATCACGTCCGATTGACCTCAAACTTTGCACGCAGGTCACATTTGACATGACGGACCTACTCCAACTTCCGAAATCGGAATCCAACCCTGATAACAAAAAGTCCACTTCCGGTCAAACTTCTCAAAAACCTTCAAATTTCTAACTTTCGCCAAATGACTCAAATATGACCTACGGACCTCCAAATCCACTTCCGATCCCGCTCCCAACACCAGAACCACCATACGGAGCTATTCTCAGACTCGGAATACCAAACGGACATTGATAACACTGAAATGCACTTCAACCCAAACTTCTGAAATTCTTCCGAAATGCTAACTTACATAATAGGCGCCGAAAGGCTCTCGGATCGTCCAGAACCGGATCCGGACATACGCCCAAGTCCAAAATCATCATACGAACCTGCTGGAACCTTCGAATCCCGATTCCGAGATCGTTTACTCAAAAATTCAATCTTAGTCAATTCTTCCAGCTTAAAGCTTTCGAAAAGAGAATTTTCTTTCCAAAACAACTCCGAATTTCCCGGAATTCGATTACGACCATGCGTACAAGTCATAATACCTAACGTGAAGCTGCTTAAGGCCTCAAACTGCCGAATGACGCTCTAGAGCTCAAAACGACCGGTCAGGTCATTACATTTTATTATTTAGTTAAAAAGTCTTCTGACATTTTTAATAGTTGTTATTTGTATTATACGTAAAACAAAATTTTTTTTCTCCTTTCATTTTCAAATTAGAATTATGAGTTCTATTTTATAGATAAATTTTAGATATCTTAATTTAATTAATATATACAGTTTAATCTATTACTTGGAATTCTTTGAAATGAAAAGACCATCCTGATGCATCTTACGTGCTACTTGCGTATATATTTGTTTCGGCTTGCATGTTGACTGGCTTCTAGAATAGAGGAAGAAAATCGAAAAAAAAGAGAAAAAAAGGAAACAAGAGTGAGAGGTAGGTATTTAGAACATTCTGAAACTCTGCCGAAATTCTGAAAAAAGAAAAGTCATTTCAAAATGAGCTGAAATTTTCAGGTGCCCTGTTTTCCTGTTCCGTCAAAGCTGACCGAACTACGCGGGTCTGATTCTCACCGGATGTGAGATACGTAGGCAAACCTCATCGGTTCCGACCCCAATTTTCAAAAAAATCCAAAAATATTTTCTTTCAGTTCTTTCTTTAGAAATCCTTCATTAGAAAATTCAAAAAAAAAAAGAAGTTTTTTTTAAACTCGAAAATGGTTTCCTTCTTTCTAATGTCTTTCATACGAAAAAAAGAAAAAAATCAATAAAAATCAAAATCCAAAAATACGGGTTTCCTTCACTTTGAAGTATTTTCCAAAATAAAGAAATCCAAAAAAAGAATACTCCTTAGATGTCTTTCTTTCATAAATGTCAATAAAGAAAAAATTTTGAAAAAAATAAATTTGAAGTCCAAAAAATATTTTTGCTTTTTTTTAGAAATACTTTTTTAAAATTTTAGTTATTAATCAAAGTTCTAATTATATTTTTTATATTTTTCTTTAAATGTATTTTTTATTAAATAATTTATATTTAATAATAAAAAAATTATAAGATTTATGATTAGAATTTTTATTAATAAAATTCATATAGTGTAAATATAACTAAAATTTTAATAACTAAATTTTAAAAAAGAAAGATATCAAAAACAAATAAAAAAATTCAAGCAATGGATTAAACTATATATATTATTCTCCTATGAAAATTTTAACTATAAAATAAAACTCATAATTCTAATTTGAAAATAAAGGAGAAAAAAAATAATTTTGTTTTACGTATAATACAAAATAACAACTATTAAAAATGTCGGTAGATTTTTTAACGAAATAATAAAAAGCTTCTCTATTTTTTTTCTTTAAATGAATTCAAAAATTATAATTTTCTAATAAATATTAAATTATTTTAATTACATTGAAAAGTTATTATAAATATAAATATTAAAGATTTTATATCTAAATACATAAACAAAATAATGAAAAGAAATAAAAAATAAAAAAGAAATAGGAAAACAAAATAATGCTGTTGGAAGGAATCCAACCCTGAACCTCAAGGCCAAAACCAACTTTATACCTAGCCTTTAACCATTGCACCACCCAACACTCTAAACCTTTTTTGATACATTAAATTCTATTTATCTGCTTTTCCTACGCCATGTGAATTCAAATATAACGCTTTTATTATGGGCGCTAGACCTTAACGGGCAAACGTCCATTAAGTTATAACGCCCTTTAAAAGAGTGTTATATATAAAACGATAACTATATTTTTTTCCCTCATATTTTGGTTCTTTGAGTTCAAAAGAATCACATTTTAGTTGCGGAGTAAGTGCCTTTAATCCTTGCTTTCAAATAAGAAGAAGAAAGAAAAATGGACCTTGTTGTCATAACGTGTACGGAGAGTAGTCAGATTTTAAAAAATTTCATCCACCAATTCTTGCCACCACTGTTTTCCTCAGCGAATGGCCTACCAAATTGTTTTGCTATAATCTGGCCAACTTTTGTCGTCTCTTGTCCTTGGGCCGATTAGTCACGTCTCATTTTCTAAAAGAAAAAGAAGGTCAGAATCTTAACGTCCAGTTCTGGATTTCACCACGTGATATTTATGGTCTTTCTCCAGAACTCTTAATTATTACGATTTGACTTGAGCACAAGAAAATCGATCATTGCTATACTCGGTTCAACTCGCTTGGCCATGAGAGTTTTTTCACCTTTTTACGAAAAAATTCGCTTTTTTTTCAAAATTAAAGTTTGGCCATAAAATTTTTAATTTTCACTTGAAAATGAATTTTAAATTTTTTGATAATTTGAAAAAGTATTATTTAAAATTTTTACTCAGAGCACTCACAAAAATTCAAAACAATCTAAAATTATATTTATGTCGAAACAAAACTATAAGTTTCAAATACCATTTTTACTTGAAAAAAGAAAATTATTTTTTGCGGAATTTTACAATTCTTATGTCCAAACGCCCACTTATTCTGATTAGACTTAACCCATATTTTTACTCAACTCCTCATGTTAATGACGTTTTTGGAAATGTCTGAACTAGGGGTGTTCATAAAAACCCGAAAAACCGAACCAAACCGAAAACCAAACCAAATTAACCAAAAAAATCGATACTTTTTGGTTTGGTTTGGTTTTGGTTTTGAATTTTAAAAATCGATCAAATTTGGTTTGGTTTGGTTTTGGTTTTAATCAGAAAAAAACCGAACCAAACCGACCATAGGAGTAACTATTTCAAATTTATTATTACACCTATATATATGTATATTGTTATACAAAGTTTCAAAAAAACTATGGTAAATGTTAATAGTTTGCACTTTTAATATAATTCTTTACCTTTACATTCTAGTTTGATTGATAGTTTTCTTTTGTTTAGTGTAAGAATCCATTTCGTGTTAAAAATAACATATTTTTAATTGAGTCCTCAAATTATTCATCACTATTTGATTCAATTATCATCAATATATCTTGGTAAATAATAGATTTCTCAAAGGGCAATTGATTTGATAGTGTTACATTGAAAATGTGGTCGCGGGAATATGTGTTTGGTAGTGTATATCTTATATTTAAGAAAAAACCGACAAATAACCGAAAAAATCGAAAAACCGACATAAACCGAATCGAGAAAAACCGACTTTCTTGGTTTGGTTTCTTTTAAGGGAAAACCGATCCAAACCGAACCATGAACACCCCTAGTCTGAACTAGATAAAATATTACTCCATCTGTTTTAATTTAAATAACTTACTTTGGTAGGACATGAAGCATAAAAAAACAATAAAAAATAATAAATTTGTAATATTAAATAGGTTACTATATTTGTGTGACTATAAAATATTTAAAATTTGTTTGGCTATACAAAGTTATTCTTTCGTTAAAAAATTATGCTAATTTACTTATATTCTGTTTAAAAGGACGATATATTTATAAAAATATGTTCAGATTTATAGTTTAGATTGTTCCAAAATATGTAGCGCTATTCATAAGCTAAATTATTTGAATAAATTCTCACATGTGTTATTGCGAATGCTGGAAGCTTCGAATTTATAACCCTGCCCTAAATATTCTTGTCAAATAAAAACTGGATACTTAAATAAGAATTGAGGAAATACTACTACATGGATAACCTATATCAGTACAATGGAATCACTGAAAATTTGTCCCTTTGCCATTTGGCAAGAAAGCATATGAAAATTACAGCAAATTAATATAGATGAGATTAAAAAGTAGATCTGATTATTTAAAATGAAAAATATAAACCCAAGCTCAGTGGAAAAATATTGTCAGATTGTTACATTACATAATATAAGTGAAACCTTGAATTTTCTTCACTTCTAATCTTAAGTTACTAGTTAGAACTTAAGAACTTGTTTCTTTCGACTTCCTTGTTTCCCCATTGCCTTTTCAAGAGCTGTATGAAAATCATTAAAAGGTACTAGCTCCATCCTGTATTAAATATTTCAACACATTAATATCAGTACATTGTACACTGTTCATTTAATGTTACTTACACTTTATTAAAATAATATGTAAAGCGAAAATCAGAAGTCCTCCATATCAAGTGATACTTGAATTACTCAGTAGTATTTCGCCACAATCCTAGTTGGCGAAAATAGCTTATAAATAAAAAACGCTCAAACTACCCCTACTCGAAGGGAAAAAAATCTCAAGTCGATTAACTATATACTCCGTATTATTATAATTTAACTTTTGTGCATCGATAAAGTAACATAATTTTTAAATTATAAGTTCGTATATATATATATATATTGAGAGAGAGGGCGAGAGATCGTACTCATATTTCAATCTCCCGGCACGAGCAAGGGCCAAGAGATAATCAATCGAACACCTATATTGTGCTTGGTCTAAATTCTTTTCTTGCAGCCAGAATCCTCTCAAGGAAATATCCTACAACCAAAAAAAAAATGTTGAAAAAAAAAAAATCCTAACAACATTTCAATATTCTTTCTCCAACCAAGTACGTAATTAACAATCCAAAAAATTATGTAATGTTTAAATTTAATATTTGACAGTTTGAAACTAACCTTGAAAATGAAAGATGAAGTAGATATAGTAATAGGTTTCTTTGACATCCCTCCATATGTAACCATAGTGCCACCTTGCCTGAAATTTCAATGTAATATGTTAATTTTCTTTATAACAGAAAAGTGAAAACTTAACCTTAGAACAAAAAACCAAATTAAATTAATAAAAGGTGTCTCACCTTAATAATTTTATGACTAAAGTAGCAGCATTGCCACCAATACAGTTCAAACCCAAGAGAGGTTGAGGTATATCATCCTAGAACATGCATCCACATAAATAACACTGGAAATTAGTCATTGTTACGATATAAATTAATTTGTGTTCTGGTATAACCATACCAGGAGACTTTTAATAGATTTCACATCCAATTCACTCTCAGTAAACACAATATCAGCACCAAGTTTCATTAATTTTTCTTTAACTTCATCAGATCCAGGCTTATCTCTTATGACATTAATGCTATGAATTCCACGAACTCGAGCTAGCTGAATAACACATTGTCCCACAATACTTGTTGCTCCATTTTGCACAATTGTGTCTCCTATTTAATTTGTAGAGAGAGTAGTTAATAAAAAAATTAGATGGTTTGAAGCAAGAAAACTAAAGTAATTAAAGAGTTTTTAGGAATTAATTAAACCTGGTTTTAAAGCCACAAAGTCCTCGAGCATTCTCAAGGCACTCAAAGGATTAACAGAACATGTGGCAGCATATTCAATTGGGGTGCTTTTATCAATTTTGTACCATAAACTTTGGTCTTCTACAACGTAGGTCTGCCATGTACCTGAGTAGATACATAAATAATACAAATGTCACTGCAAATTACAGAATTTAGAGTTAGTGAATTTTGTTGTTTATGTATGTGTCAATAATTTGAAGGGGAGCCCCCTAGAAAAGTTATCTTCGTATGACCTGTAGGTTATGGTTCGAGCCGTAAACTTAGCTACTGATGCTTGCATTAGGGAAAAGTGCTTAAATTCGTATGCGAGATGCTTCGTGCACCGAACTGTCCTTTTATATGTGTCAATAATATTTTCGCACAAACACACTACGTATAAAGTCTGAGATAGACATAGTGGGTTCTGTCGAACCTATTGCGTCTAGTCTAACAACGTGATATCATTGAGCTTTATGATCAGAGGCGGATCCACAAGAAAAATAGTGGATTATTTCATATTCGATTAAACATCTTTTTATTAAAATAATCGAGAATATGCACACACTAATAAGGGTTGTGGTGGAGTGAAAATACTATTGCATCCTTGACATGTAGTTTCAGATTCGAGCCCCGGAGAGTCGTAATAATTAGGGAGTGTTTTACTCTTTCCAACACAAATTCGGATTTAACCGAGCCCTAATACGGATACCGAGTGAAAAACCCAAAAAAAAAAAGGAATAATGTGCACCCATTTCAAAATTTGAATCCATTTAACAACATATAAAAGTACCTGGAAGATATGCAGAATGAATAACCAAATCTCCATGGGAAAGAGTCTTAACTGCAGAGCCAACAGAATGTACTTCTCCAACCCCTTCCCATCCCCCAATTGTTGGTACTTGTGGCCGTACTGGATAAACTCCTGTTATATATGCAATAATTCTCTAAAATTTATGGGGTTGGTGGGACAATATCTATTCTAATAAAATTACTATTACAGATAATAAGAAGAAAAACAGTTGTAGTAATAAAGCTTTTGATGCCAAAAGACTAGTTAAATCAAGTTTAGTGAAATTATTAGTAGGTTATTGGTTTTGTCTAATCGTAAAAATGTTTACAGGATAGTGGATATCATATTACACAATAATAGCTAGTCACTTCATTTGGCCATTAATTTGTATAATCCTGGAAACTTAGACATGATAACCCTAATTACTTTTAGCCAAAAAAAAAAAAAAAAACCTAATTACTGAGGTAAAAGAAGCTAATCTAGTGAAAGCAAACTTTTAATTTATATCATGTGCATCAAAGAGAAAACAGAAAAGCAAAACTCAAAAGGAGGAACTTTAAGCATTTTCCTCTTTATGCAGTTGATTTGCTAAACTGCAATTTTTCTTTGTGCGATATATGATCCCACCTAAATTTTCACGCTCTACATATGCGTAGAAAATTTTTAACCACGCAAAAACATCCCGTAACTAGCTATTCCAGTTTTCCTTTTTTCTTTTTTCCCAAATTTCATTTTTTGAAGTTTCTTGGCCAATGAAAATATTTTTCAAAAAATATATAATTAAAAATTAATAATTAACTAACTGAAGAGTGGTTTGAAGGAAAAATTGAGTCTTAGAAATTAATATAAGATCCAAATATTAGCTAAAGCAAGTAATATGAAATTAAAAGTTAAAATTATTATAAAAAAATATTTTCGCTCGTAAGGCAAGTCATTTTTATTTTCTGAAAGCGAGCATTTTCTGGTAGTCAAACACTAGAAAAATGACTCACTGAAAAATACATAACATTTTCACAAAAAATATTTTTCTTCTTACAAAACACATCCTAGGGGTCAGATCTCAAGGACACAAAAAATGCAATGTGATTTATTTATACTTGTCCTAGCATTGGAAGCCAAAGTTATCTGATCAAGTGTGGAGCAAGAATTTAGGTTAAGGATTCAGCTGATCAATAGCTTTGGTTAAAACTCATTATTTTTATTAAAAAAAATTATTGAATATCTATAAATTATTAATTTAAAATCAATAACTTAAAACGACTAGAATCATAAATAGTAAGCTTCAGCTTCACCTCTTTTAATCTAATATTTGTGAACTAATTATAAATAGCAAGTAATGACATGAACGAGCAACAGAGCTAGGGAACCGAAACTCCTTGGTCGGGAAATTATACTCTGTATATAAAGTTAATTTTTTTTGTGCATATATGAGATGTTGAATCTCCTTGGCTTCTCCGTATATTTAATTTTATTTTATTTTTTAAACACTTTTGATAAATTCTAGTTCCGCCACTGATGCAACCACCACACAGTTCGCCAAATAAACCCAAGTTATCAAACCTTCTATTCTGTTAATATCGGCAGGGTTGATTGGAGCTGCGAGCATTCTTACACAGACGTCGTTCTCCGTGATCTTCACCGGCGGAATTTCAGTCACTCTGCAGAAAAGATTTTCATTTTAAAAATGCAAAAATACACCAGACAAAAGCATTTCTACTTGTACAGTATGAAATGGCCGGCAGTACGTAGTACATTTGAAAAATAAAAGTATGAACAGTGTAAAGCTAGAACAGGAACGTGTATGTTGCAACGGACCTAGTGACGGTGTCAGGGGGGCCGTGTTGGTCGTAGACAACGGCCGTAGAAGGCGGAGACACGGCGGCCGGAAAATCTACGATGGAGTTTTGTTTATCATGGCAAAAGGGAACGTAATGTGAACGTTGCGATAACATTATTTCCTCTCTCTCTCTCTCTAGTGTTTGTACTCAATTGCTAAGATTGGAGAAGTGTTGGTACTTAAATAGTGGTAAGCAAGAGATTCGCTGAAACCTACCACTGATTTTTATTTAACAATACACAAAACATTTTGCTAGTATTGGACAAAAATTTGATTGAAACTTGAAAAGAAAAGAGTTTTTGAAACTGTGTTGAAAAATAATTTTTAGAAGTTGAAGTTGCGTTTGGACATGCATTTTATTTGAGAAAAAGTCAGAAGTTTTGTTAGTGGAGGAAAAATTTTCACCCAAAAACTGCCGTAAACCAGTTTTTGAAAACTTGAATCTTTTTTTCTCAAAAACTGATCATACTCAGTGGATCCAATGAACAAACAATATTTTCAAAACAGTTTTGGAAAAAAAATCATCAAAATTTATGGCCAAACAGAAGTTTTTCGCGATTGGTTACTCTTTCGATCTTATTTTATACTAGTACTAGTATTACTTATGATGGTATTTAACTGAATACTAAATTTGTGATGCTAATTTCTATATACTATATACATTTTTATACTTAAAATAGTTTAACTTTAAAAATTTCATTTAATGAGTTGATTTATAGCTACAAAATACCTATGACTCACATTTTGGTTACAAATTCTGAAAGTCTTTTTTTCTTCATAAACTATGGCCCAATTAAACTGCATCACATAAAATAGGATCGCGTGTGTAGAAATTACTAACAATGGAATAAAATGTTAAAACGGTTTTAGTTGATTGAAAAGTTAATTAATAATATAAATAAACTATATCATAAAAATTTAAAATGTGAATCCTTAAGAAAATTAAAATAGCGTCAAAAGTTTTGAACGAACTCAGATTTAAAGAAATGTCATAAAAAATTGACAAATAGACTTTACTTTTAACTATATTTTACACATAAAAAATGTGGTTTATTAAAGAAGAAATTACACTCTATGTCACTTGGCCCACTATCCTAATAAAATACAGTCCATATTTTCCCTTCTTACCCGGTATGGCCCAGTTCTATACTGTTGAAAATTTTTTTTCACTGATTAGCCCTCGCCGCTCACACTCTTTTTCAGACTTTCTCCCCACCCCACTTTCTCTTTCATTTTCAATCTTTTGCTCTTTCTCTGTCTCTTTCTCTCTCTCTGGCAAAATAGTCGAATTCTTCTTCAGATTTTCTTGCTCCGTTCATTATCTTCCTCTTCCACAAAATAATTTTGTTGAACAATCCACACCGGATCTATCTTTTGTAGTCTTTTTCTTTGAACTGGAGTTAGCAGCCAGTGGTTTGGGATGTTTTTCAGCTTCACTTGAGTCCAACCAACTGCGAGGATTGCGATTATAGACGGGCCAGTTGGGGATGGTGACAAGGGCAGTAAAGACAACACCACCAGCATATGTTAACAGCATAGTCTGAAACGATCCCAACGCATAGCCTTTCTTCTTCTTCTTCTCACTTTAAATAACTTCTGAAGGGAGGAAGAATGATGTATATGTTGTATATACATATATATACTTTGTATAATCATGTATAACCATGTATATTGTGGGTATTCTCATAGTTATACAGAATCATACATGATTATACACAATTATACAAGATTATACATGATTATATTTGTGTGTATAACAATGTATATAAGGTGTTTAATAATGTAAATTTTTATTTTTTCCAGTGAAATAAGAATTTCCCTTGCAAAACTTTAGATTTTACAAAAAAAATATAAAAATAAAATTATAGACTCTAAGGATGAATATATTTTTATTTTTTACTTCAACTTGCTGATATTGTTTACTATACAGAGGGAAGTAAAAAATAAATAAGAATGAAAATGGAAAAAGGGTAAAGATAAAAGTGAAAGAAAAAAAGTGAAATCTGATTTAGGCGTGATTTTGGGTGTAGTTGATGAAGTTGTGGGTTAGGCGCTGAAATTATTTGTGGGCTACCGCATGAAAACTGTATTTGTGAGTTAGGCGGCCGAAAAGTGCTTTCCCCAAGTGTACTTATGTGAAATTATCCCATTCAAATATATTTTTATGAGCGCTCTACCTTAACGGGCAAACGTCTGTTAAGGTATAACGCCTTTTAAAAGAGTGTTATATATAAAAAGATAACTATATTTTTTCCCCCATACATTTTGGTTCTTTGAGTCCAAAAAAACCATATTTTAGTTCCGGAGTAAGTGCCTTTAATCCGTGCTTTCAAATAAGAAGAAGAAAGAAAAATGGACTTTGTTGTCATAACGTGTACGGAGAGTAGTCAGATTTTAAATCTCCAGTATATTATGCTGAGACTTTCTATGTTGCAGTAAAATAGTGGCTATTTTTTAATGACTTTACAAACGTTGTCTATTTTTTAATTATCAGTCTGAAAACTGGCTAGCTCGTGCAATTTTTACCACTATTCAAATCGTATGAAGAAAGCACACTATACCAATTTACCAATTTATAAAAGCAACCATAGGAAACCTCGAATAATTTGATTTATGCCAAGTCATCAAATAGCACCCCACGTGTTTTAAATGATTTTGAAAGTAGATCACACGTTTTCTCCCAATAGTACGTCTTAACCCCTAAAGTTTCTATTACTTTATTTGAGCCCCGGAACTCTCTGCAGATTACAGCTTCCGCGTACAGCCATCACATCTCCACTTTCCTTTTTTGACAAACTTTAACGTACAATCTATAGTGATGGGGCAAACAGTTTTGGAAAAAGGAATCAAAGTAAGATTTAAGACAGATGTCGTGTTCTTAATTATGTCCCCCTCGAGTCCATGCATGCAATAATTCTGGCCTCATACTTTGCAATACGTTAATTCCATTAGTTTTATAATAAAACAAAGAGGTAGGAAAAAGATTTTGTGTTGACATGTTTTAACATTTCTGGTTTATCTCAAATTGATTTTATGTACTACTTTTGTTCTTAAAATGAAACCTTTACACGTTTACAATTCTTTAACCAAAAGTTTTAACGAGTCTCACTTTCTGTTGCTCCTTCTCTTTGAAAACTTTCTTTTCTTTTCTTTTCTTTTTTCATTTACATGCATGATGCAATATACAAACCTCATACAACTAGTGTGGACAATATTTTATACTGCAGAATTCAACATTTACGCTAGAAATTTCATCAACAATATTCAAAATTTAGTGCGTGTATGACAAAATTAATATTTAACCAACGTATACATTATTCTTTTCAGGCAAAAGTCATGTAATTCGAATATAAATTCTTCAAATTTTTTAACGTACAATCATATTATATAAAAGGTAATATAACTCATCGTAGTAAATAATTTAAAATATTTAAAAAGAGTTTGAGTAAATTGTAGTTAAAGAAAAAACTTAGTGTCCAAATAGTACACTTTCAGAGAAAATGGGATGAAGGGTAGTATTATTTACTGTCTAATTTGCACCGTATTTTCGTTTCTCAAACCGAAAAGAGAGAGATGAAATATAGCACATGCACTATCTTGTTTTTTTTGGTATAATTATTTGATATTCGAAATTTATTGGTTTAACTAATGCAGATTCATATCGTAAAGGAGGAACACCATTTACCAGGGATTTTTTCTATTTCTAAATCTCGAAACCAAAACTTTCGATTAAAAATTGAGGAATATCATTCATCTCATTTAGTAAAAGCCTCTTGCTTACCTACTTCTTCTTCTAGCCAGAATTATAAGCAAAAATATCCCCGTGGCAAAGCCTAATAATTGGAGCAAAGTCAATAAATTAAATATGGAATGTATGTAAGTAAAGATCCATATACATGCCTAAAACATTTTTCCAATTTGAGTTAAGATGCCAACTATCACATTCAATTTGAATGGACTACTCTTGTTCACTGCAAAAGTTAAAGATAAGCAAATGATTCCTACAAATGCTTTTTTTTTTTTTTTGGTTCCCATTCGGTGACTGATAACCGCATTGAAGCCCGATTATATTCGCATTCGCACCGCGTAGGGCCGCGCTCCTTACCAAGGATTTTTCCATACCCAGGGCTCGAACTCGAGACCTCTGGTTAAGGGAAGAGCAATCTCATCCACTGCACCACATCCTTTGGTGGTTCTTACGAATCCTTAGAACTTGGCTGTTTCAACCAGAATACTGTTTAAGTTTTGTTTACCCTTTAAAATGGGTGACAATTAAATTTGTATGCGTTTTAAAAGATATGTCACTTAATTTAATACGAATGATCTATCAACAAAAAATAATTAAAGTAAAGAGAAGCAAAACGATCAAACCAAGTGTGATGTACAATTAAGCCGGCCTTTGGGTGAACACTGAAACTTGACCTCGGCCAAACCCACGATACGAGCTCGGTTGCAACTAAATAATTGAGCAGCTAAAGAACACTATGAACAGTAACTAGAGAACAAAATGGGCTTTTATTGCTTTGATATGCGTGCCAACAGTGATTTTAAAATGAAAAAATTCTCCCATTTATATAATAGGGGAGTTTCAATTCTAGTAAAAGTCTAAAATAAGTAAAAATCTTCTTTTCTCGGTAAATGTTGGTTTGCAGTTGATATCGGGCGGGATTCGCACCGTAATATCCGGTTGATGGCGGATATTACGGCTTCCCGCTTATCGTACTTAACCGTTTTTTCCCTTAGTCTCGCACCTTCACTCTGTTGTCCCAACTAATAAGAGTAGGAAGATTCCAGCTTTGAATCTTGTGATTGACGGTGATCATTTCTCCCGGACCCGATGTTTTTCCGTACTCGGTCCCAGTTGCACCATTCGTCCTCCCCGGATTCAGAGATGTGGAACCCCTCGTTTTTACTCGAGGTCATACCAGATCGTGCTTCCCTCTCGTTTCTTTACCGGGGAATCGGGGGTAATTTTATCCCAGATTTTACCCGCAGACAAGTTTGTTCGTCAGTAAATTTTAAAATACAAATCTTTTAAGCTCAATTTTCAAAGAATTGTTTTACTTCCTTCTGTCATACTATGTGTAGTACTGTATTTAAAAAAGAATTATATTTCTATATCTTTTTAATGAATTTTTTTATAACCTTACAAGTGCTATGATATACTTAAAAGACAAAATCTTCGTTTCTCTATTAAATTTTGTGTCAAGTCAAACTTTTACAAATAAAGTAAAGCAGAGATAAAATCTACATAAGTTAATTATATCTTAGAAGTTTATTATGTTATGCACCAATTCAAGTTATTCACCCTTTTTTCTCTCATTGGAAGAAATCATAGCGGAAAAACAAGAACTGGAAAAAAAAAATGTAAAAGTGAAAACAGATACTAAAACTTGTTTAATTTGCATTTTTATTTGTTTTATATATTTACAGACTTGGTAAATTTAGTTTTTGTTCAAAATAAATGAAGTATGAGTACCTTTAAATTTAAAGTAGTCTAACACCTTAAAGTGCCTTCTTTAACATATAAAAAGTCCAAACGTCTTCATTAACAACTACTCTTATTTTATATCGCGGGTTTAATACTTTATTATTTATATATGTAGTTCCTAATACTGTAATATTCTATTTTTCCAATATTTAAAGAGGTATAGAGGGTATTTGGATTGGCTTAAAAGCTGGTCAAACCAGCTTAAAAGCACTTTTTGGCTTATTTGAGTGTTTGGCAAACACAAAAAGTGCTTTTAAGTAGGTGCTTTTAAGCCAAAATAAGTCAAAAGCAACATTTTATATTATAAGTAATATTCCACTTACATTTTATATTATACCATTTAAGCAATATTCCACTTGATGTGACTTAAGAAAATACATATATACCATTTATGTCTAATTTAGAAGTCTTTATTCTTCCAAAAAGTAAACTAAAGATTCTAGACTACAAAAATAATTGAAGCAGCAAAATTCAAAAGAAAAAAACGACAAAAAGAAATTTAATATTGCCTCCTTCCGCTACACCACCTAGACACCTACCCCTGCCACCACTTAAATCACCGTAGTCTGCTTCACCAACCACCCGTAATGCCTTTCTCTATGATTGGTCGGTGTGTCCGAATTCCCCTTTTTATTATTCTTATTATTTTTGCCTACCACCATGCATTGCTCATATCGCGACATACACAAGAATACTGGTGACTGTATTTATTTTTATTTTCTAATATCCCTAAATTTATTCATATTGTCACGCCACGAATCTGGGTCTGGACGTAACATGGCACCCGATACCTAACTACACGTGACCGACTGAACCAACTGGCTGGCTAAATCAACATGTGATATCATAACATATTAAATGCAGAAGATAAACTAGCACATGCTGATATACTGAAAGTTTGAATGATATAAATCAAAAGGCGGAAACACTAATATAATTCTGGAACATATCTGTAGCAAACATTGCTTAACATGAAAAGCATGCGACTCTGTCTAACTGTTACTCTAGTCTATGAAGCCTCTAATGAAGTACTGAAAATACTGACTATTTGTAAATACTGAAAGACTGCAAAGAAATGATAATGCCCCGAAAGAACTGGGGCTCAACAAATAACTGGTACAAGAATCCTAGCGCTCTGAATCTTCAACCGGTAAATCATTGCCTGCATCGTGAGATGCAGGCCCCGGGCAAAAGGGACATCAGTACATTTGAATTGCACTGGTATGTAAAGCAACTGAAAGAAAGAATTGTAAATGTTGAAACTGAAACTGAGCTAATAATAGAGAACTAATAACTGATATCTGAAATGATAACTACTGAAACTGAAACTGCATTGATAACTTTTAACTGATAACTGAAATGATAATTGATAAATAATAACTTAAATGATAACTGATAACTGATAATTGATAACTGAACAAAGGAAGTAAGGATATGAATACTCCCTCTTCTGAATGATGAACAACCTGTTTTGTCTGAATAAACTACGGCCTCGGGCCCGATATATATGTGCACAAGCTACGACCTCAGTCCCAAGTATACGTATACATAACTACAGCCTCGGGCCAAAAATGCATAAAGCATAAACTACGGCCTCAGACCCAAACATACATAAAGCATAAACTACGGCCTCAGGCCCAAATATGCATAAAGCATATAAACTATGTCCTCAGGCCCAAATACAGGTGTGCAACATTCAGGGATTTGAATTCAGGAACTGAGAATCATACTGCAATATGTGATGCTGAAACACCGAATCATATTGAGTTACATGACACAAGAATACAAAATAGGACTAGATTGAGACATGTACTCTTGAACTGATTATGAAAACTAAAACTTCAATTGTTTAAGATATGCTGAGTAATCTAGACTGAGACTCATGGGCATCAAGCCCAAGTCTATATTGATTATGCACTTAGCTCACAACATTCAGAATGAAAGTCATGAACGAGTTACGAAGCTAGAGAATAGAAGTTCTGCAACTATTCAAGGAATTAGGCTTAACTATAATTCTGAGGTAGGTAGTAACGTCGTAAAAGAAACATAGTGTAGCGGAATCATTAACATTCCCAAACATAGAGAGTTAGCCTCACATACCTTAACTTCCTGCTCTTGAGCATAGTACAACATTCGCCAACCCTTTTAACTTTTAAAAATCTATACCAATACAAGTCAAAGGAATCCCATATTAGCAATAGTCTCATATTTTGGTCACTTAGGCAATTTTCCAAATACTTGGTGGGCATAAAACTTTATTTCCCTTATTAATGGTGTTTCTACACCCAACAACCCATTCTCTTGCTCATAGATAAATTCTTTTTTCTCAATTTGCTATAATCAATACCATTCTTCATCACCCATAAGATAAACAAAATCCTTAATAAATAATCAACAACTCAAACCTATAATAGCTCATATTTTTCTATCAAATCTATCAACTCAAATCTCATGAACTTAGAGTCTATAATCACTAATCCAAAGCTATAATCAATTAGAGGGTGAAGGTATTACCTTTTGACGTCCAATCCTCTTAAATTCGAGTTATAGGGTTTCTTCTCTCAACAATGATGTCTCAATCAAATATCCAATGATTTGGAGGGTTTACCCATGTTAATAAGGTGTTGGGGAAATTAAATTAACTTACCTTGGATGGTGGAGGGACCTTTGAGGAGTTAGGTTCGTGAGAGCATCCCTTTCTAGAGCAAGTTTTTGTGTTTTGAGGTGTGGGGGACGAAGCAGGGCCTTAAAAATGACCCCCCGAGTGCGCTCCCGTGCACCTGTACGCGTAGTAGGGCAGTTGAACTGCCACAAGTGCGCGGCCGTGCACGGGACCATCTGGGCGCGCACCTAGGCGCGCATACTGCATATTGTCCAGTAAAACACACATAACTTTTTGCTCATAAATCCGTTCGGGCTTCATAATATATCGTTGGAAAGATATTTCAATGGGATGCAACTTTCATGTTTTATGTTTTCCAAACTTCCTTAGATTTGTATGACATACTGCTGGAATACGGACCTTTCGTAAACTTAGTCGATTATATCGAATCTTATGCATCCATTCTTCGTCTTGATTGCAAAACAACTCTTTCAACCCATATTTATCCTGATAGGACTTCATATGTCTAAGATATCATATTAATACTCATTTAACACATCCACACCTAGTCTGAATTACGGCGTGTTACATTAGCTCCCCCTTGGGATCATTCGTCCTCGAATGATTGTCCTAACTGTAACTACGACTAACGCTAGACCTTAAATGGGTCCGTTGGAAACATGAACTTTCATGAACACTTGCATACTAAACTTAATGAATACATGATTACTCAATTGCTGAGATACTGAGCTGAATGACTATTGCATTGACTGAATACTGAGTTGACTGAATACTGAAGGGCATGGAGATTATAATACAAGGTCTGAATGAAAAGGTTAGTTACCTTCAACATTTCACCAAAACACCCACCGGCTATAATAGCATAACACAAGCCTCATAGGGCATCATAATGCGCATAACATTAAATCTACACGTGAACACTGGTCTGCCATGGATATGTGAATAGTGAACTAACATGGATATATGAATATTGAACGGGCACGAATATTTGAGTATTGAACTAACATCAATATCTGAGTACTAAGCTGGCATGAATATTTGAGTACTTGACTGACATGAGTATCTGAGTACTGAACTGACATGAGTTTCTGAGTACTGGAAACTTGAATGTCATAACATGACACGTGAAATACTAGGTGTACAACCGCTAATTCTGGTGGCAACTCCAATTCATAAGCTATTTGTCCGAACTTTCGCAGGATTCTATATGGCCCAATATAGCGGGGACTAAGCTTTCCTTTCTTCCCAAATCTTTAACACCTTTCATAAGCGAAACTTTCAAAAATACCCACTCATGAACTTGACACTATAGGTCTCTATGTCGAACGTATGAGTAGGACTTTTGGCGACTTTGAGCCGTCTTCAAATGCTCTTGAATCAACTTGGATTTCTCTATAGCCTGATAGACCAAATCTAGTCCCAATAACTCTGATTCACCAACTTCGAACTAACCAATTGGCAATCTACACCTTCACCCATACAGAGCTTCGTACGGTGCCATCTTGATACTAGAATTATAGTGTTATTATTAGCAAACTCAATGAGAGGTATGTGATCATCCCAATTACCTTTAAAATCAAGGATATATCCTCAAGTGTCTGAATAGTGCGCTCTGCCTGGCCATCTTTCTGAGGATAAAAAAACCTATGCTGAGGATTATACATGTGTCTAATTCTTTTTGAAGGGTATTTTAAAAGTTCGTTGTAAACTGAGCACTATGATCTAAAATGATAGAAAATGGAGTCCCATGCACTCCGACGATTTCTTGGATGTACTACTTGGCATAATCCTCTACTAAATTTGTAGTCTTCACTAGCAGGAGGTGAGCTGACTTGGTAAGTCGATCAACAATCACCCAATCAAATCATGATTTCAGTATGAGCGAGATGATGCTGTTATAAAGTCCATATTTACCATCTCCACTCGAGAATATGTGTATTCAGTGGTAAAACATTGGGCTTTCTTCTACTCGACTTTCACTTACTGACAATTTGGACACTTGGCCACAAAGTCTACGACGTTCTTTTTCATGTCGTTCCACCAATAAATCTCCTTGAGACCTTGATACCTCTTTGGGGAACCTGGGTGGGTAGAATATCTTGAATTACGGGCTTCTAACATGATCCTCCCTCTCTAAGTCTATCTATGTTTGGAAAACACAATCCGTCTTGGTACCTCAAAGTATCATCATCTTCCCCTTGTTCAAAAGCCATCATCTTATGCTTGTGAATCATATCTTTCACCTGCAACAAGTAGGGATCATCAAACTGTTTCTCCTTCACTTCGGCTAAGGAGGAACAAGTCTTGTTCTGGACAACAACTCCACCATCTTCGGTGTCCGAAAGTCGAACTCCTAGCTTGGCAAAGCGGTGAACTTCTTTCACCACACTTCTCTTGTCTGCCTCAAAAATGAGCTATACTTCCCATACTTAATTATCTGTTTAAAGTAATTCATGAAAACACTTATAGTATTGTTGTGAGCTAAGTCTTTGACTAGTACACCGAAGATTAGAGTCTCGTGCAATGGCACTACCCTCGTGATACATAACTAGCATGATTTTATAGTTTTTTTATATCCCATGCCAACTATGTGGGTTTCAAATATCCTACTGGACTTACTAACAATTATCACATCTCTCCCTTAAACCAAAGGTTAAGGTCTTGTACTTGCAGATCCTTTTCTTTTGTTAGGATCCGAACAACTTTCCTTATCTTCTACAATTCCTTGCACTTTACGTCAATGATGACTCATCTTCCGACTTACTTCTGAGCAATCGTTATTACTAGGAAAAACTAAATTACTTACATAAATAGAAAGCTAATGTATTCACAACTATCATATACAATCTTAGTGATTTAACTCTGCTCACTCTGTCAATCTTGGGGAAACCTCTTTTAGATAACTCTTAAAGGCTATTCTTCTATATTTTGCACTCTTACTGCTAGCTGTTTTTTTTTTCTTCCATTGTCACAGCACTTCGGGTTTAACTTAAACTCTTTGGGTTCTAACACGTGGTCGGTATTTCAAACCTTCATACACTCATTAGAGTTAACCTGGCTAAATAAATCAAATCGTAGCTCTACTAGCTCTGTTGAAATTGCTAATTCACTATATCTACTTGCTTACTTACTATTCTTTTACTAACCATCTTCTAGCATCATGTTTTCTTGAACTGCTTTGAATAACTAAAGTGAAGCATAAGATTATTCCCAACTTCCCTCACCATCCAACCCTATTCTACGGTAGCATACTATTTTTTTTAACTATGTATATGGATCACACTTAGGAAAAGTTCATTTGTCTTAAACGAAATTGGAATATCTAACCCCAAACTTTCTATACACTTCAAAATCGTATCAGAGTATAAATATTTGGGGGTAAACACTTAGTCACATAAACTAAGAGGGAACTGCCATATCTTTTATCTCACAATAATAGTTGCTTCTTATAGTAACTTACTAACGTGGTTCTTTCTAAGTCTGATTTGACTAAATTTGAACAACTCTAAATCATTTCCTGAAATTCAATATCGGCTGCTCTTGGTTCTCATTTCGTACATCATATCTTCTTACTCATATGCATGAGTCGTGCGAAAAATACATCTTTGGTAAAATCAAGCATTTCTGCCTCCTAGGTATTTTGCCCTTAGGATCTTTTCTGTCCAAAACTAATGATCAATTCTGTGCCAACTGCGATTAAATCCTTAACTTGTTACACCATGGGGTCCGACATCTAAGCTATTATCATCCAACATGTGGCTCCATTTCCAAGAATTAAAATAAAATTGTTCTATGAGGTCAAAAACATACGGATACACTACCATACACAAACTGTATACCATCATCTGATAAATCACTTCCTGCATCATCGGGCGAGTCTTGGGTCTTAATCCGTACCTAAAACATGCAAAGATTTTTCTATAACTATTGTTATTTACATTTTCTTTTAGCACCCATAGGCATCACTGTATACTCATAAGTCACCAGAATTTGGATACACTAAAAATTGGAGATCTGGTAACTAAATAATTGAATATTGGCATACTGAATAACCCTAAAACATGATAACTGCTTTTGTACTTTCTGATAAGATTATGCTCTATCTATACTACTATCTATTGCATCCCACTTTCAACATCCTAACAAGTCTCATTTGTTATCAACATGTACTCCACAATCATACCCTAATGGCAATCATCCTCTCTAAGACCTTGTGTTTTTCTTGCTCGTCGCTTGGGCATTCAATACGTCTGGAATTCGATAGAAAGACAAGGTTACTTATTGCTCTAAGCTTCATGGCACGATCTAGCGTAGAAAGAAATGAGACAATCCTGAATGTCTTGGTAGTTAACCATTTATATGCGTGGTCGGCACACACATATAAAGGAAACTCCATTGGACACGACTTCATATATTCCCTAGGACACTTGAACCTAGTGCTATGATACCAAGCTTTGTTACGCCCCGAACCTGGGCCTGGACGTAACACGGCACCCGGTGCCTGACTACATATGACAGAACGAACTGACTGGCTCGCTGAATCAACATGTGATATCATAACATATTGAATGCGGACGATAAACTAGCACATGCTCATATACTGAAAGTCTGAATAATATAAATTAAAAGGCGAAAACACTAATATAAATATGGAACATATTTGCAGAAAACATTGCTTAACATGAAAAGCCTCCGACTCTGTCTAACTGTTACTCTAGTCTATGAAGCCTCTAGTGGAGTACTGAAAACACTGACTATCTGTAAATACCAAAAGACTGCAAAGTAATGATAATTCCCCGAAAGAACAGGGCTCACCAAATAATTGGTACGAAAATCCTAGCGCTCTGAATCTTCAACCTGTAAATCATTGCCTGCATTGTGAGATGCAGGCCCCGGGCAAAAAGGATGTCAGTATATTTAAATTGCACCGGTATGTAAAGCAACTGAAAGAAAAAATTGTAAATGTTAAAACAAAAATTGAGCTGATAATAGAGAACTGATAATTGATAACTGAAATGATAACTGCTGAAACTTAAACTGCATATATAACTGAAATGATAACCGATAACTAATAACAAAAATGATAGCTGATAACTGAACAAAGAAAGTAAGGATATGAATACTCCCTCTTCTGAATGATGAACAACCTGTTTACCTGAATAAACTACGACCTCGGGCCCATTATATACGTGCAAATGCTACGGCCTCAGGCCCAAGTATACGTATACATAACTACGGCCTCAAGCCCAAAATGCATAAAGCATCAATTACGGCCTCATGCAAAAACATGCATAAAGCATAAACTACACCCTCAGGCCTAAATATGCATAAAGCATATAAATTACGGCCTCAAGCCTAAATACAGCTGTTCTACAGCCAAGGATTTAAATTCAGAAAATAAGAATCATATTGTAATATGTGATGCTAAAATACTGAATCATATTGAGTTACATGATACTGGAATACTGAATAAGACTAGATTGAGATATGTATTCTTGAAGTGATTATGAAAACTGAAACTTCAATTGTTTATGACATTCTGAGTAATCTAGACTGAGATTCATGGGCATAAAACCCAAGTCTATATTGATTACACACTGAGCTCACAAGGTTCAGAATAAAAGTCATGAACGAGTTACAAAGCTAGAGAATAGAAGTTCTGTAATAATTCGAGGAATTAGGCTTAACTATATTTCTGAGGCAGGTAGTAACGTCGTAAAAGAAATGTAGTGTAGAAAGAATCATTAACATTACCAAACATAGAGAGCTAGCCTCACATACCTTAACTTCTTGCTCTTGAGCGTAGTACAACATTCGCCAACCCTTTCAACTTTAATCTATACCAATACAAGTCAAGGGATCCCATATTAGCAATAATACTCATGTTTTGGTCACTTAGGCATTTTCTCAACACTTGGTGGGCATAAAGCTTCATTGCCTTTATTAATGGTGTTTCTACACCCAACAACCCATTCTCTGTCTCATAAATAAATTCTGAAATCTCAATTTGCTATAATCAATACCATTCTTCATCACCCATAAGATAAATAACACCCTTAATAAATAATCAACAATCAACAACCCAAAACTATAACTGTCATGTTTTTCTATCAAATCCATCATCACATATATCACAAACTTAGAGTCTATAATCATTAATCCAAAGCTATGATCAATTAGAGGGTGAAGATATTACCTTTTGACGTTCAATCCTCTTGAATTTGAGTTCTAGGGTTTCTTCTCTCAACAATGATGTCTCGATCAAATATCTAATGATTTGGAGGGTTTACCCATGTTAATAAGGTGTTGGGGAATTGAAATTGACTTAGAATCACCATTAGAACTTACCTTTGATGGTGGAGGGACCTTTGAGGAGTTAGGTTCTTGAGAGCTTCCATTTCTAGAGCAAGTTTTTGTGTTTTGGGGTGTCGGGGACAAAGTAGGGCTTCAAAAATGACCTCCCAGGTGCGCTCCCGCACACCTGAAGGCCCAACCGCGCACCTGGACACGTAGTAGGGCAGTAAAACTGCCACAAGTGCGCGGCTACGCACGGGACCATCTGGGCGCGCACCTGGGCACGCATACTGCGTATTGTCCAGTAAAACGCACATAACCTTTTTCTCAGAAATCCATTCGGGCTCCATAATATATCGTTGGAAAGTATTTCAAAGGGATAACACTTTCATGTTTTAAGTTTTCCAAACTTCCTTACAGATTTTCACGAGATACTATTGGAATACAGGCCTTTCGTAAACTTAGTCGATTTTATCGAATCTTATGCACCCACTCTTCGTCTTGATTCCAAAATAAGTATTTCCACTCATACTCATCCCAGTAGGAATTAATATGTCTAATATGTTATATTAATACTCATTTAACACGTCCACGCCTAGTCCGAATTTATGGTGTGTTGCACATATTTCCTAAAATAAGAAAAAGTATAACTTATATACTTTTATCTCAAAATACTTACTTTTTTTAGTTCTCTTGCATTTTTATTATATTAGTTAAAGTGGATATACTATGCGGACTAATTAATTCTTGATACATGTCAAGAATATTAGAAGATTACAGAAACGACAAGCCCCATGTAACGACCCGGCCGGTCATTTCGAGAATTGTTTCCTCGTTCCCCTATTTTCTATTTCTTTTGTGTTCTACAACTGTATTATGACTTACTTGGTTAGTTGGTTCGGGTCGGAGTGTCTTTAGAATGAATTGAGACACCTAGTCTCTTATTTGAAAGCTTAAGTTGAAAAAGTTGACCAGATGTTGACTTATGTAAATGACCTCACATTTGAATTTTGAAGGTTCGGTTAGCTTAGCTTGGTGATTTTGGACTTAGGAGCGAGTCCGAGTTGTATTTCGGGGGTTCGTAGTAGAATTAGGCTTGAATTGGCGAAAGTTGGAATTTTAGAAGTTTTGACCAGGAGTGGACTTTTTGATATCGGGGACGGATTGGATTTTCGGAAGTTGGAGTAGGTTCGTGGGGTCATTTATAACTTGTGTGCAAAATTTGAGGTCAACCGGATGTGATTTAATAGGTTTCGGCATAGTTGTGAATTAGAAAGTTGAGGATCAAGATTGCAATTTGGTGTCGGCGAGAATGTCAAGATCTCGGAGCAGCGGGAAAGGATTCAGGTTAGAGTAAGCTGGTATTGTCTTTAGAAGCCACCTGAGATCGCTGTCCTGCGTAATAGGCTTTGCGTACTGATTGCGGATTCTTGATTCGCTTTACAGCGTTAGTGTGGCCAGTGGTATGGATGTGTAACTTTTTACCTGGTGCGCAAGGTCGTGGGAGCATGTCCCACAGGAAGATTGTGTAAGTGTGACATGTAGTCACTTGATTGATTGAAGATTGAAACCAAGTGTGGAGATTTTTGGCACTATCGCTAATGTGAGAATGTATGCCTAAAAGGTGCTCGGTTCATTTAGTTGCGGACTGTGGAAGTGTGTTCCGTATTTGACGGTCGCAATTGTGTGTCATGGGAAAAAAGGTTAGTGTGGATCCTTGAAGGGTTATTAGCCTAGTGTGGTACAGTTAGAATCAGCTTGAGGTACATGGATGGATCTAAATGTGAATGTGGGCTCTATACCAGGCTGCATGTGCTCATTTTAGCTTAGCGTTATTTACGGGCGATTCTTCGGGCCTTGGATGTTATTTCTGTCGTCAGCCATTCCGTGTAATTTTTATTATGCCATGTGGGTTGTGAGACGGCCTGATTAATTGCACATGTTTGAGGTTTCGAGTAGGGATGGTGTTATGTGAGCAGGGTGGCTCTCGAGATGCAGGTCATATATCGCACCTTAGTCGTGCTTGAGTTTTGTAGCGTATGGCGCTTTCTGTCTCCCCAGGGATGGTATTACGCACTTGGCGTTCTTGTGGTCGATATTTGGGTATTTCGTAGTTATGAGCATATTATCTCGGTAAGTATTTCTTTATAGATTATTATGTGTGGATCGGGTGGCACGCTGCCATAGGTAACATGGTTGGACTGGGTTGCACACCGCAACGGTATCATGTGTGGATCGTGTTGCACGCCGCAACAGTGTGAGGTTGAGTACAGTTCCCCATATCGATTCTTGTGTGTTTTGTTTCTCATTTTCTGAGGAAGGTTCATAACATCCCTTCGGTTGTTTAATTAGTTAGGTGGGTTGAGTAGTTCTTTCCAGAGTTTGTTTCTTTATGTATCACATTCGAGTTGTGGCTTGCTAGCACATGGTGGCATCATATGAGACTTTTGGTAGTGTCTGAGGTGGCTTATTTCCTGAGCAAATTATACTGGGTGAGACGAGATTATTGGACCTGGGATCAGTGCGATCAAATTTGTATAAAGCGTATTAAAGAGCAAATATCGATATTCAGTCCAGTATGAAGTAATGGTTCTTATCGGGAGGAGAGACTCCATGAAATGTGATTCGGCAGGTGGTTATGAGTTTCAACACATCTCTTCTGTCGTGGAAGTATTTCGAGAGTTGAAATAGGACTTATATGCATTATGAGGTGTGTTGTAGGCATCAAATTCGTGGGATTTCCAGCTATTTTTATCAGGGGATGTTATTATGGTCATGTGAACTATGCGGTTCATGGTGTGAATTCAGTAAGAGTATACAATCATGTATTGGTACATCGTGTAGTGATTGATACGGTGTTTGTATGTTGGGAACAGACCTGGTAGAGAATTTCAGATGTTGGAATTTGTCTCTAAGGCTAACTTGACTAAATAAAAGGGAGAATCTTCAGATTTGCTCGAGCTAATGTGCTCAATTGAATTATGGTAGCACGGGTAGGTGAACAAGGTGTTAAACAATGATTTCGGACAACTCCAGAGCAGTTCTTAGCACGTTCGCGGACTAACGTATATTTAAGTGGGAGAGAATGTAACGACCTGACCGGTCGTTTTGAGCTCTAGCACGTCGTTCAGCGGTTTGAGGCCATGAGTAGCTTCTCTTCAGGCATTATGACTTTTACGCGTGGTAGGAATCGAATTTCGGGAAGTTCAGAGTTGATTTGGAAGGAAAATTCTCATTTCAGAAGCTCAAGACTGCCTTGACCACAGTTCTAGTTCTAGTTCTACCATCAGCTTCTGGTTCTTATACGGTGTATTGTAATGCTTCTCAGATCGATATTGGGTGTGTTTTGATGCTGGAGGTTAGAGTGATTGCTTATGCTTCGCGCCAGTTGAAACCCATGAGAAGAACTACCCTGTTCATGATTTGGAGTTGGCTGCCATTGTTCATGCGTTGAAGATTTGGAGGCACTATCTCTATGGTGTGTCTTGTGTGGTATTTACTTATCATCGTAGCCTCCAGCACTTGTTCAAACAGAAGGATCTTAATTTGAGGCAGCAGATATGGTTAGAGCTGCTAAAGGATTATGATATTACTATTTTGTATCATCCGGTAAAGGCCAATGTGGTGGTCGATGCCTTGAGTAGGAAGGTAGTGAGTATGGGCGGTCTTGTATTCATTCCTACTGGGGAGAGACCTCTTGCAGTTGATGTTCAGTCTTTGGCCAACCAGTTCGTGAGATTGGATATTTCGGAGCCTAGTCAGGTTCTAGCTTGTGTGATTTCTCGGTCTTCCTTATTTGATCGCATCAGAGAGCGCCAATATGATCCTTATTTGCTTGTCCTCAAGGACAAGGTTCAGCACGATGATGCCACAGATGTGACTATTGGAGATGATGGGGTGTTGAGGATGCAGGGTCGGATATGTGTGCGCAATTTAGATGGGTTACGGCAGTTGATTCTTGAGGAGGCCCACAGCTCGCGGTATTCCATCTATTCGGGTGTCGCGAAGATGTACCAGAACCTAAGGCGGCACTATTGGTGGAGGAGAATGAAGAATGATAAAGTTGGGTTTGTAGCTCGGTGTCTCAACTGTCAGCAGGTAAAATATGAGCATCAGAGACCGAGTGGATTTCTTCAGAAGATAGAGTTTCTGGAGCAGAAGTGGGAGCGGATCACCATGGATTTCGTAGTTGGGCTCCCACGGACTTCGAGGAATTTTGATGCTATTTGGGTGATTGTGGATCGGCTGACCAAGTCTGCGCACTTCATTCCAGTTGGTACTACTTATTCTTCAGAGCGGTTGGTTGAGATATACATCAGAGAGATTGTTCACCTTTACGGTGTGCCAGTTTCCATCATTTCAGATAGAGGCACGCAGTTTTAGAGAGCCGTGCAGCGAGAGTTGGTCACTCAGGTTGAGTTGAACATAATATTTCACCCTCAGACGGACGGACAGTCCTAGTGCACTATTCAGATATTGGAGGACATGTTGCGCGCTTGTGTCATTGATTTTGGTGGTTCATGGGACCAGTTTCTGCCGCTCACGGAGTTTGCTTACAACAATAGTTATCAATCGAGTATTCAGATGGCTCCGTGTGAGGCTTTATATGGGAGGCAGTGTAGATCTCCGGTGGGTTGGTTTGAGCCGGGAGAGGCTAGGCTATTAGGTACTGACTTGGTTCAGGATGCTTTGGAAAAGGTTAAATTGATTCAGGAGCGGCTTCGCACGGCACAGTCAAGACAGAAGAGTTACGCCGACAAGAAGGTTCGTGATCTGACTTACATGATTGGGGAGAAGGTTCTACTGAAGGTTTCACCCATGAAGGGTGTTATGAATTTCAGGAAGAAGGGAAAGTTGAGCCCTCAGTTCATTGGGCCTTTTGAGATACTTCAGAGGATTGGGGAGGTGGCTTGTAAGCTTGCCTTGCCACCTAGTTTGTCGAGTGTGCATCTAGTATTTCATGTTTCTATGCTCCAGAAGTATATCGGCGATCCGTTTCATGTTTTGGATTTCAGTAAGGTTCACTTGGATGGTAATTTGACTTATGATGTAGAGCCGGTGGCTATCTTGGAGCGGAAGGTTCGAAAGTTGAGGTCAAAGGATATAGCTTCAGTGAATGTGCAGTGGAGAGGTCAGCCCGTGGATTAAGCTATTTGGGAGATCGAGCGGGAGATACGGAGCAGATATCCCCACCTATTTGAGACTCCAGGTATGTTTCTAGACCCCTTCGAGGACGAACATTTGTTTAAGAGGGGGAGGATGTAACGACCCGACCGTTCTTTTCGAGAGTTATAGCCCTGCTCCCCCATTTTCTGCTTCTTTTGTGTTATACAGTTGTATTATGACTTACCGGATTAATAGGTTCGGGTCCGGAGTGACTTCAGAATGAATTGAGACACCTAGTCTTTTATTTGAAAGCTTAAGTTGGAAAAGTTGACCGGATGTTGACTTATGTGCAAACGACCTTGGATTTGAATTTTGAAGATGTTAGCTCCTTTAGGTGATTTTGGACTTAGGAGCGCGTCCGGATTGTGTTTTGGGGGTCCGTAGTAGAATTAGGCTTGAATTGGCGAAAGTTGGAATTTTGGAAGGTTTGAGCAGGAGTGGACTTTTTTATATCGGGGACGGATTGGATTTCCGAAAGTTGGAGTAGGTTCGTGGGGTCATTTATGACTTGTGTGCAAACTTTGAGGTCAATCGAACGTGATTTGATAGGTTTCAGCGTCGTTTGTGAAATTTGGAAGTTTCGAAGCTCATTAGGCTTGAATCCGTGTGTAATTCG
Organism: Nicotiana attenuata; assembly: GCF_001879085.1. Lineage (NCBI taxonomy): Eukaryota > Viridiplantae > Streptophyta > Magnoliopsida > Solanales > Solanaceae > Nicotiana > Nicotiana attenuata. The sequence continues at coordinate 3,886,415 of NC_032000.1, read as the reverse complement.
TGTTTTTGAGGTTTGAGGTGATTTGAGGATTCGACTAAGTTCGTATTGGATTATAAGACTTGTTGGTATATTTGGTTGAGGTCCCGGGGGCCTCTGGTTGATTTCGGGTGGTTAACGGATCAAGTTTTGAAGTTGGTAGACTGCTGAAGTTTGGACTCAGCTGGTGTAATAGCACCCGCGGAAGTTTCATCGCAGGTGCGAGCCGGCATTAGCGAAGAGGAAGGCCGCAAAAGCGGGCAAGGCCAAGAAGGGCAGGGGCGCAGGTGCGAGAAAGGATGCGCATCTGCGAGCCCGCAGATGCGATAATGGCATGCAGATGCGAAGAGGGAATGTTTGGGCATTTCTGCAGAAGCGGACAAAGGGCCGCAGAAGCGACTCTGCAAGTGCGAGACCTGGAGCGCAGGTGCGACCCCAGTGGCTTAAGTGGTTTCCTCATAAGCGGAGGAGTAACCGCAGAAGCGGTTCTGCAAGTGCAGTATTGGTATTTTGACACAGACTCTTGTAGACACTGTTTCTAGACTGGTTGTTTAGATGCTCATGACTTAGTGACACCCCAATGTCGGGCTATTTTTCGCACTTATGCTTTGGGTTTACCCCGTTTTTATGAAAGACTCCGGTTATTTTTAATTGTCTTAAATCATTTCTGTTAAATGTTGAAAGTATTTTGGAAATGTCGGCTTGCCTAGTACCACGATAGACGCCATCACGACGGGTTAGGTTTTGGGCCGTGACACCCCAGATCAATCAAGTTGAGAGTTATTTAGCATTAGTATTGTTTGAACCGTAATTGTTAATATCGGTATCGTTCATTCCATAATCATTTATGAGTTAACACGGAATATCTCTAGAGAAGATATAAGTACGGAAAATAGGAGAATCAGTAAACGCGAATAAAGCGGGATTTAGTATAACTCCTCAGCGTTATAAATTCTTAGCATAATATGCAGGGAATACAGTTAATGAGGATAACGGGCAGGCGAAATATCACATATTTTTATTATTTAAATTCCCTCTTCCCTTATATTGTATCTCATCTAATAAATTATTCTCTTGCTTTGTAATTACGGGTATCACTAGCAAGTGAAACGAAGCAGGATCCAAATAATGAATCCATCACTATTAAATGCTCAATTTTTCCTTTTTATTGTATAGGTTATTCTTCTTTATTGTATATAGTTACATCAGCAATCTTCGCAAGGGACTAACACAAAAGTTTCCACTCTGCACATTCAAATAAGTTTATAAATTGCGTTTATATTTGTTTATTATCTCAGAAAATGGTTGAAATTGTTTAAAATGATGGCACCAGTAAATGAAAAAAAAAGAGATATAAAAAGAAGAAATAACAACCAAACACGAAAGCTTCTGAAAAATACAGCATCACAACCCGTGGCGGAGCTAGAATTTTAAAGTTATAGGTTCAGGATTTCAATCGCCTTAAGTTACTGGGTTCTAGATTCACAATTTATGCATATTCAATGAATATTTTACGACAAAACAGGGTTCGAACCAAAGCTACTGGATTCGGCCGAGCCCGCTCTCGGCATTCTAGCTCCGCCCCTGATCACAACATGTGAGATTGAGAAGAATATCCGATAATTTAACTTGAAAATATATCCCAAGACCAGTGAATCTATTTTTTTTTTTTTTGGCTTTTCGCCGAGTGTGCGATTTCCATATTGGGCCCCGACTAAATCTGAATTTGTGTCAGAAAGTCTTACATTCGGGAGTAAAATACTCACTAACAAAAACAACTTCATACCAAGAGCTCGAACTTGATACCTCTAGTTACAAATAAATTCGACTCCATACATTGTTGCAATACTTTTACAATAAAATTTCATTTCCCATGGCTTAGAATTTAAGGACTTGTTTCCCTCGACTTCCTTGTTTTCCCATTGCTTTTCCAAGAGCTATATGAAAATCATTAAAAGGTACCATTTCCATCCTGTATTAGAATAGACCAACATCAGTACACTGTCAAGATACTCAAATATTTAGAGAACTAGTACAGTCTCACCTACCCCAACCCCCAAAAATAGAAACAAAAAAGAGAAGGAAAAAATTCGACATAATATCTCACTCTATCTCAGGTCACTTTACTATCACCAAACAATTCACATGTTTTTTTCCTCCTTTTTTTCGTTTTTGGGGTTGAAAGTTGAAACCCCATCAATTATTAGGGTTTCCTCCTTTTTTTCGTTTTTGGGTTAAAGTTGAAACCCCATCAATTATTAGGGTTTCTGTTTAGCCATGGTAGTTGTACAATCATTCAAAATGTTTAGACTAAGGGTGTTTAACGGGTGGGCCAGGCCGGTTTGGGTTGGGAAAAAAAGGAAACCGACCGGTTTTCAAACCGGGCCGGTTGCGGGTTAGTTTAAACCGGGCTTAACTGGTCCGGGTCCATACGGGTAAAAAAATGAACCGTAAGGGTTACGAGTTCAAGGGGCCGGGTCGGGTTAGTGTTATTTTTTTTTTTTTGCATTTTGTATAACTATTGTAATTTATATTAGTATAAAGTAAAAATATAAAGAATACAATGAAGATGGAAAAAAAAATTCACTTATAAATTGCAAGTGCTTTTTTATTTCAAAATTCAAACTTACAAATTGAAGTTTAGATTTAACAACAAGTAAATTAACGAAAAAAGAGCAAATTCAACGGTCTAAAATGATTTTAAAAAAAATTCAAAAATATAGCGTTTAAACCGGGTCGGGCCGTTTAACCGGTTCAACAGGAATTTTGGTTGACCGGGTTTGACCGGTCCGGTTAACCGGATCTATTTAGGTGAACGGACCAACCCCCCTAACCCTAACTACTGGTCGGGGCCGGTCCGAATATCAACCGGTCTGGGCCGGTCCGAAATGGGTCAACCTCGCCCGTTTGACACCCTTAGTTTTGACTTACGAGGTATCGGAGTTCCAACACATTGCATTAAATAACATCACATTCATATTATTTGTCTTTTAATTAAGATTTCTATACACCCTTAAAAAAAATACTTCAACCTGTCTATTTTAATTTATCTCAAATCAGATATCAAGAAGGAATTAAATTCTTTTTTCCAAAGTTACCTTAGAATAAAGAACCTAAGAATATTTGCAATACTTTTAAAGAACAAATTAAGGTTAATATGCTCAATTTCATTGTTAATTAATGCTACAAGATAGAAATCTTTAATATTTTTTAAAAACGGCCAAAAAATCAGTTAAAACAGACCGGAGGGAATACATAATAAATTAAATCATACAAGTATTAGTCCAAATTAATAATTACCTCTCTTCAAATGTCTCACATAATTAATATTCCTCTTATTGGAATTATTAGGTGTATATTGTATTTAATGGCTTCTTATTTTCTAAAGGATTAAATATTTAGAGACACGTTCAATTTATTAAAACGAACTAATATTTGGCACCGAAAAATGTACTATCTTGTTCAGAATGACCGATAAATATTTTGGTACTCCTTTTGCATAATTCTTTTTCACCTACCATCGCCTCTCGAACGTTCATAGTCTAATTCTCTACTTTTGCTGACCCTTGGTAAACTAAAAAGGCATTTCCTTCATCCCATTTTATTTAATATTATTTTTTTCTTAGCCCATTTTAAAAATAATGATATATTTTTATATTTCTTTAATAAAATTTTTTTACAGTCACACAAATAATATGACATATTTAAAATTATAAATTTTAAAAGTTTAATAATACATAAATATATGACATTTTTTAGATCATAAACTTAAGAGTTTTTCTTTATTTCTTAACCATACAAATTAAATTAAGGAGTTTACTTCTCATTAATATGCATCACTGTCCAAACTATCCTTTCACGCAGTGGCGTAGCCACCCCATGTCAAGGGTGGTCAAGCGCACGCCCTCCGCCAAAAATTTATATTGTATATATAAGTTAAATATTATTTTATATAGTTATATTATATTTTGAGCACCCTTAACATAGTTGAGTGAGGCAGTTCTATCTGTTCAGGGTGTTCAAAGTGACATGTGGTTTGCGGGTTCAAAGTTTTGCTCATTTTGTTTGCCAAAACTTAACGGAGACTACCATATGTGGTCCTATTTGATTCTTTCTCAATTTAAAAAAATTCTAATAAAATAAATTTTAGAACTTAAAATTTATGTAGAAATAAACAACTAATCTTAAAAGTAAATTTTTAACTAAAAGTTATTTCTTAAATAATTTTTATAATGTAAAAGTCAAGCTCTATAAAAATTTATTCAACAAAAGCTCTTTATAAACTTTAAATTCTCTCGACTCTCTCTCTTTCATTTAGTTTTATGCTTACTTTTATTAGTAATTTCTTATATTGTCATTTTGTTATTTTAATTTTGATTTATAAAATTATAGATCTATTAGAAGTTTTTTTGTTAAGCTAAAAGTTGCATAATTTGAATTAAAAAATTTGATACACCATTCATCGACAAAAAAAATTATTGACTTATTTAAAGTTTGAATACCCTTAGCTAAATTTTTAACTACGCCACTGCTTTTTCACGTGCATATGACTTAGGAATATATTGAACGAATACAAAAGAACTTACTCATATTTCAGTTTTCCAACACGAGCTAGGGCCAAGAGATAATCGATCCAATCCCTATATTTAGCTTGATCTAATTTCCATTCTTGTAGCCAAAATCCTTTCAACGTAATATCCTGCAACAATAATTCCATTAAATATTTTGGGATTCTTTCTATTAATATCCTGCAACAATAAACAATAATTAATGAATAATAGTCTCATTTCTCTGATTGAAACTAACCTTGAATATGAAATATGAAGTAGATACAGTAACAGGTTCTTTCGACATCCCTCCATATGTAACCATAGTACCACCTTGCCTGAAAAGAACATGCAGTAAAGTTAATTATAATTAATCACTTATAATTGAAAGCTGAAAACTTTAACTTATAAAGAAAATTAAATTAAGAAAAGCTGTCTCACTTCAAGAATTTGACGACTAAAGTAGCAGCATTGCCACCAACACAGTTCAAACCCAAAATAGGTTCAGATAAATCACCCTAGAACCAAAAAAAAATTATAATCAATGTATCATCCTTGAAACGTAAGGTTAATTTCGTGTATGATCACTGAGTTAAACCTTATATACTAGCAACGTTGTAAAATTATTTTCTATTACATTAAAGTAATACATAATTTAACCAATATAACATCAAAGTTACGTTGATGATTATGTTTTATGCTTACAGTGGGTAAAGAAAAATAATTTAGTGTGGGAAATTTTTTTAACTTTACTGTCACAATGGATAAAGTTTAATATGCAATCCGGTTACTTTAATTTGCTAAAAGTAGTTTTGGTGACTTTAATTGTTAAAATTCAGTGATCATGCGTGGAAATTATCCACTCACATGCAATAAAAAAAAAAAAAAAAAAAAAAAGGCAGCCCATGTACAAGGCTTTCCGCGTTCACGTAGGATCCAGAAAAGGGTTGTACACCACAAAGTATAATATAGACAGTCTAAAATCTAAATGTCTAATATAATACAAGCATCAGTGGTAAATTTTTGAAAATCAAATGAGTTTAGGTATAGTAATACCAGGAGATTTTTGACACGTTTGACATCCAACTCTTTCTCAGTAAACACAATATCAGCACCAAGTTTCATTAATCTTTCTTTAACTTCATCAGATCCAGGCTTATCTCTTATGATATTAATGCTATGAATTCCACGAAGACGAGCTAGCTGAATAATACATTGCCCCGCAATGCTTGTGGCTCCATTTTGCACAATCGAGTCTCCTAATTGTGGAAATTAAACACAAATTAAAAGAGAGGAAATTAAGCAATAAAACACTATAAGTAATTAATTAAAGAGATTTGACAAATAATTAACCTGGTTTTAAAGTAACAAACTCATCGAGCATTCTCAAGGCGCTCACTGGATTAACAGAAATAGTGGCAGCATATTCTATTGGGGTGCTTTTATCAATTTTGTGCCACATACTTTCTTCTTGTACAATGTAGGTTTGCCATGACCCTGAGCATAACATAAAGCTATAACATTAATTATCGCATTTAACTTATATATACTTATCGTGTAAAGAATTTTTACACTTATTGCTGCATTATAATGTATTTTAACGTTTTGTAGCTGGTTGCAGGGGCGGACCTAGAGTATTGAATATGGGTTCCCGGGAACCCAGTAACTCTTGCGCAGACCATTTATTCATATTAAGAAATCCTCTAAATATTTGTAAGTACCTAATTGTGAACCCAATTATTATTTTATATTAATTTGATATTACGGTAGGAACTCATAACCTTCAAATCCTGAATCCGCCTCTGGCCGATTGTCTACTTTATTTAAGAGCTATTAATTACCTTTATTGTAGACAAATATTTGTTGTTGCTAATTTTTAATGTTATTTGGTAGTATATAATTTTTTTCATATCATTAGTGTATAGGAGTTGCACTGATCTTACATCCTGATGCAACGTAGAAGCAATTCACTGTGGATTTGTGTTACGCATACATAACAATGATTAAGTAAGAGAAGTCTATATCCAAACACATGTCGTGCATTTATAATTTGCTCTAAACATTCGGCGTGAATAAGTTTTTACTGAATAATAAATCGGTATAATATTGTAATTATAAGACACATAAAATATTACCTTGAATATAAGGGAAACGGACAACAAAATCTCCAGGGGAAAGAGACTTAACAGCAGAGCCAACAGAATGTATAATTCCCACCCCTTCCCCTCCACCGATTGTTGGTAGAGCTGACCGGTCTGGATATACTCCTGTTGATCAATTAATTAATCAGCAAAATTTATAGGGGAAAGAATCATAATTTATTCTAATAATATTCAGATGATAAGATGAACAATGCTAAGTTTTCTAATGCAAGAAAATCATAATTAAGGGACTAAATAAATAAAGGTTAAAATATAAAAGTGTGTCAATTTTTTGTACTAGAAAGTAAAGAGTATATCACATAACATGAAACAAGAAGACAGTTATTTCACTTGTCTTTTTTTTTTTTTTAGGAATTTTTACCTCCTATAGCAAAGGTTAACACTTTATTTATATTAAATAAATACCATTTTAAAAATTATATTCTATAGATACCTTTTAATGTTTATAGCAAAATATCTAATTTTGGTTACCTCCTACCCCTAAGCCACTAAATACGCTATTACACTATTTTCTTTCTCTCTCTACTTTGATACATGTCATGCTCTTCCCTAAACACACGATGCTCAATCTCAAAATTCTTCTCACCCATATCACCTACCATTAGTTAAAAACCCCACGCTCTCTCCTCTCTCCTGCACTTTCATACGACCCTTCACATCTTCAACATAAGAGAAGGGAGGTCCAAAACACAAAAACAGAGAGAAAAAGAGAGAGAACGAAGATCTGCTTCCCTGTGGGAATTCCAGTTTCACAAAATTTTGCAGCAGTTTCCTCTACCTTTAGAAAATCTTGGCCTCGATTTGCTTCAATCAGTGCCCTCTTCTCTTCTGCTTCCCTGTGAATTACAGCCATATTGTTCTTCCTCTTCATATGGCTCGAAATCTTGTTCTTCATCTTCATAAAATTTGGAGATAGTGAATGTTGAGCCGGAGGAAGACAATATGAGGGACGAAGATCTGCTGGGTTTATGATTTTTGCGATGAAAAGAGTTGCTGGTTCTTGGTTTTTACGTTGTATTTTCATGTATTTCATTGTATTTCATTGTCTTTTTTTCAATTGTAATTCAATATATCTCGCTGTATTTCATGTATTTCATTGTATTTATTGTCTTTTTTCATTGTATTTCAATGTATCCCGTTGTATTCTATGTATTTCATTGTTACTGTCTCGCTATATGCCATGAATGTATTCATAGGTTTTTTTTAATTAATATAATTTATATATTCAGATGTATTCTATAATTTCTCTGAAGATTGCTATGCTTTTGGGATAATTTTTCGGTTGAGAATCCTTTTTTATAACTGGAAATACAAAATTTGTGTGTTATAATTGAGTTTGTTGAGTTATATTAGGAGTCTATTATGTTAATTGATTCACTTTCCGTTTAAAAACAGTGTAATCCCCTGTTTCACGCTGTGAATACAGTCGAATACAATAATCTGTCCAGCTGTAATCGCATATTTCACGCCATGAATACAGTCGAATACACTCGAATACAACAACTGATTAGCTGGACTTCCCTGATTCACGCCTATTTTTGCTACTGTATTCATGAATACAGTAGCTTAAATACATCTAATACATCTTATAACAACGGAAACGTATCTATAATCCGTAATATAGCAAATGGTATCTATAGATAGCTAATTCCACTAAAAGATAGTGCTTTATGAAAATTTCTCCTTTTTTTTTTATATGAAATGTACGTGATGTGCAATAAGAAAACCAAAAGCCAACTTATCAATTTTGATGCTTTTTTATCTCCATTCTCCAGTAATTTCTAGGATGGTAATTTGAGCCCAAACCTATTTAATAGGCTCAATCTGTCTCAGGTTGGACCGGTTATTGATTCGCTCATTTGTTGAACTGAGTCATTTTTGGCTCAACTCATTAAAGTTGGGCTGATATTTAGCCAAAATTGATCAATAAGCAACTTTGCTAAAATATTTTAAAAATAATTTTTTGTTTGTTTGATATGTTAGAGATGACCATAACAAAGGAAAAAAAGTCTTACTTGGTAATTGTTTGGCTCAAAAGTTAACGATATACTTTGTAAGCGATAAAACAATCAAAAATAGAAAAGGGGTAAATCGTAATCAAATATAATAAGCCTAGAGATGCAAAGATCATAATATTGTTGTAGATCTGATATTGCAAAGTGATAATGTTTACCAATAAGATATTTTCGTTAGAGGTAGAGATATAGAGAGAGAAAGCCAGAAAAATGAGAGAGTTGTATTAGATCAGATCCCCCTTTTACAATGTGGAGGTCTCCTTTATATAATAGGAGACCTTCCTCGAAAGAATCAAAAAGTTACAAAAATGGGTAACGTCTCCTTATCGTGGACGCTGAGTTCTAAACGATGTCGCTTTTGTCCTCACGGCCGAGTCGTACCCGCTACGTTGGTCGGCGTACACTCATTGGGCGTACCCACTGGCGTAGAGATACTGAGGGTCAAATATGACCCCATACAGTTAGTCCCTCCGCTCGTTGGAGACGCGTTCGGTGGGCGTCTTCGACGGGCGAAAATACGAACCTCGGCTTAGGAGAATTTGACCTCGACCAGGGGCGGCAATATGAATGAAGTGAAACATATGACGTTGTTGAGCCGCTGACGCGTGGCTTCCTTTTTGGAATGATGTCATCGCCTGTATGCATCATCATTATATTTGCCCCCGAGGCGGTTCAGAGGATGAAGTGACGTTTTGGTTTCCGGCGCACGTTTTGAATCATGACTCTTCGATTCCTGTGCAACTTATCCTTTAAGTATGAGAGAGGTTTGATCTGATTCCACTTTCAAGCCGCTGAAAAGTATTTTCTGATACACTCCTTTGCCTTCCTTTCTTGTAACCGTGATTTCGTGAGGGACTCTCCCACTTCTGTTGAAACCACACTTCCTATCGTCAGTGCTTCGTTTCTCAAGTAGCATAATCATGACAAAACGCGGACAGAATAATAAAAAGGCCAAAGATAATGCCCCGTCTAGGGATCCGCCATCATCCGGTGGTGAAGGGGAAAAGGCGGAGAAGGCCCTTGTTCCTCTCAGCGTAGACAATGTCCTTCCGAAGGAGACGCACGTTCGCAGGGATTTTCCAACTAAAAGCCCTGATCTTCCCTGGGAGCACAGCGTTTTACTACAATCCCATTTAGATGATCTGCGAGAGACGCACCATATTCCGGACCACGTGAAAATGGTTCCGGCCGGGACGGATTATGCCAATGTGCACCGGCCTGGATATTGCACCTTCTATGAGTACCCGTTCTTGATCGGTTACGCCCTTCCAGTCTACTCTCTGGTGGAGGAGCTTTGCCGTTTTTACAATGTGTGTCCAGCCCAGCTCACTCCCTATACTTTGAAGGTGTGCCGTATCATGACCACTTATGCGGCCAGGGCAGGGTGCAGCGTCTCGGTCCACCACCTCTCACAGTTGTTCAGCGCTGGTTACCTGAGGGGTACCATGCTGCAGTTGAAAGGTCGTGGCGCAAAAGGCTTGGTCGTTAAAGCCGATGATAAGCCCAACCGCCGCTTCTGGCATAATTATTTCTACATCAGGACGGAGCACCTGGTGTCGAATCCCGAGGGGTTCCGGAAAGATGGAATCCAGAACGTAAGTATTTCTACTTGTAGATTTTAGTGCTGCTTGCGCCTTCGACCATACGGCCATAGTGACCTTTGTTTTTCTTTCCTCTTTTTTATTCGCAGCGAGGGCTTCTCCACCCCAGCTTGTTGATGACATTAAATCGTGGGTGGAAAGAATAATACCCTATGCGGAGGAGTGCCGTACCTGGGCTGCATTTCTTCGGCAGTACGACCCGTCAGGTAATTCTTTAGCTACGGTTTGGGGATTCCCTTCGTATTTGTTATGACTTATTCGCGTTGGCAGGTCGGAGCGCCCCTAAGAAGAAGAAAAAGAGCGTCGTCATCTTACCTGGGGCGGGTACTGATTCTGAAGATGGATACATTCCCTGCGGCTCGCCCAGTGATGGTGCCGCGGAGATTCCTCAACCGCTGCCTGTGGCGGCGTCCGCGAGGGGAGAGACTCCTTCGACACCATCCCCTCGGGCTGTGGAGGAGACTTCTAAGAGCGAGGAGACGCCGGAAAGAAAAAGACGTCGGTTGATAACCGGCAAGGGGATAGCCACGGCAGATGAGGGGGCGAGCGAGCCCCGTCGAGAGTCAAGGCCAGTTTTTATGGCGGATGCCATCCGTTCCGGGAGGTCGGCTCCTCATAGGGGGGCCGTTCTCGACGCCAGGTCAACACGCATTCCGGAGAGCGGCTCGTCGGCTGCCGTTGGGGAGGCGGACGATGATGCCGAGAGGGCGGGCCCTGAGGTCGCCCAGGCAGATGCAGAAGCGTCAACGCGGGGTCCGGCCCGTGTAGGGATGACGGTAGGTAGATCCAACCGTCGAATTCTGATCCCGGGGGGGTATAACCTGTTGCAACACAGCGAGCAGGCCGCAGCGGATATGACCCTGCTATGTGCGGCCGCTGAGCGTGAAACGTTACAAGGGGTTAGCGACGGGGAACTATCCCGGAGGTTGCCGGTGCGGCCTTACAGGTATTTTTCGATTCTCTTCATGCATCGTAAAATAAATTTTGATGCATGCTGACTTGCCTTTCATCCTTTTCCTCTTTTTTAGACTCTCATTTTGGAGATAGAGAGGGGGCGGCGAGCGCAAAGGAAGGCAGCAACCTTTAACAAGGTGGTAAAGAAATATCGGCGGTGCCGAGTCAAGCATCAAGCGCTGGCGGACCTACTCAAGCAGGACCCGGAATTTCGGGTTTTCCGTGAGGGTCTGGAGCAGTCGGAGGCCCAGCTGAAACGGAGGGTGGCCGAGTTAGAGCAGATCGATGAGCAGCTGATGGCCGCCCTGGCCCGGAATATTGAGCTGGAGACTCTTTTCCAGTCTAAAGAAGAAGAGTTGGAGGTTGGCCGTGGGGTAGCGGCGGAAGCCGCTGATTTGCGGATCAAGGTTGCCGCCATGACCTCCGAACTCGATGCCAAGGCGGCTGAGATTGAAGTCCTCAAGCAGACTGCTGCGTCAAGGCCTGATGAGGATGCGCGTCGTGAGGCGCATGATATGTGGGTATACACCGAGGCCAGATTGGTTGTCTTCGAGGAGTTCTTAGCTGCGGGTCGAGCCACCGAGGCGGAGGTTCAAGAGCAACGGCGCATAGTCCGTGTCGCTCGTGAAACTTGTGGGTATAGTTCTGATTCCCCAGACCGGCCGGGCTATAACTCCGAAGATGTCAACCGTCTAGAATTCGGCTCTTGGATTTCTGCGGCCTATCAGGCAGAGGACGGCGGTGGACGAGATAGCGATCCGTCGGGAGGTGGTGATCAGGATGTCGAAGCCCCTTAGGACTCGTATTCATTTTGTTTTGCTGTATTTAGAGATGTAAATGGGTCCTTTTGTATATGCATTTTTGGATGATAATGGAAGTTATACTTTTGCTGTTATTTTTTTTCTGTACCCTTTATTTTCGGCCTTAGTTTTGTCGATGGTTTTAGCCGTGTGCGCAACTTCAACTATCGTCGAGTTACTTGCTGTCATAGTCAAGCTGGGTCGACTTATCGGCGTCGATGGCCTTAGCCATTATACAGTTGATGGCCTTAGCCATGTGGGCGACTTCGACTGTCGTCGAACTGTTTACTCACCGTGGTCGAATCTAGGTCGACCGTTGGCCGCGATGGCCTTAGCCATAATATAACTGATGGCCTTAGCCATGCAGGCGACTTCGACTGTCGTCGAGTCGTTTACTCACCGTAGTCGAATCTAGGTCGACCGTTGGCGGCGATGGCCTTAGCCATAATATAACTGATGGCCTTAGCCATGCAGGCGACTTCGACTGTCGTCGAGTCGTTTACTCACCGTAATCGAATCTAGGTCGACCGTTGGCGGCGATGGCCTTAGCCATAATATAACTGATGGCCTTAGCCATGCAGGCGACTTCGACTGTCGTCGAGTCGTTTACTCACCGTAATCGAATCTAGGTCGACCGTTGGCGGCGATGGCCTTAGCCATAATATAACTGATGGCCTTAGCCATGCAGGCGACTTCGACTGTCGTCGAGTCGTTTACTCACCGTGGTCGAATCTAGGTCGACGGTTGGCGGCGATGGCCTTAGCCTTTCATCACCGTAGTCGAGTCTAGGTCGGTCGTTGGCGGCGATGGCCGTAGCCTTTCATACATTGGAGATGGCCGTAGCCTTTCATACATTGGAGATGGTCGTAGCCTTTCATACGTTGGAGATGGCCGTAGCCTTTCATACATTGGAGATGGCCGTAGCCTTTCGTACATTAGAGATCAAGCTAGTCCAGTCCCTTTATCATGTCGGCCTGGAGGTCGTAAGGAGAGGTTGATATGATAAACTTGTTTCGCAAGTATCTCCAAGTGTCCCCTCTGCCGCCTCGTTAAAAACCTCCCCGAGAAAACCCAATTGGGACAAAACTCGGGTAAGGGAAAAAGAGTATGACTCGGGAGACGCCTTTCAGAAGTGGAAATACTTGAGGTGAGTAACGTTCCAGTTGTTTTGGAGTGTTTTCCCTTCCATAGTTTCCAACTGGAATGCGCCTTTGCCGGCTACTGCTGTGATTTTGTAGGGTCCTTCTCAGTTGGTGCCCAGTTTCCCTTCACTTGGGTCTTTGGATGCCAATGTCTTGGCTTTAAGGACATAGTCTCCCACCTTGAGTGGTCTTATTTTGGCCCTCTTATTGTAGTATCTTTCGACTTGTTGCTTTTGGGACACCATTCTGATATAGGCCATTTCTCTCCTTTCTTCAGCTTCGTCGAGGTCTTGGAGCCTGTTTGTGTCGTTTTCTGTTCCACTGGTGTGTGAATATCTTAGGCTTGGTTCGCCGACCTCGACGGGTATGACTGCATCGGTTCCGTAGACCAGCGAGTACGGTTTTCCCCCGTGCTGGATTTGGGTGTGGTCCTGTGTGCCCATAACACTTCGGGTAGCAGCTCGGGTCATAGCCCTTTGGCATCCTCGAGTTTCTTCTTTAGTATGTTTAATATTGTTTTGTTGGAGGATTTCGCTTGGCCGTTGGCGGCAGGGTGATATGGCATGGAGAGTATCCTCTTGATGCGCCATTTCTCGAAGAATTCGGTTGTTTTTTGGCCGATGAACTGTCGTTCGTTGTCACAACTGATTTCTTTGGGGATGCCGAAGCGGCATATAATATTTTTCCATATGAAGTCGATCACTTCCTGTTCGTGTATTTGGGCGTACGCACCTGCTTCCACCCACTTAGAAAAATAGTCAGTTAAAACTAATAGAAATCGTACCTTTCCTCGTCCCGCTGGTAGGGGACCGACTATGTCCATTCCCCATTTGATGAAGGGCCATGGGGAAGTGACCGAGTGAAGTGGTTCTCTTGGTTGATGTATCATGGGGGCATACTTTTGGCATTGTTCGCATCGGTAGACATATTCTGCTGCGTCTTTCTTCATAGTGGGCCAATAATAGCCGGCTCGTATTATGCAGCGCACGAGGGCGCGGTTGCCTGTATGGGCACCGCAATGTCCTTCATGTACCTCTTCGAGCACTGGCCGCGTTTGTTGCGGCCCTAGACACTTGGCCAGGGGTCCGCCAAACGTCCTTTTGTAGAGCTCGTGGTTTATCAGGCAATACCGGCCGGCCTGTACGCGGAGCTTCTTGGCTTCTTTTTTGTCGAGTGGGAGTGTTCCATCCTGCAGATAGGATACAAATTGGTTGCGCCTGTCCCAAGTCAAATTTAAAGAGAGTACCTCAGTGTGATCAATGGCTGAATGGAGGAGGGTGACCACGCTTTCTTTGTTGAAGTTTTTCGTGGTTGCGGCTAATTTTGCTAAGCCGTCTGCCTCGACGTTCAGTGCTCTCGGAACTTGTTCGAAGCGGCACTCGTCGAACTCGGTCATTAACCTGTGGATCTCTGACTGGTATTTTTGCAACCTCTGCTCCTTGGTTTGGTAAGTCCCAGTGACCTGGTTCACCACGAGCTGAGAGTCGCAATGGAGAACGAGTCGTCGAGCTCCATACTTGATGGCTAGTTTCAAACCTGCAATAACAGCCTCATACTCGGCTTCGTTGTTAGTCATCTCGGGGCATCGTATGGACTGGCGAATTGTTTCGCCCGTGGGGACCTCGAGAACGAGTCCCAGTCCCGATCCCGAGGCGTTAGCGGCGCCATCAGTGTAAAGAGTCCATAGGTCGGCATTGGAGGGGGCACGGCGTGCCTCCAATTCCGCCTCTGGTAATATCTCTGCGCTGAAGTCGGCTATGAAGTCGGCAAGTACTTGCGACTTGATGGCGTTCCTTGGATGATATGAGATATCGTGCTCACTGAGCTCTATGGCCCATCGGGCGAGTCTGCCTGATAACTCAGGCTTGTGTAGGATACTTCTCAAGGGGAAGGTCGTCACTACCTTTATGGGGTGGCATTGGAAATGGGTCGGAGCTTCCGTGAAGCCACGACCAATGCCAAAGCTAATTTTTCAAGGTGTGGATACCGTGTTTCGGCGTCCACTAAGGTTTTGCTAATATAGTAAATAGGAGATTGTGTACCTTCATTTTCACGAACTAGGACTGCGCTGACGGCGACCTCGGATATGGCCAAATATACCAGCAGTGGCTCGCCTGGATTTGCTTTGGTCAGCAGTGGCGGCGAAGATAGGTACGCTTTCAATTTTCTTAAGGCCTCGACGCATTCCTCATTCCACTGTAACCCATTGTCCTTTCTCAGCACATTAAAAAACTTATGGCATCTGTCGGAGGACCGTGAGATGAACCTAGACAAGGCGGCTATTCGCCCCGTCAGCTTTTGCACCTGCTTTTTGCTGTTCAGTATCTCGGGTATTGCGTCTATCGCCTTGATCTGATCTGGATTGACTTCGATACCTCGTTGTGATACGAGAAACCCTAAGAATTTCCCTGATGCCACGCCGAAGGCGCATTTCTCGGGGTTCAGTTTCATCCCGTATCTTCTCAGTATCTCGAAGGTTTCTTTCAGATGGTCGATGTGGTCCTCTTTTCTTGTCGACTTTACCAGCATGTCGTCGATATAGACTTCCATAGTCTTACCGAGCTGCTCTTTGAACTAGTTTTGGTGACCAGTCTCTGGTACGTACGCCCCGCTATTTTGACGCCGAAGGCATTACCTTGTAGCAGTAAGTCCCTTGGTGGGTGATGAAAGTTGTCTTCTCTTGGTCCTCCTCGGCCATCATGATTTGATTGTAGCCGGAGTAGGCGTCTAGGAAGCTCAGTAGTTCATGTCCTGCAGTGGCGTCGATCAGTTGGTCGATGTGGGGTAGTGGGAATGAATCCTTTGGGCATGCCTTGTTCAGATCAGTGAAATCCACACACATTCTCCACTTCCCGTTTTTCTTTTTGACCATGACAACATTGGCGACCCACTCGGGGTACTTTGATTCTCTGATGGAGCCGTTGGCCAGTAGCTCGTCTACTTCCTTACCGACCGCTTCATTGATAGCGGCATTGAATTTTCTCCTCATCTGTCGCACGGGCGGATGTAGTGGATCGACATTCAGCTTGTGGGTGGCGATGTCTTGCGGGATTCCCGGCATATCCGAATGGGAAAAGGCGAACAAATCTGCATGGTTAGTTAAGAATTCACAATACTTACTTGGGTTGGCGAGACCTTGCCCGATATAGGCTTTCTTCGTAGGATCGGTTTCGTCCAATTGGACTGGGTCGAGGTTTTCGACCGTTGCTTTGCAGGCTTCCACGACGTCGGGGTCTTTGATGACGTCCGTTGTCGGGTTGACCTTAGTCCCCGACACGGCTAATTGCTATGCCTCCGCGCTCGCCCCCTTTAGCTGTTGGGTGTGGGCGCAGTCTTGGGCTATTTTGTAGCATTCTTGTGCGGTGCGTGGCTTGCCTCGAATACTGAATACTCCCCATGGGGTAGGGAATTTGATCACTTGGTAGAGGCTTGAAGGGACCGCTCGCATGACATGTATCCACGGGCGTCCTATGATGACGTTGTACGACGTTTCTTGGTTCATCACGTGGAAAGTTGTTTCCAGCGTGACTCCTCCCGCTAAGACGGGCAGTGCTATTTCTCCGGACGTCCGTTCCACTGCATTGTTAAAACCGGTTAGTGTTATGCAGCGCGGTATTACCTTATCCTCGAGTCCCATTTGTACGAGGACCCTTGGGTGGATAATACAGGCGCCACTTCCGTCATCGATCATGACTCTTTTAACATCCGTATCAGCGATACGTAAAGTGATAACTAAAGCATCATAATGAGGGAAAGACAAACCGTCGGCATCAGACTTATCGAAGGTGATACAATCTTCGAAGTCCTCATACCGTTCATGGGCGATGGTCCGCTTTAGTCTGTGTGTGGTGGCGAGCTTGACGTGATTGATCGCTGAGTCGTCGCCGCCTCCGACGATCATGTTTATCGTGCGCGCTGGGGAAGGTGGCTTCGGCGGCCCGTGGAGTTGTTCCCGTCCGCGTGCAAAGTTGATTTTTCCTTTGTCACTGAGTAGCTCCCTCAGGTATCCCTGGTTCAGCATCCTGACCACCTCTTGCCGTAGGCCTATGCAGTCTTCGGTTTTGTGTCCTCGTTCCTGATGGAACTCACATAGGGCGTTTGATTTCCTTGTGGCAGGGTCTGATTTCATCTTCTGCGGCCACTGCACCTTGGTGCCCAGCTTCTCTAGTGCGTACACTATTTCTGAAGGAGATACACAAAAGTTATGGGCGGTTAATAAAGGGGGCGTACCTCTTTCGTTTCGCAGTGGGGCGACGTGTCGCTGTAGTGCGTCTGTATGCCTTGGTGGCGGATGGGAGGATCTGGTGTATGGCTGGTGTCGATCTCTGTTGGAGCGGGGGAGTTGTTCTCGTCGTCCTTCGTTCCGTCGATCTCTCCTCGTTTCTGAGTGTATCGCTGTTAGCCGTTGGGTCGGCCCATTAAGATCGTCCTCGTCCGCTCGTACCTCGGCGCAATAGGCGTTGTGGATTTCCTCCCATGTGGTAGGGGGATATTTCATGAGGCGGCTCAGCAGCTTCTTGGTTGCCCTCGAACCATCTCTGCTTAGCCCGTTCTGGAAAGCGGCGACTGCCATACCTTCCGATACGTTTGGTAGACTCATCCTTACCCTGTTAAACCTTGCCAGGAAGTCCCTGAGTCCTTCTCCTGTGTTTTGCCTGATGGCGAAGATGTCGTTGACCCTGGCCTCCGCTTTCTTCGCGCCTGCATGGGCTGTGACGAATTTATCCGCCATTTCCTCGAACGTTGATATTGCCTTAGCCGGTAGCTGAGAGTACCATGTTAAGGCCCCTCCTGTCAACGTCTCGCCAAACTTCTTCAGCAGTACCGACGGTACCTGTTCTTTCGATAGGTCGTTGCCCTTCACAGCGGTGACGTAGTGGATCAGATGATCCTCGGGATCTGCGGTTCCGTCATATACCCTTAAGTAGGGTGGCATCTTGAAGGTTTTTGGGGTGGAGTGAGGAGCAGCTTCTTCGGTGTATGGTTGTTCAACGAACCTTCCCACGTCGCGTTTTGGTAGCAACTTGGGAGCATCGGGGATCTTGTCGACTCTCTCCTGATGTTCCTTCATCTGACCGCAGAGCGTCTTGTTTTCATTTTCCATTTCTTCCATCTTCTTTAGGATGGCTGTTAGCGTGCCATCGTTGGTCTGTGTCTCAATGGGTCTGTTATTTACTAGTGTAGCTTCCGGTTCACCCACGGCAGCAGTGGTACCTACCGTTGGTGTACATACGATGTTATTTTGCGGTGACCTCTCAACCAAGCCACTTAGAGTGCTTGTTAGCCATCTTTCTAGTAGCTCTTTGACCGCTGAGGGTGCTTCCGTGACCGCAGATGTGGAAGCTCTTTTTTCGTGCAAGATCGTCAGGCCTTCGGATGGGGAAGGTGAGATCTCTGCACCTGGTGTGATGCTAGGGGTTGCATTCAGGATGCCACCGTCACTGGCCTCGTTGAGAGGGCCCAGGAGATTGGTAGTGACACCCAATATGGCTTTCGATCTTGTGCTATTTTCTGCCATTTTCTGTTTTTGTGTAGTGTAGAGAGTGGTAGTTGGTTGATCTCTAGGTGGATACTATGATTTTGATTCTCGAAATCCCCACAGACGGCGCCAAATTGTTTGGCTCAAAAGTTAACAATATACTTTGTAAGCGATAAAACAATCAAAAATAGAAGAGGGGTAAATCGTAATCAAATATAATAAGCCTAGAGATGCAAAGATGATAATATTGTTGTAGATCTAATATTGCAAAGTGACAATATTTACCAATAAGATATTTTCGTTAGAAGTAGAGATATAGAGAGAGAAAGCCAGAAAAATGAGAGAGTTGTATTAGATCAGATCCCCCTTTTTACAATGTGGAGGTCTCCTTTATATAATAGGAGACCTTCCTCGAAAGAATCAAAAAGTTACAAAGATAGGTAATGTCTCCCTAGTGTAGACGTTGAGTTCTAAACGATGTCGCTTTTGTCCTCACGGCCGAGTCGTACCCGCTATGTTGGTCGGCGTACACTCATTGGGCGTACCCACTGACGTAGAGATACTGAGGGTCAAATTTGACCCTATACAGATCTTATGATCCATGACTGAAGTGTATGTGCCATGTTACTGATCCAATGAGTATTTATTTGGAATTTTATAGTTTTGTAAGCTTGTTATCATAAAGTACAACAACATAAATTGACCAAATTAAACACCTAGTAGATATGGCCATGGATGTAATAATCTTGGCACGCAATTTTCTAATGGTAATTATCAATGTCATAGTTTTGGAGATAGTGCAGGAACCAAAGAGCAGTCGGTATATACCTGTGAATACTGAATCCCGCAAATTCCAGTATTTTCTGATATTGTGGCTTAGGCTGAAGCTGATGTTCAAATTGATAAAGGGGTGATGATTCTGATAGCGATGCTCCGAACTATGCATATGAGTTAGGTGAGATTGAAGACTATGGTTCTGATCATGATGTGACGATGATAGCCAACCGAAAGTTGACATTGTACAACAGTGCACACAACCATTTCACAAGGAGAACAATCCATTTTTGTATGATATTCGCGGTCGTCCAAAGGTGTTTGCATCTACCCGTGAGTCAGAGATTGTTCGTTGCAAATTCTAGATGAACGATAATGCAATTGCTCTTGAGTCTGGAATATTGTTCCCTAGTAAGGAATAAGGACAGATTGAAAAGTGCTGTGAAATTATGGAGTTTAGGGACAAACAGGGAGTTCGAGGTACTGGAAACAAAACCAAATTCTTGGACCATTCATTGTAGGATGTGAAAATCTTGTTGCAAGTTTATGTTTAGAGACAGGAAAACTCAAACAAATATGTGGACAATAGAAAAATACATTGCCAAGCACATCTGTCAGATGAGGGTAATCCCAGAAGATCACTATAACCTGGATACTAACTTTATTTCTTCTTTGTTGTTACTTCCAATTAGGAACAACCCTCAATTTAAGGTTAAAAATCTGCAAAACTACAGTCGGTGTTGTAGTATCATACACTCCATAAAAAAGAATGGCTTGGTCGAAGATGTGCATTCAAGATAATATTTAGTGACTTTGATAAGTCATTTTGCAGCTTCCTATGATCATGAATGTACTACGACATTTTAATCCTGGAACTGTGGTGGAATGGGTGCGACAGATCATTCAACAATGGAGGTAAACATCTTTAGATATATTTTTTGGGAATTCAAATTGTGAGGAGGGGTCAAGCAGGACTGGCAGACTTCTAGGCTGGCAAGCTTCTGATAAAGGGGTGCACATGTCACGTCCTTAGGCGAATTCCACATCAGAATGGGAGAGGAAAGTGAAGAGCTTTATAAGGCATGACACGAGTTCACATAATACGTGTGTTTTTGGTGCTCGAGGTGGTGTAGCTGATCCACGTCCAATCCGCACTCAATAGTGAGTGGAAACGGTCGTTGGAAGAATAGTATCCAACAAGAGTCAGGGTCGATTTTCCACAGGGAGTTTAATATTGGTGTTAGGGGTATACACTTGACGAAAGCAAATGGAACAACTAGATTGCACTTCCAAACAAAGGGTTTTGATTTATACTTCTAATTTTACTCTAACAATTATAAGCTAACAGAAGAAACTAGAAAGCAAATGATTGTTTTTGTTATTTTTCCAATTGATTTAAAAGCCTAAGGATGTGATCTTAACCTAGGTGTTCGCCTAATAGGTTAAATGCGTTAATACTTATTTTATTGATCGGGGTGTATTATAGCTCTCAACTCTGAATTACCTACTCAATACCTCTCGGTCATAGAGTGATTTTTCCCAATTTGACTTTTTCAAGCCCAAATGGGTATCAAGCTAAATAATTGATATGAGCTCAAGTTGGGTTCCCACTAAATCTAGTTCAAACCCTTTAATTAGGCTAATCAAACTCTTAATTAGCTTAATTTCTTGTTAGCCAAGTTTTCCTAGACTAGGTCTCTCTTTCTCAAGCAAAGACCAAGTCAAAAAAGGTATGAATCAATGTTTGCAACAATTAATTCTAGAATTAAAGCATAAACTAGGCCAAATAATCAACACCCAATCATAAACAAGCATTCAATAAAATACCCATAAGGTTTAAACATTAGGGTTGGGTAACAACCCTAGTAAGAATCTAGCTACTCATAGTGAAAATGAAGAAAACAAAGAAGAAATACTAATTAAACTCATAATCTAAGATTTAAAATGATAAACTATGATGTTTAAATCCTAAAGTAGTCACAAACTCCTTAATAGCAAAATACAACGGCTACAGCAGCTCAAACATCGAAACTTGACCTAAAATGTGATCCTCGTCTATTTATAGTGGCCCAAAATTCACTAACAAAAATGCCTCTCGGGAGGTTCTGCGTCCCCACAATTCCATGTGCGGTCCGCAGATTGCTTCAGCTTGCAAGGACTTGGATTCTGCAGCCGCACAATTTTGATCTGCGGCTGCAAAACATCTTCTGCTGCCGCACAATTCTTGTGCGGTCTGCACTTCAGGCAAGGCTTCAAGTCTTGGCTATTTGCACATTCTTTGAACTTTGAATCATTTGTCAGTGCAGACCTTGTTCAGCGGCCGCACAAATCATGTGCGGCGACCGCACATCAGCTAAAACTCTACTGGACTTCTTCACGTGTTCTGCGGCTGCAGAGCGAATTCTGCGGTCCACACTTTT
Source organism: Nicotiana attenuata (assembly GCF_001879085.1). Taxonomy (NCBI): domain Eukaryota; kingdom Viridiplantae; phylum Streptophyta; class Magnoliopsida; order Solanales; family Solanaceae; genus Nicotiana; species Nicotiana attenuata. The sequence goes on along the minus strand of NC_032000.1, from coordinate 3,864,545 downwards.
TTTTTGCGATCGCAGAAATCCTTCTGCGGACCGCACTTCTTATGTCATGCGCCCCTTCTTGCCTTCTAAGTCAAAACACTCCTTTTTAAGTCGGATTTCATCATGGGAGCCCAAACTTCCAACATTCTTGCAATTTGCACACTTTCATTAGTTTTGGGAACATAAATCAGTACTTTCGGATTTAAACAAAAGCAAAAAGGTGCAAATAAGTGGTAAAAATCCACACTTATCAACTCCCCCAAACTTAAGTCTTTGCTTGTCCTCAAGCAAATAAATTAGTTCCCACCTCCTCAGAGTTAAAGGTCATTTCGGCGAGTAAATGGTGAGCCATTCATACATCAGTTGTGACCAACAATTACCCACACTACTCATGTATTATCAACACGGTGACAAGTCAAATATTCATGTACATATAGTTCTAATGTGACATTTGAGCTTCAAGAATTGACTTTACTCATCAAGGACTCTTGTTCTATCATGTGGGTCATGGTGGATTCCAAACTATTCCTCCTCTACTTTCCATTTGCCAAGCTCACTTGAAAAGTTAGCACTCAATCTTAAGATCTATGAAAGGTTCACTCTTCTTTCACAAGAGAATGTCACAAGTACGGCTTCAAGTACCATAGGCTTGTCCCTCATATAGATCACCACTAATGTAAGCTCACTCAGTTTGAAATCAAATAGTACTTCTTTCGGGTTGTAATGAAGGCTTTGAATTAGGCTAAGATACCATATGAGTAAGTGGTTGCACCTTTCCTTAAGCACTCTACATTTTCATTTCTCGGCTCACAATTACCAATTCTTAGAGGCATTTTATTTTCATTGAGGGCTAGACAGACTTGATATCACTCCTTCTTGTTCACTTCATTCTTTTTCTCCCTTTTTGATTGCTCATGTTAGGGATTATTACCTCTTTTTGAATCAAACAACCCTTCAACTTATTCACTTTTTGCATTTTTTTTGTTCCTTTTCTTTTCTTGCATTCTCTTTTCATAGAGATCATTTCTTTTCCCTTTTGTACCTTGATACCTTTTTCAAATTCCTCATCTCTCCCTCAAACTTATGATTTAAGCCACTTATTTCACACGAGTGTTAAGGAAAGTCCGGGTGCCAAGAGAGGGTCACGATAAAACGGGTAAAGGCTTATAACATAGTTATCAAATGAGAAAGGCTAGAGGCTCAAAGGGGGTTGACTAGGGATAACGACATTGGTTGGCAATAGAAAGCTCAAACGGGCCAAGAAAAGCCTACAATCACTTCTCAAACCAAGAAAAACTTAGGATTTCGCCTTGAAACACATTCGGGGCAAGTTCTAGACCATTCGCACGGATACTTGGACTAGCAACAATTCATCTCATCCCTCACGCAACTAGATTGTTAAAGAGGATCGAGTAGAGAGCCTACAACAAACACATTCAATTTTAAAGATCACTGTGGTCCGATAAACCACTTGATGATCACCAAAGTCAACTCAAGAGTTACAAAGTCACTAACTAGAGCTATTTCTTTCAAAAACCTTGTCTCTAACCATAATCACGTAGTTAAGTGTGTTGGTACCAAATGAAGCATGATTAACTCTTTGAGAATGACTTGATTAGGTCTTTTTATTCATTACTACTACTACTACTATTATTCCCTAAACATAAAAGCAGACTTATTCCCTTAAGAAAATTGTCATGCCATCCATCGTTAGGACAAGTCACCCGGTTCACACGATAACTACCTTTGGAAAGAACTGTGGCGTTAAGAAAACCAAAGGCTTATTATCTACTAAAGCATAAAAAGAAGCTACTTAACAAAACAAGAACTAATATGAAAAAAATAAAGAAGCTAATGAGCAATAACTACTAAAGATAGATAAATATACATAAGAAAAGAGAGAGAGAAGATAGATAAATACAAATAAGAAAAGAAAGAGTATCATCAAATTATTACAAACCAAATGTATCCAAAGTGTACCAATGTATCAAATAAACTCCACCCCCCCTCCCCGAATAAAAGTAAGAATTGTCCCCAATGCTTAGCAAAATAAGAGTAAAAGAAGAGAGGGTCAAGAAAACTCCCTAAGGATCCTTGGACATATCAGTATCCTAAGCAATATCATCTCCCTCAGGATTAGCCAACTGAATCTCATCATCATCAAATCTAGGTGTGGTTGGGTTGTCGAACATAGCATGCACTGCCTCAGTAGTGTCGGCAGCAAGGTCTGACTCGTCAAGCTGGCCAACTAGTGCTACCGGTACATATGGTGCTAAGGATTTGGGGCGGACTGGTGCGGGTCAAGCAGCATTTCAAAAGGAAGGTCTCCAGCTATAGCAAGTCTAGTCACCTCCCTCCGGAGCTTGTCCACTAATTTCTTGCTTAACCAGGACTTCCTCATCTTCTTCACTTCCTTTCCTAGCTCCTCAATAACTGCCCACGTTGTACCAATGTGTCCATGATCGTCTTCTAGTTATCCAAATCTTCTTCAATGTCTCATTAATGTAAGAAGGAGCATGTGGTGCCTGAGAAGTGAACTGTGGTGCAACAGTACTAGAAAAGTCAGACAACTTAGAAGTAGTTGTCTGCATCTAGTTGTTGAGACTCACCAATGTCTGGGAGACTCGCACAGCTACTCTAGGGATTGTGGTAGAAGCTGAGGATGATGGCGGAGGCATAGCAGTGGCACTAGTAGAAGGCTCAGCAGAGGTTGATGGAAGATCAGCTGTCTCAGAAGCTACCACTGTTGGCTCATCAGACTGGCCTGTGGTGGTAGAAGGCTGGACTTTCTTCTTTGGGTTGCTCGCATCCATCAGTGAATACCAGTCGAATGGCTTCTTCGGCTTCACCTTGGTGTCAAAGTCTCTCGGCTCTACCTTTGCATCAGTGAGGTACACTGTGATAGTGTTGGGATAAGGTAGGCCGAGCAATACTGCCGTGCAATCACTAAAATGTTGGCCGACATCACAGCACCCACATTGATTGGGTACCCGGCCATTATGAAAGCCACAAGAACTGCTCGAGGAATAGGAAGGTGAGTCTCGTTCTGGCATGGATCCAATCTGCTATAAACAAATGTCTGCCAACCTTTTGCCTCAAAACTCAAAATGCTCCATTAAATGGGGACCCCAGCGATAATCCATGGTGGTAGTGGCCCTGGTGGTGCTAAGATCTCAGCCAGTCAAGGTCAGACTTCCTCCTTCAGTGCGCACTTCTCTAGATACTCCTTTGGCTCAACATCCTCCAAGCCCAAGTATGCATTTAGTGTATGCTGATCAAACCTCACCTTGAGGTTGCGCACTTTGGTCACCTTCGTCCCTTTCTTTATATGAGCAACATTGGCATAGAACTCTCAGACGAGGTATTCTTTGGCATCCTCCACTCTCTCGGTGAACCACATCCAACCCTTTCGTGCTCTGAAAATTGCCTCAAGATTGTCGGGTTGTATGTCTCCAAATCCTTCAATAAGAACTGTTGCTCAAGAGTCAACGACCTCAGTGGCCACCACATACGAAATCTAGTAAAAGCGGCCAAACTGACAAATCTATCCTCCCAGACCTTCTTCTTCTTTGATCACTCCAGACCTGTAGCTATACCATCTCCCCTTCTACCATCATCGGGGGTCTCATATATTGGCTGTGCCTGGGACTGGTGAAGCTGATGGCTCAGAAGCCTGACTAGCACTCTCCGACCCCTCGGAGGTGCTGTGCGATGAGGTAGGCTCATCCCTGAGCTAGTATCTCCCTGTGGCTTCGACTGTGTGGTCGTCTGCTCCTCCTGAATAGAGGCTGAGTTGCCCTCTAACACCTCTCTAGATGGGGCATAGGATCTAGACTCAGAGAGGTCTGCACCTCTCCTTGTGCCGGTTGTGGTTTTCTTCCTGATTGTCTTAGGACGGCCAAGGGGCAAGGTACCTCTACCTCGACCCCGAGAAGATTCACCTCTACCCTTTGAAGTGTCGCCTCGGCCTCTTGATCGAACCATTGTCTGTATCAAAGTAGAGAAGATTGTTAGTTGCAATTCATTGTTTAACACATTCAGCACTTATGTAGGTAAGGGAGAAACACTTGGACACAGTGGGGTTATGAAGTTAATACATGTCTACAGGATAAGGGGTCTGCAGGCCGCATATATTTTATGTGCGGCCACAGAAGGGGGTTGCGGTCTGCAAAAATCTGGTGTGCGGCCGCAGAATGGAAGTGCGGTCCGCATATTTTCACTTGCGACCGCACTTTGAACTCTTGAAAATGGTGAGAATCTGATGACAGAGAAATGGCCTATCTGCGGCCGCAAAGGGAAATTTGCGCCCCGCACAATTTAACTTGCGGCCGCAGATTCCTTCATCACTGAGTTGCCAATTTTGCTTATCTGCGGACTACACAATTTCAAGTGCGGTCGTAGATTTCAAAAAGTTACAAATAGACCTATTTTTGTCTACTTAGCTTTTCAAATTTCCCGCACCAATTAGACATGGCAACATGGTAAAAACATGAAATTAGACTAACCCAACCCACTAGAGCATGTATCATGGTTACCCAGTCTAGATCTACCCCACATGGACACATAATTGAACTCTAATAACAGATGGTCTATAAAAGAACTAAATATATACAAATTAAACTAACACAAAAATCTAACATGAAATTGAAGCATACCAGATAGAGTGAGTGCAATGAGTGACTAATCGAGGTGGTTGTGTGTATGGACAGTTGAAGTCTATAAGAAAAATTAACAGAGCAACAATGTTTTGTTCAAAGAAGGAAAAGTGTAAAATGAAGCCTACTGTTCTGTTTATACCAACTTTTTGAAAAGGGGAAGAAGGGCGAGTGCGGTCCGCACTCTTTCACCTGGGTGCCTCATCTCAGAACTCCATCTGTGGTCCGCACATTTTCAGGTGCGGTCGCAGATCGACCTCCACACTGACAAGCTCGAACTTCAGAGAGTTTGTATTTTTGACATTTCAATTGTGTGGTCCGCAAGATAAATGTGTGGCCGCAATGCTCTTTTGCTATGGCACATAGAAATGTGTTGTCCGCACAAATAAAGTGCGGTCCGCATTCTTTTGAACACTTAGCCATATTTTTTCCCGCCTTTCTTGTAAGTCACACTCATCCATGTAGTACACTTTAAATAAAGTTAGAACACAAATAACACCTAACTATAAAAGAAAAAGGAAAAGAAACATGGGTTGCCTTTCAAGAAGCGCCTGATTTAACATCGCGGCACGACACAAAAAACCTCAAGTGAAATGAATGACCGCCACCACGTGGCTATCTCCAACCTTGCCCAAGTAGTGCTTCACCCGGTGACCATTGACTCGGAATAATTCATTGTTTTTGTTCTTCAAGTCTAATGCACCAAAAGGCGTCACACCAACAATTTCAAAAGGACCACTCCACTTGGATTTTAGCTTCTCGAGAAACATCCTCAACCTTGAGTTGAATAACAATAAAAGATCACCCACCTTGAACTCTTTGTTCCAAATGTATTTGTCATGAAGATATTTCATCTTTTCTTTGTACAAACGAGCTCGCATAAGCATGGTACCGAAACTCATCCAATTCATTCAAATGTGCAACCCTCAAGTTAGCGGCTACATCCCAATCAAGATTCAACTTCTTTAGAGCCCACATTGCCTTGTGATCTAGTTCCACCGGAAGATGACAAGCTTTTCCAAACACCAGGCAACATTTCGATAGGTGTTTTATAAGCCGTCCGATAAGCCCATAATTCATTATCAAGCTTCTTGGACCAATCCGTCCGATTAGCATTCACCGTTTTGGACAACATACTCTTTATCTCCCGGTTAGAGACTTCCACTTGCCCACTAGCTTGTGGGTGATAGGGAGTCATGACTTTGTGAGTAACACCATAAGTAAAGTGTCAAAAGCCTTGTTGCAAAAATTGTGACCCCCCATCGCTTATAATTGCACGTGAAGTACCAAACCTTGTGAAAATATTTTTCTTCAAGAAAGCCACTACAATTCTCTCCTCATTGTTGGGTAAAGCGTCAGCCTCAACCCATTTGGACACATAATCCACCGCGACCAAGATGTATGTGTTTCCACAAGAACTCATAAAAGGGCCCATGAAGTCAATGCCCCTCACATCGAAAATATCAATCAAAATGGTTGTGAGAGGCATTTCATTTTTCTTTGAGATTCCACCGGCCCGTTGACATTCATCACATCTTTTTACTAACTTACTAGCATCTTTATAAAGAGTAGGCCAATAGAAACCACAACTAAGCACTTTGGCCGCCGTTCTCGCTCCACCAGGATGACCAACATATGACGAAGAATGAAAAGACCAAAGAATATCACCTTGCTCTTCTTCTGGTACACATCTCCTAATCACCCTATCTGTAAAAGCTATAGTTTATCCCAATAATAATCTTGACAATCCCTTTTGAGCTTCTTCTTTTGGCTTGAAGAGAACTCATCCGGAATGATTCTACACACAAGAAATTTGCTAAGTCCGCGAACCATGGCACCTCATTTATTAAAATTTCCAAGAGTTGCCCATCGGGGAAGGAGCCATTGATTTCAAGGCCATCATGCGGCCTCCCCTCCTCCTCCAAACTAGACAAGTGGTCCGCCACTTGGTTTTCACTACCTTTCCTATATTGGATGTCAATATTAAATTTTGTAACAAGAGCACCCATCTCATCAACCGAGCTTTGGAGTCTTTTTTGCTCATAAGATAACGAAGTGACGCATGATCCGTATGGACAATAACCTTTGCACCTATCAAGTACGAGCATAACTTCTCAATTGCAAACACAAAGGAGTTCTTTCTCCGTAACGGTATAGTTGACTTGGGCACTATTCATGGTCTTGCTAGCATAGTAGACTGGATGGAAAATTTTTGTTGATATGTTGCCCCAAAATAGCCCCAACCGCTACGTCACTTGTATCACGCATGAGTTCAAAAGGCACGCTCCAATTTGGAGCGGTGATGATGGGAGTAATTGTCAACTTGAGCTTCAACAATTCAAAATCTCTCGTGCAATCATCATTGAAATTAAATTTGGCATAATTCTCAAGAAGCTTTCATAACGGGTTCACCACCTTAGAGAAATCTTTAATGCAGCGCCGGTAAAAACCCACATGGCCTAAGAAACTCCGCACACCTTTCACCGAAGTTAGGGGTGGAAGCTTACAAATCATCTCAATCTTTGCCTTGTCAACATCAGTTCCATTCCTTGAGATTTTATGGCCAAGGAAAATACTTTCCTCGACCATGAAATGGCATTTCTCCCAATTGAGCACCAAATTGGTTTCTTCACATCTAGCCAACACTTTGTCCAAATTTGCAAGACAATCATAAAAAGAATCTCCAACCACTGAGAAGTCATCCATGAAAACTTCAAGGTAGTCCTCCACCATGTCCGTAAAAATAGCCTCATACACCTTTGAAAAGTCGTCAGTGCATTGTACAAACCAAACGGCATCCGCTTGAAAGCAAAAGTACCATAGGGACATGTAAAGGTTGTTTTTTCCTGATCTTTTGGAGCAATAAAAATTTGGTTGTAGCCTGAGCACCCATCAAGAAAGAAATAGAAAGCACGGTCGTCCAATCTATCGAGCATTTGATCTAAGAAAGGAAGCGAAAAGTGATCCTTCCTTGTGACTTTGTTGAGCTTGCGATAATCCATACACACCCTCCAACTGATCACCATTCTTGTAGGAATAAATTCATTCTTGTCACTGGTGACCACCGTCATGCCCCCCATCTTTGGAACACATTAAACTAGAGAAGTCCATGAACTATCGGATATGGGGTAGACAACCCCGGCATCCAACCACTTGATAATCTCCTTCTTGACAACTTCTTGCATAGCCTCATTGAGTCTCCTTTTGATGTTCAATAGATGGTTTTGTGCCATCCTCAAATTCGATCTTATGCATGCAAAAGGCGGGGCTTATACCCCGAATATCCGCCGAGGTCTACCTAATAGCCTTCTTTCTCTTTTGTAGCACCACCCATGTGGAATCTACCAGCATGTTAGTCAAACAAAAGGAAAGAATAATCGGTAAAGTAGAACAAGGGCCAAGAAATTCATATCGAAGATTTGGAGGCAATGGCTTCAACCCCAAGATAGGTGGCTCTTCAATAGAAGGTTTTGTAGGAGGAGGAGTCCTATTTTCAAGATCCAAGGACAATTTCTGGGGTGCATAGTTGAACGACCCCATTCCTTGCAAGGACACATTCCATGAAGCCATCCATCTCGTCATCATCAAAGTTGAGCAAAACGGCCTCCAACATATCACCAACATTGATTGTAGCACTTGCTTCATCCACAATAACATCGGTCACCAAATCGACAAAAAAACATACCTTATTGCTATTTGGTTGCTGCATGGATTTACACATATGGAATACCACTTTTTCATTACCCACCCGAAAAGTAAGTTCTCCGACTTTAACATCACAAAGAGCCTTACCCGTATCAAGGAAAGGTCTACCAAGAATAATTAGCACTTCATAATCAACCTCACAATCTAGAATGACAAAATTCGCCTGAAGAATGAATTTATCAATCCAGACCAGAACATCTTCAATCACACCAACGACCTTTTCATGGTACGATCGGCCATTTGCAATCTCATAGAGGTGGGTCATGGTTTACCAATTCCCAAAGTCTTGAAAACCGAATAGGGCATCAAATTTATACTTGCCCCAAGATCACAAAGAGCTTTATCAAACTCGGTACTTTTGATTGTACAAGGAGTCGTGAAAGCACCGGGATCCTCCAACTTAGGAGAAATTGAATGAACAATTGCACTCACTTGATTTGTGACTTTGATGGTCTCAAAATTCATTGACCGCTTCTTTGTCACAAGATCCTTCTTAAACATTGCATAACCTGGCATTTGTTCCAAAGCTTCGACTAACGGCACATTGATTGAAAGACTCTTCATCATTTGACTGAACTTCTTGAATTGATTCTCGCCATTTTGCTTGGCAAGTCTTTGAGGGTATAGAGGTGGAGTCTTAGGCAATGTTGCCTTAGCCTTTTACTTTACCGGCTCCGGTATGTCAATAATGTGTTCCCTAGATGGGTTCACCTCCTCTTGAGTCTCTTCCACACTATCAACAATATCAATTCGAACTTCTTCATTAGGTTTAACAACATTGTTTGGAATCTCTTCTCCTTGCATCACTTGATCATCATCAACAAGTCGCCTTTCCCTTGAGGTGGGTGCATTCCCGCCTGTTCCACTTCTTATGATAACCGTCATGGCATGCCTCGTATTATTTCCACCCTTTGGATTTACCACCGTGTCACTTGGTAGTGCCCCTTAGGATGAGAATTTAGAGCTTGAGAGATTTGCCCCATTTGAATTTCTAGGTTGCGGATTGATGTGTTGTGTGAGGCAAGTTGGGAATTCGAATCGGCATTCTTTTCCATCATTTGCTTGACCATACTTTCAATACATTCCATCACATTATTTGAAGAACTTGAACCATGAGAAGGATAAGGAGGTGGGTTGCTCGGTTGTTGGTACATCGGGGGCCTTTGAAAACCCGACCAATGGTTTCCTTGATTGTTACTCCATCCACCTTGATTGTTCCCTCCCTAATTTCCTTGGTTGTTTCCACTCCAATTTCCTTGATTGTTATTGTTATGCCAATTCCCTTGATTGTTAGAATTCCAATTTCCATGATTGTTTTGTGGTTGCCATTGTTGTTGGCTTGGTCCTTGGAAGTAGTTTCTTTGCCCTTGAAAATTGTTCACATATTGCACTTCCTCTTCTTGTTCATTATAGGAATCATCTTGCTCAAAACCACCACCATCTTTCACATAGTTCTCCACTCGAGTTTGCACTTGTGGACCCTTGGTCCTCCTCTTGTTCACCATCATGTTCACTCCCTCTATAGCATTGACTTGCTTAGGAGCTTGCACTTAATTTAGCTGGGCCTTTGCTAGTTCAGTCATGGTAGTGGTCAATTCGGCAATGGCTTGCCCATGGTCTTGCAATTCTTTGTGAAGGTGGATCATACTCGGATCACCTTGTGGTACATTAGCCCGGCATTGCCAAGCCGATGACGTTTTTGCCATCTCATCCAAGATTTCACACGCCTCCGCATAAGGCGTAGTCATAAAGTTTTCACTGGCTAGTTGACTCACTACACACTGGTTGGTTGTGTTAATCCCACGATAGAAGGTTTGTTGAATCATGTTTTTTGTCATATCGTTGTTAGGACATTCCTTAACCATTGTTCTATAGCGCTCATATATTTCGTGTAGTGGTTCATTAGGCTCTTGCTTGAATGCCAAGATCTCATCTCGAAGTGTAGCCATGTGCTCGGGAGAGAAAAATTTAGCACTGAACTTTTCTGCTAACTCATCCCAAGTGTGAAATGAATGGTTCGGCGATCGTTCCAACAAATCTAAAGCTTTCCCCCCATAAAGAGAATGTTAAAAGCCTTAGCCTTAATGCATCCTCGGAAACATTAGTTCGTTTGCTTCCCCAACATGTATCTACAAAGCCCTTCAAGTGTTTGTAAGCATTTTGAGTTAGAGCACCGGTAAAGAAACCATGTTGCTCAAGCAAAGTGAGCATCACAATGGCTATTTGGAAGTTGCCCGCCCTAATACAGGGAGGGACTATTGCACTAGCATAACCTTCGTTGGAAAATATTCGATGTGGAGCCGCTCGTAGTGGACGTGGGGATGGAACGGGTACATTATCATAAGGTACTCGACCTTTCCGGTTATCTTGAGACTCAAGAGGTACCTATTCTACTTGCTCCTCCTCGCCGTCAAATTCCCCCAAGGGCAAATTTTCGAGATCATTGTTCGCCATGTTTGTACCTACAATTTCTCACACAAGTTAGTAACACGGAAGGAAAAGAAGATATTCCAAAAAAAAAACTCAAATATATAGCTAACACCGTTTTACCTCCCCGGGAACGGCGCCAAAAAATTGATCCACGTCCAATCCGCACTCAATAGTGAGTGGAAACGGTCGTTGGAAGAATAGTACCTAACAAGAGTCGAGGTCGATTTCCACAGGGAGTTTAATATGGGTGTTAGGGGTATACACTTGACGAAAGCAAATGGAACAACTAGATTGCACTTCCAAACAAAGGGTTTTGATTTCTACTTCTAATTTTGCTCTAACAATTATAAGCTAAGAGAAGAAACTAGAAAGCGAATAATTGTTTTTGTCGCTTTACCAATTAATTAAAAATCCAAGGGATGTGACCTTAACCCAGGTGTTCGCCTAATGGGTTAAATACTTTAATACTTGTTTTATTGATCCGGGTGTATTATAGCTCTCAACTCTGAGTTACCACTCAATACCTCACGGTCATAGAGTGATTTTGCCCAATTTGGCTTTCTCAAGCCCAAATGGGTATCAAGCTAAATAGTTGATATGAGCTCAAATTGGGTTCTCACTAACTCTAGTTCAAACCCTTTAATTAGGCTAATCAAACTATTAATTAGTCCAGTACTTGTTAGCCAAGGTTTCCTAGACTAGGTCTCTCTTTCTCAAGCAAAGACCAAGTCAAAAAGGCATCAATCAATATTTGCAACCATTAATTCTAAAATTAAAGCATAAACTAGGCTAAATAATCAACACTCAATCATAAACAAGCATTAAATTAAATACTCATAAGGTCTACACACTAGGATTGGGTCACAACCCAGTAAGAATCTAGCTACTCATAGTGAGAAATGAAGAAACAAAGAAGAAAAACTAATCAAACTCATAGTCTAAGATTACAATGATAAAGTATGATGTTTAAATCCTTAAATAGCCACAAACTTCCTAAAATAGCAAAATACAACGGCTATAGTAGCTCAAACTTCAAAACTTGACCTAAAAGTGTGATTCTCGTCTATTTGTATTGGCCCAAAATTCGCTAACAAATGCCCCTCGGGAGGTTCTGCGGCCGCACAATTCCATGTGCGGTCCGCAGATTGCTTCACTTGCAAGGACTTGGATTCTGCAGCCGCACAATTTTGGTCTGCGGCTGCATATTCTTGTGCGGTCCGCACTTCAGGCAAGGCTTCAAGTCTTTGTCATTTGCATACTCTCTGAACTTTGAATCCTTTGTCAGTGCAGACCTTGTTCTACAGCCGCACATCAGCTAAAACTTTGCTGGGCTTCTTCACTTGTTCTGCGGCCGCAGAGAGAATTCTGCGATCCCCACTTTCTTCTGCGGGCGTAGAAATCCTTCTACGGACCGCACTTCTTATGTCATGCGCCCCTTTTTGCCTTCTGAGTTAGAACACTCCTTTTTAAGTCGGATTTCATCATGGGAGCCCAAACTTCCAACATTCCTACAATTTGCACACCTTCGTTAGTTTTGGGAACATAAATCAATACTGTCATACTAAATCAAAAGCAAAAAGGTGCTAATAAGTGGTCAAAATCCACACTTATCGGTTGCCCAAAAAGATAAATCCGCGTGAGCCTAAGCTCAAAGCGTACAAAACATTTCATGGGCTTGGGTCGTGACAAGTATAGTATCAAAGCTGAGTCTCCTTCAATTCGGTGGTTGAGAAAACCTCAGCGAGGATGTTGAGTCCCAAGGGGGGTGAATGTGATGCCCATGACAGATGGCGGACCGATTAGGGTGGTTCAAGCAGGACAGACAGGCTTCTAGGCTGGCAAGCTTCTGAAGAAGGGGTGCACATGTCACCTTTGGCGAATCTGACATCGAGATGGGATAGGAAAGTAAAGAGCTTAAAAGTTATGGCACAAGTTCACATGGTACGTACGCTTTTGGGGCTTGAGGCGGCGGAGCCCAAAAAGACAAATATATACGGGCCTAGGCTCAAAGCGGACAATATGTGCCATGGGCTTGGGTCGTGACACAAACCTTGTATTTCTGGATTTGAAAGATCTATACATGTTATCTCCATTGATTGTACTCATATTTATTGAAAGTACGATTTAAAGATGTTAATTGTTGTAACTGGCGATGCAAATGGGCAGATATTCCCATTAGCTTTTGCAATTGATAAGGAATTCAGAGAGAAGTTTGGTCGCGGCTTTTGGCTTGCCTTGGAATGTATGCGGTGTAAGGTAGGAGGGTTACATAGATATCACATTGGGCTCCTGAAATTATATGGAGTTTTGAGAAGTTGGTTCAGTTGCATGAGCCGAATGCATATCATCAGTTGTGTCTTAGGCATCTGAAGAGCAATTTCTTGTCAAGGTTTCCTAATAATTAGTTAGAGGGAATGATGTGGCATGTTGCTATCAAACACCAAGAATGCAAATTCAAAAATATCATGCAATATTTAAAAGATGATAGACCAGAAGCTTACACTTACCTAATGGACATTTTATTAGACAAGTGGATAGTTCATCATAGTGGCGGCAAGACATGGGGCATATTTACAACCAACCTTTAGCTTAATTGGTTTCTGAAGAAAGCTCGAGGATTAAAAGTTAATGCCATGAATAAGCTTACATATGGGCAATTAACTGACAGGTTCTTTTCTAAGAAGCAGCTTGTCAATATCTCATCGATGAACAAGATTTGTGGTTGCCAGTAATGAAAAATAAGTTTTCAAAATATAAGATGAAGTAAAAAAAAATACAACGCAACAGTTTATATCTGTGAAACATGTCTATAATGGCCCGACCAGTGATTTTAAGCTTTAAGATTCCGTTTGGCGGTTTGAGATCTTGAGTAGCTTCATATGATGTATTATGACTAGCGTATATTTTTGGTGTTAATGTTCGTAAGGTTCGTTATTGTCTTGATAGAGTGATTCTCAACTTGGAAGCTTTAAGTTGGAAGAGTAGGCCAAGATTTGACTTTTGAGTAAACAACCTCGGAATCAGGATTTAATGGTTTCAATAGGTTTGTATGGTGATTTTGTACTTGGGCGTATATTCGGATTTGAACTTGAATATTCTAGAAGGTTTTGTCTCTATTTGTCGAAAATTGGCAATTTGAAAAATTGGAGAGTTCATAATTTGACGGGAGTTGATTTCGTTGTTATCGAACTCCTATTGTGGTTTTGAAACCTTGGATATGTTCATTTAGTTGATTGAAATTTGTGTATAAAGTTTGGCTGTGATCCGATAAGTCTAAGTGATTCTGACGCGTTCGGCGAAGTTGGAAAGTGTATGAAGTTAAGAAATAATAAGGTTTGATTTTGATAATTAATCTATGAATTTGGTGTTGTTAAGTGTGATTTAAGCTTTTGGATAAGTTTGTATTGTGTATATGAACTTGTTGGAATGATTAGATGGAGTCTCGGAGGGCTCGAGTGAGTTTCGGACCACCCGAAGCATGTCGTAGTATTGCTGAGTTGTTGTTGGTTCTGTTGAGCCACATTTGTGATGGGTGTATCGCAAATGCGAGCATATTTTCGCATTTGAGACTGAGGGCTATTGAAGGTAACCTCGTACTTGCAAGGGGTTGTGTCGCAATTGTGACGTCGGCAGTCAAGTTCTTCGCAATTGTGACAGGGCATCGTCAGGTCGGGTTTCGCATTTGCGGATCTAGAGTCGCATTTGTGAGGGTCGCATTTGCGAGCCCCAAGTCTCAAATGCGACATATGCAGTTGGGTTAAGAGTTGTAATTTCGGGATTTTTTGCTCATTCTCTCATATTTTGAACCTTAGACTTGGAGAGGGGCAATTTTGCGTGGAGATTTTCATACAAGACTTTGGGATAAGTAATTTCTACTCATTTTGTTTTTCAAGAATCTAGATGGATGATTAACATCTAAAACACGGAATTTTGGCATGTTTTGGAGTTTTTCCCTACAACTTAAGAGAATGAAAACTGAGGTTTTGAGCGATGATTTTGACTTGGATTTGAAAACCAAATATATATTTGGACTCATTGGGTTATAGGTAGTGGGGATCTACCCCTTGACTCGGGTTTTGACTTTGTGGGCCCAGGGTTGACTTCTATTGACTTTTTGGGATATTTATTATTTTTAATTGAATCTTATGGCTTTGTTTGATGTTATTGAGTTATATTTGGCTAGATTCGAGCCGATTGGAGGTGATTTTTAGGGGAAAGCTGATTTTGGAAGGTTGATTTGGACTTGTTAAAGTAAGTATCTTTCCTAATATTGTTGTGATGGAATAATCCTTAGGATATGACATTGTTTGTCTAATTGGAATATGTGAAAAGCGACGTACATGCGAGGTGGCGAGCGTATGTACAGATGCTATGTATGATTCATAACCGGAGTAGTCTTTGGATTGTATCATGCCTTGTTTTGGATACGGTGCATCCTGTTATCATGCTTTATATTTTTGTATGACTGCGTGAACTTCTCGAACCACGCTAGAGATCATGTGTAAGTCTTGATTTTCTGTTTGAACATGATACTCGTTATTGTATGACGTACTCGCCTAACCTGAATTGTAGTTGTACACTTCGTGCATGTATACACCTTAGCATGATATTTTTCTTAGTCCATGAGTATGTGATTCGTTATCCGTTGATTGTATACATGCATTCTTTTATATGCTTTATATGTGATGGAATGGATTGACAGTACGTGAGTGACCGTGCGGGTTGAGTTAATATAGCACGTGAGTTGTCTGTGCAGTTATTATGATTATGGCACGAGAGGTTTTTGTGTGGTGATTATGATTATGGCACGTGAGTTATCCGTGTGGCGTGTGGATAAGGACCCACCTCCTAGGGTTGCCCTCTCGTGTTTTTCTCTTGATGACGTACACGCGGATTATGGGAAGCTGATCAGTGATTGGACTTTGTGTGTCTTCTCTATATGCAAACTCCTTGGATGCACATAATTTTTAGCGCATATCTTCTCTATATGCTAGCTACGGAACGTATACATGCCTTTCATGCATATCTTCTCTATATGTTGCTTTTCTTGATGAAATAATTCAGAGTACATATCCTCTTTATATGATAATCCATGGAACTTAACTTGTTCATTCATGCATATCTTCTTTATATGTAATGTTGATGGTTATTTGATATCTAATGCATATCTTCTTTATATGTTATGTTACTTGATGAAATGATTCACGGTACATATCTTCTCTAGATGATAATCCGTGTAACTTGACTTGTTCATTCATGCATATCTTCTCTATATGAACTATTGATGGTTATGAAATATATCATGCATATCTTCTCTATATGCAATTGCTAAAGATTATTTGATATTTATGCATATCTTCTCTATATACCACATGATTGAAGAATTGATTCACAGTACATATCTTCTCTATATGTCAACCTTGTAACGACCCGATCGGTCATTTTGAGTATTTGCACTTTTCTCGGTAGTTTGGGGGCACGAGTAGCTCCGTATGATGTATTAAGACTTGTGTGCAAAATTTGAATTCATTCCGAGTTGATTTGATATGTTTCGGCGCGAGTTTTGGAAGCCGAAAGTTTGAAAGTTCATTAAGTTTGATTTGAGGTGTGTTTCGTCATTACGGTGTTGTTAAACGTGATTTGAGGCCTCGAGTAGGTCCGTATTATATTATGGGACTTGTTGGTATGTTCAAACGGGGTGCCGAGGGGCTCGGGTGAGTTTCGGATAGGTTTGGGCTGTGTTGCGCTCATTTTTCTTATGTTTCGACGTCGTTTCTTCAAGCATAAACGGTACCACATTAAGCAAATGAGCACCAATTTCTGTTTTGATTAAGCATTAGATCTGTATTGTAATTACGGATGCATAGCAAAAAGAATCATCGAATTTGCATATCGTATGAGGATTTCATGGCCATTTTACTAAGAATTGAGTTGCCAGATTTTTTCAGATTAATTACGAAATTGCTACTGCAACATATTTAAAAATCTGCACTATTTTCAAATATTGAAACCAACATATCTACTTCATTATAAGGTCAAATGGAGTGATTCAAAAGCCTATCTTGATTGAAATTTTACAAGGAATCCATTGGAGTCATCAAAAGCAAGTTTCGGGATTGTTTCGCACGAAAAACTAGGCAGAACAGCTAGGCAAAATTACTTAGTATGGGAGGTTTGTTCATTTGGTCATATTTTGAGTAGGGGAGCTCGGATTCGGACAATGTTTTGAGGCGACTTTCACAATATGGATTGGGGTAAGTGTTGTATACTCGATTTTGGTTATATTTCATGAATCCATCTTCGTTTTTAGTATTTGATTGATGATTTCAAAGTGAAATTTGGAGGTTTTGTCTAAAATTTCATAAAGTGAATTTTGGAGTTTTGAACACCGATTTGGAGTCGGATTTGAGTAAAACTAGTATGGTTGGACTCATAATTGAATGGGTTGTCGGATTTTGTAAATTTTGTCGGGTGCCGAGGTGCGTTCCCGGGTTGGGCTTCTTGGCCGATTTTGGGCTTTTGATTAAAGATTCGACCTTTTTCAATTGGGATTGGTTCCTTTAGCATTTTTTGATGCATTTGATTTGTCTAATGGTTAGTTTAGATCCATTCGGAGGTCGGAACACGCATGATGGAATTTTTGGAGCATCGCTTGGCTTGCTCGGTAGTGGAATCGGCTTGTTCAAGGTAAGTAACTCTTCTAAACTTAATGATGAGGGTATGAAACCCCAAATTATGTGCTATGTGATTGATGATGAGGTGACGCACATGCTAGGTGACGGGCGTGTGGGCCTGCACCTTGTGAATTGTGATGTCGTTTTCTCCATGGCACTGTATAGTGGCCCTATTTTTGTTGATTTCAGTGTTTTCACCATGTGATAAAGTAACTGAGCTGTCAACCATGCTAGATATCATGTTTAGGCTTTATGCTGATATCGTTAGGACCCATAGTGGTCGTTGCATGCTGTCGTCTCACTGATTTCATTGATATTTCGTACTCAGTCATATTCATGCATTCATATTATATCTCAGTCTCAGTTGTTACTTATTGATATATCATATCATTGTTCCGGGTCAGTTTTCATGACATTGTGAGCCCGTGGGTGAGACTGGAGAGATTGATGACTGAGTGAGGCCTAGGGCCTAGTGGTGAGATATTGATATTATAGCACGTGAGTTATTCGTGCGGATCTTGATTTGGTATTATAGCACGTGAGTTGTCTGTGCGGGTCTTGTTTTGATATTATAGCATGTGAGTTGTCCGTGCAGCATATGAGTTGTCCGTGCGGATTATAGCGCTTGGGCTGAAGGAGCCTCTCCGGAGTCTGCACACCCCCAGTGAGCGCAGATGATATTATTGAGGGATGGATTTCCCTGGACATGGATTTGTCCGAAGTAATTTGTATCTGGAGATGGATTTCTCCACAGAGTTGGATTGCCCTTTTTCCTCGGTACTGAGTGACTTATTGTCAGTGTTGTATATGTTCCGGGATGGATTTCTCTAGGCCATATACAGTACCGAGAGGTTGAGTATGATGAGTGGAAAGTGTGAGACAGTGAGATTGAGTACCCTAAGAGTGTGAGTACATGATTCATCTCTGAGATACATGGCATTGGCATGCATATATGACATACATGCATAGAGACGCATTTTCCTCATGCTTTACGGTATCACGCCATTCATGATTTTTACACACATTGATATGTGGTCATAGGGAGGTATCTCACACTTGCTATCTGGAAAGAAAATGAAACATCTTATTTATTGTAAAAAGAATTTTTAGAAAAATTACAGTTTTCAAACTATCTCACTTTTCACGACGATTTCGGTAAAGAATTTGAGTTTCCACTGATATTCTTGAAAAACGAAACTATTTTCAAAAAACTGTGAAAAAGCTGATCATTTTACTTCTGAGTTACTTCCTTATTTATATGCTCTATGTTGTTATGAACTGTTGTTGGATATTGTGTTGGACCCGACCTATGTTCCAGTTTGTCACTGCTTTCAACCTAAGGTTAGGTTTGTTACTTACTCAGTACATCGGGTCGGTTGTACTGATACTACACTTCTGCACATTGCGTGCAGATGTTAGTTGTTGTTGTTGTTGTTCTGCTCGATGGTTGCCGGATTTGAAGATGTACCTGCGTTCCTGTTGTAGCTGCCTCTTGTTCATGGTAGCCTTAGATTTATAAGAACTCTGTTTATGCACTTTTCAAACAGAAGATGTATTTACTTCATATCAGCTTTGTAGATTCTATTCTTAGAAGCTCATGATTTGTACTACCAGTCTTTGGAAAATGTATAAGATTTAGATAATTCCTTTTGTTTAATTGTCTTTTTAATATTATTGGAATTGGATAGTTATTAGTTGGCTTATCTAGCGGGTTGGGTTAGGTGCCATCACGACTAGTGGATTTTTGGTCGTGATAGATTGGTATCAGAGCTCTAGGTTCATAGGTTCTACAAGTCATGAGCAAGTATCTAGTAGAGTCTTGCAGATCGGTATGATGACGTCCATACCTATCTTCGAGAGGCTACAGGACATTTAGGATATACTTCCCATCTTTCTTTCCTTATCGTGCAGCATCGATTCAGCTTGAAGCGTAATCCTTTGAATTCCTTCCACGCATTCGTATGCGCGCATGAGCGCTTGGTATCAGATGTGCATCGAAGGCTTGTGATTCCATGGATAAGGTGCGAGATGTGATTTCAGTATGCTAATGAAGGGCGAGTCTGGAAGACTTGAGGCTGGAATTTGACTGTAGCTTGAGCACAGAAATGTTGATTGTGTGAGCACGTGCTTTTGGATTTATATGCCCAGTAGTGTCCCTATTAGTGGAATTTGTGGCTGGATGGCTACGTCCCATTGGCGTGCATCCAGTAGGAATTGAACCTACGAATTCGCCAATTATGAGTTGGGCGCTTTAACCATTCAGCCATGGATACTTAGCGGGGATCGATGAGTATGATGTGACTGCGAGATGTGTTCATATGATTTGAATGTGACGAAAAGAGTTTGATTGAGATGTAAATTGGTGCTTGATTTCTATCTTGATTTGATGTATAATCTCGAGTTGTGGTTGTGTTGAAGGATCTTTCACGTTGTTTGGTTGTAGAGTGAGCTAATGTTTTCAATGTCGTGCTATGAGTTCAGACTCAGGAAGATGAGTGATTGCGTAATAGTTATGACTGTGGAGGGGAATAGAGAGATTTCAGTTTGAGGCAAAGCAGGTGCTATCGGATTTGATTGCGGTATATTTGTAAGGATAATGTCGCTGATAGAAATTGGCTATAGTTCTTGTCGAAGGAGGGGAAGCTCCATGACTTGTTGATCTGATGAATGGTTATGAGTTTCTGTGTGTTTCTTTCATCATCTGCAGAACACAAAGGCTTTAGAACGAGGTTTTGTTTGACATGAGGTTTATTACCGGTATTGGGTTATTTTGAGCAGCTACTGTGATCAGAAATTTTGCTACGAGTATGCGAGTCGTGTGGTATGTCGGGTGTTTATATCTTGGGTTGTGGTTATGGCTTGATACAGCTTGTTCAGACTTATACAGCATGTAGATGCAAATTTCAGGTCTTGTAGTAAATTACGGATGTTGGAAATTGGATTTTGTGGTTTACAGACTAAGGTTGAAGTAATGATCTTCAGTTATGTTGTGTTGTCAGGCCTATATGGTATAGGGTGACGAGGGATCACCCCCCGATGTGTGCATGGTAAGGTTACACGGTGGTTTGACGGCTTAGGAACAACTCTTGGCATGTTCGAGGACGAACGTATGCGTAAGTGGGGGAGAATGTCACGACCCAACCGGTCATTTTGAGCATTTGCACTTTGCTCGATATATTGGGGGCAAAAGTAGCTCCGTATGATATATTAGGACTTGTGTGCAAAATTTGAGTTCATTCCGAGTTGATTTGATATGTTTCGGCGCGAGTTTCGGAAGTCGAAAGTTCATTAAGTTTGATTTGAGGTGTGTTTCGTCGTTTCGATGTTGTTATACGTTATTTGAGGCCTCGAGTAGGTCCGCATTATATTATGGGACTTGTTGGTATGTTCGTATGGGGTGCCGAGGGGCTCGGGTGAGTTTCGGATAGGTTTGGGCTGTGTTGTGCTCGTTTTTCTTATGTTTCGACGTCGTTTCTTCAAGCATAAATGTACCATATTAAGCAAATGAGCTCCAATTTCTGTTTTTATTGAATCATTAGATCAGTATTGTAATTACGGAGACATAGCAAAAAGAATCATCGAATTGGGACATCGTATGAGGATTTTATGGCCATTTTACTAAGAATTGGGTTGCTAGATTTTTTTCAGATTAATTACGAAATTGCCAATGCTTCGTATTTAAAAATCTGCACTATTTGCAAATATTAAAACTAACATATCTCCTTCATTATAAGGTCAAATAAAGTGTTTTGAAATCCTATCTTGACTGAAATTTTACAGGAATCCATTGGAGGCATCAAAAGCAAGTTTTGGGATCGTTTGGCATGCAAAACGAGGCAGAACAGCTGGGCAAAATTACTTAATATGGAAGATTTGTTCATTTGGTCATGTTTTGAGTTGGGGAGCTCGGATTTGGACAATTTTTGGAGGAGATTTTCACCATATGGATTGGGTAAGTGTTCTATACTCAATTTTTGTTTTATTTCATGAATCCATCTTTGTTTTTGGCATTTGATTGATGATTTCAAAGTGAAATTTAGGGGTTTTGTCTAAAATTTTATAAAGTGAATTTTGGAGTTTTGAACACCTATTTGGAGTCGGATTTGAGTGAAACTAGTATGGTTGGACTCGTAATTGAATGGGTTATCGGATTTTGTAAATTTTATCGGGAGGTGCGGGCCCGGGTAGAGCTTTTTGGCCGATTTTGGGCTTTTGATTAAAGATTCGACCTTTTTCAATTGGGCTTGGTTCCTTTAGCATTGTTTGATGTATTTGATTTGTCGTTTGGTTAGTTTA
Source organism: Nicotiana attenuata (assembly GCF_001879085.1). Classification (NCBI taxonomy): domain Eukaryota; kingdom Viridiplantae; phylum Streptophyta; class Magnoliopsida; order Solanales; family Solanaceae; genus Nicotiana; species Nicotiana attenuata. The sequence continues at coordinate 3,842,806 of NC_032000.1, read as the reverse complement.
GATCCATTCAGAGGTCGGAACGCACGTGATGGCATTTTTGAAGCATCGCTTGGCTTGCTCGGTAGTGTAATCGGCTTGTTCAAGCTAAGTAACTCTTCTAAACTTAATGTTGAGGGTATGAAACCCCGAATTACGTGCTATGTGATTGATGATGAGGTGACGCACATGCTAGATGACGGGCGTGTGGGCGTGCACCCTGTGAATCATTGTCTCCATGGCACTGTTTAGTGGCCCTATTTTTGTTGATATCTGTGTTTTCACCTGTGATAAAGTAACTGAGCTGTCAATCATGGTAGATATTATATTTAGGTTTTATGCTGATATCGTTAGGATCCATAGTGGTCGTTCTGTGTTGTCATCTCACTGATTTCATTAATATTTCGTACTCAGCCATATTCATGCATTCATATTATATCTCAGTCTCAGTTGTTACTTATTGATACATCATATCATTGTTCCGGGTCAGTTTTCATGACATTGTGAGCCTGTGGGTGAGACTGGAGAGATTGATGACTGAGTGAGGCCTAGGGCCTAGTGGTGAGATATTGATATTATAGCACGTGAGTTATCCATGCGGATCTTGATTTTGTATTATAGCACGTGAGTTGTCCGTGCGGGTCTTGTTTTGATATTATAGCATGTGAGTTGTCCGTGCAGCACGTGAGTTGTCCATACGGATTATAGCGCTTGGGCTGAAGGAGCCCCTCCGGAGTCTGCACACCCCCAGTGAGCGCGGATGATATTATTGAGGGATGGATTTCCCTGGACATGGATTTGTCCGAAGTTCTTGATATCTGGAGATGGATTTCTCCACAGGGTTGGATTGCCCTTTTTCCTCGGTACTGAGTGACTTATAGTCAGTGTTGTATATGTTCAGGGATGGATTTCCCTGGGCCATATACAGTACCGAGTGGTTGAGTATGATAAGTGGAAATTGTGAGACAGTGAGATTGAGTACCCTGAGAGTTTGAGTACATCATTCATCTCTGAGATACATGGCATTGGCATGCATATATGACATACATGCATAGAGACGCATTTTTCTCATGCTTTACGGTATCACGTCATTCATGATTTTTACACAAATTGATATGTGGTCATAGAGAGGTATCCCACACTTGCTATCTGGAAAGAAAATAAAACATCTTATTTATTGTAAAAAGAATTTTTAGAAAAACTACAGTTTTCAAACTATCTCACATTTTAAGACGATTTCGGTAAAGAATTTGAGTTTTCACTGATAATCTTGAAAAGCGGAACTATTTTCGAAAAACTGTGAAAAATCTGAGCATTTTATTTCTGAGTTACTTCCTTATTTATATGCTCTATGTTGTTATGAACTGCTGTTGGATATTGTGTTGGACCCGACCTACGTTCTAGCTCGTCACTACTTTCAACCTAAGGTTAGGTTTGCTACTTACTCAGTACATGGGGTCGGTTGTACTGATAGTACACTTCTGCACATTGCGTGCAGATGTTAGTTGATGTTGTTGCCTTGCTCGATGGTTGCCGGATTTGAAGATGTATCTACGTTCCTGTTGTAGTTGCCTCTTGTTCATGGTAGCCTTAGATTTATAAAAACTCTGTTTATGTACTTTTCAAACAGAAGATGTATTTACTTCATATCAGCTTTGTAGATTCTATTCTTGGAAGCTCATGATTTATACTACCAGTCCTTGAGGAATTTATAAGATTTAGATAATTCCTTTTGTTTAATTGTCTTATTAATATTATTGGAATTGGATAGTTATTAGTTGGCTTACCTAGTGGATTGGATTAGGTGCCATCACAACTAGTGAATTTTGGATCGTGACAAGGGTAACTTCGCTTGCTTATTTATACATATCTTCTCTATATGCAACTGCTTATGATATAATGATATTAGGCGTATGATGAGCTATTAAAGTGGTACAAAACCTGTGTATATCTTCTCTATATGCAATTGTCCACGAGTTATTTGATATCAAATGTGTATCTTCTCTATATGTTGAAATATTAGTTTGGTTATAATGCTTGTGCATATCTTCTCTATGTGTACCGATGGTCTTAACATTACTTCATGCTTAGATTTTGGCTCTGTTGCTATGTACATGTATATGCTTTTGAGCTACACAGGTTAAGTAAAGTGAGTATCATTTGACTTAAAACCCCGTCACTACTTCACCGAGGTAGTTTTGATACTTATTAAGTACATGTGGTCAGTTGTACTAATACTATACTTCTACACCTAGTGTGGAGATCTTGGAGCTAAGCTGTTGTGGATGAGGAAGGCCAGCATTGAAGTGTATCAGCGATTCAGATTCAAGCTACCACTTGTTCATGGTAGCTTAGTACTTATAGTTCTGTTTATGTAAACTTCAAACAGACATTGTATTTATTAATTGTAGCCGAGTTGTATTCTTAATTGTAGTTACTAATGGCTTGTACTACCAGTCATTGCGGATAGTTATATGAATTTTAGCCATCTTAATTATTGATTATTGATGATCTTTCACTTGAGCTGTATTATTTATTCTTTGGCTTACCTAGCATGTCGGGATTAGGTTCCATCACGACCATGTGGTATTTTGGGTCATGAAAATGTCTATTTAAGGTTGTAACATGGTAGCATGAAGGTCACGGGGATAAAAAATATGTTATTTAGTTTTTCAAGAAAACTTATGAATGTCAAAAATGGCAAGCATACCACATGCCATGTTCACACGTGTTGAAAGTTACCGAACATATGAACATGATTGCACATGATTTGCTATATGACTATTACAGCTCAATGAAATATTTTGAGACATAAAGAGTTCCATTTCAACCACTTGGTGATAAAGCTTACTGTTTGGAGGTGCCATTTAAGTTGGTTTATACTAAGTCATTTATCCTGAAAAAAGGGAAGAAGGAGGACTACAATATTCACTACGAGATGGACGTTGTGTTAGGTGTTTGCCATAATTTTCTACCATATTTGGTTTTCCTATCTCTTGAAAAAAAGGGCAATATAATTACCTTAATTGGGTTTTCCTTTTTGTAAAAGGAAATTATAAATCTCCAATATTTGGCTAGTCCTTTTTCTTGTAGGAAAAGGTTTGGACTTCTATAAATTGAGGATCCTTCCTTCACATTCAGGAGCATCCAAAATGTAGTCATATGGGGTTTGAGAGTCGTGTTTAGGGGGAGAACTTTACGGGACAAGTGTTAGTGTGTCACTTGTGTTTGCCTCTTCGTGAGGTTGTTCTCTCAATATTTTGTACTCTCTTTTATATAGTGGATTGCTCATCTCCGCCGTGGACGTAGGTCAGTTGACCGAACCACGTTATATGTTTGTGTCTCTTTTGGTAGATTTCTCTTTGTTGTGTGATTTATCGTCGTTCAAGATTTGCTTTGCTAGCTTGCGCATGACACCTGACTTTTTCGGTCCTAACACGTTGGGCGTTCAACACATTCAAAAGCTTGTGGCATCTGCAGAGAGACAGGGCATGATAAGAGTAGCTATCCGAACCAAGAATGTGTGCATTACAATCGTAGACGCTATCAATAATGCTATGTATTTGTAATATTATGTTATGTTTTTCTTATTTGTACTATTTTCTTACGTATGTGCATTGCGTACTTCATTTATTTAATTTTTTTAAGCAAATATACCATTAGGCAAGCTGTCTAGCTAGCTTAGAAGACTTGCTTTTGACGCCCCGCTATGCCGACCAGCAGCGGGTTCCGATTCGAGCGAGAGCCCAAACGGATGAGGCGCGGCTCACGCCATTCGAGGTGGCCCAGCCCAGCATTCATTCCCAAATCCCTGGTCCTGATCGAACCAGAGATTCCGGCAACCCGGGGAATCGGCAGAAAGAGATGGGTCGGATACTGGAATCTGCCCAGTTCGGATTTCAGGCTGCAACTCGCCTGCATGAAGCCCCTCTAGCCCGTCAGGCTTTCCCAGACTCATCTCGCCGGCACGGTTTCGGTGCGGGCCGCGAGAGCGGTACCAAATCGAAACATCTAAGTCGTACAATTTGTATGAAACAATTGCTAAAATAAAAGATGTTAAAGCTACGACTAACAAGCTGTCTAGCTAGCTTAGAAGACATATCTAAGCTAATAAACACAGTAACTAATGAAGGAGGTATCTAGCTTCCACAGAACTATGGTGTCCATGAATTCATAAGCCAGGGGCAAAAACCACCAAGTAGCACCTCCGATGCTCTCATCAGGTGCCAGGTTTTGCAAGCCAAAGATCAAGAAAAATGTGAATCTCCAACAACTAAATCAATCCTTTGAAGTTCTCCCACAATCACAACAGCTCGAACTAGCCACCCTTGAGAATCGTCTCTTTTTTAACTTGCAATGAAGGACGGATGGCTTAGCCTTGCCTTTAGAAAGAAAAAATAGAATAAATTCCTTTGAAAGGCTTAATCAATAGGAGAAGATAATTACAGAAAGAAGTAGCGACTGCTATTTCGTTCCCTCCCACTCTGCAGCATAAGTCATGAGATACAATCCTCAACATTGTATCATGTGTAGAGGAGTAGTAGAATAAGAAGAAGCTCCAGTATATAGATCAAGAGAAATGTTCAATCCTATTGATAATTGGCTTAAAGTATGTATATTTTGATATATATCGCCTCGCATTTTGCTCTTGTTTTGATGATTTGAGATGTTTAATATGATGATTTGTGCTAAATTATGGTGTTTCTATGTGTAGGAATCATTCGGATGCAATTTGGGACAAAAGGGCCCGAATTGGAGCGAATCGGCGCAAAAAGGCAAAAAGTCAATTTTGACCAATTTCCAGTAGTCAATTATTTTGAGCGCCAGGGCCAGCGCCCCACGCTGCCCTGGAGGCTCGGGTCGCTAGAGTGTCCTATTCCGACTTGGACTGGGTTATTTTCACCCCAAGACGCCTCCAATTGATATAAAAGCCATCCTAAAACCTATTTTGGAGGGGGAAACGTGATTTTGGAGAAGAAAACACAAGCATAGAGCCGCCGTGGAGGCCGGAATTCATCAAGTTCCATCTTTTCTTCCATCAAACTTATTAATTTTTATGTTTCTTTGTATGATTTGTTGTTTTGCTACCATGTCTATGTGCAGCTAAACTTCACGTTCTAGGGTTGTGGTTCTTTCATGGCTATTGTTATTCGGATATTGATTTTGCATTCTTGATTTATCATATTGGTTTATTTATTCAATCCTGCGCTTAATTATTTGATTGCTTGATCACCAATTGAATACTATCTACGAATCTAGAGTTGAACTCGAAAGTGGGAATTCTAGATTGCTTATAGGATTGAGTAGAGCAAGTTCTTGAACCTGGGCATCGGGGAATGGATTCGCGGTTAGGATAGACATATACCTAATTGCCTTTCTTGGTTGATGCACAGGAAATATAAATGCGTTCTTGTTGATTCTAACTCCATAGACATATAGGCGTTAGGTTAGCTTGAATAGGCGAGTAAGAACTCGATAGATTCTTATGAGCAATATTAACCCTGTCAACCAATAAACTAGATAAATTAGTTAGTCAATTCAATTGAAGAATACAATAGGAATGTTAGATAGCCCATAACCCTAGATCGTTTTCATTACATTTATATCATAAAAATCTGCTCTTTCTCTGTTCAAAGTTCATTATTTATATTTCTTAATTTAATTAGTTTAGAATCAAATATTTCTAGGTTTAATTCTTGTTTAGATAATTAAGATAGTCTAATTTAGTTAATAGTTAATCACAAGTCCTCGTGGGTTCGACATCCGATTTTTAGTCACTTTATTACTTGACGACCGCGTATACTTGCGTGTGCGTTTGGCCGCAACACCTATGCATCATTCCAGCTTCATGTGTGTGATAAATACTCCATATTCCCGCACTTATAAGACTACCAATATATAACACCATAATGCAGTCCAACTCTGTATTAAAGGAAGTGATGCATAAATCAAATATAATGCCAATGAACCACATATATATCTTGAACACAATATATTTAATTGCCCGCTTGACACTTCAATTCCATACACTATCAAACCACCACCATAATAAGCATGATCACATGCTAATACCACTGGAAAATAGTTGTTTAGTATACAGAAACAATCAACAGGAAAGAACCTAGCAAGCACCAGGCAGAATCAAGTTGCGCACATCTATCAACCAGGTGCTCTCCTCATTGCAACCCTAACCCTAAGGTTATGGATTGAGCTTTTTCCATGTTAACCAACCTCCTCCCTACATTAGGTAGTTCAGAGAAAGAGTTAAATGAAATTATACTTGCAAAAGAAAATACAAAGTTAGCTAAAAATATCTGCCAATGCATTGCCCTGCTTAGCACATGTTGAAATATCACATTGAAGTGATCCTTTATTTCCTTAATCATCTTCACTTCTGCCACAATGCACCAAGGTGGATCTCATTCCCCTTCAATGATCTCCTTCATCACCAGTGAATCAGTCTCCAATATGAGATGATGGAGATCTTGATTTACACAGTATGCCAACCCTTCTACTATAGCCTTTGCCTCAGCTAGAATATTGGTGGTCTTCTCTATCTCCACTGCCTTTGCATACACGAAATCCACTTCATTATTTCTCATACAAAAGTCAAGCGAACTAGGCCCTGGATTACCTCTTGAAGCGCCATCTGTATTACATTTATACCAACCCTAATGAGGGAAGCACCACGTGACTCTCCTATTTACAATATAAGGCTTGAAATCCTTAAAGAATTCAATCATGTCCGGCCAAAGAAAAGGAATATGGGACAGCCAAGGATACCTTACCTTTGCCAAATAATGGAGAGTATTGTTTACCTCATGCACCAACCTATAAAAGTGACTGTACCTCCATTCCTCATTGTGTTCCTCATCTTTCATAACTCCCAGGTGATAATGGCAGGAACTGTCAGAAATAATGGCCTAAGGTTTGCACAACAATCTGCATTCTGCCATGCCCTTATAACTTGATGTACCTGCACCAAATTCACATTGATACCTGCAGCACCAAAAAATGTTCTCCATACCCTAAAAGCAGTGGAACTAGAAGTTTCTTCTTGAGGTATCTAATAACACCAACACGTAGAAGCAATTGAGTACCCATTTCTTCTTCACATATCATCAGTAGGCAGTTTACTCCTCCCTAATCTCCCAAGGAAAAAAAAAATTGAAAGGCAAACTCCTAGTCCACATTAAGTTCAGAATTAGGGTGAGCTCTATGTATTACTACTGCGGTGAATTTCCCTGAAGATGTTGGAATCCGCTAAGGTTTATCTCAGTAGTCATCACTGCCTTTAAATTGTACTTCATGCCTTATAGGATCAGTAATGTCTTTTGGGAATAATTGCTCCAACAGTTGGTCATTCCAAGCATCATCATCCCTCAAATCTGCCACCTCTTGCAAATCTTCATTAAAGTGAAAATTTTGGGGTATAACTTGATATAAAGAACCAAGTCTGGTCCAATTCTCATGCCACACATTGGTAGATCTCCCCGTCATCTGCCACCAAATCCCATGTTCTATTTGAATTTAATGTTTTATTATATTTATAAGCTTAATGATAATATTTTATTTTCTAGTTGGTATTGTTATGAATGAAGAAGTATTATTAAAGTTAAATTATTTGTTGCTAATGAATTTTCCTTTGATTGTACTAGAGCGAAGACATAATAAAAAACTAAATAAACCTAAATAATAGTTAAATTAGAACGTAGACAATAATAAACATGCAATTGGTTAATATGATGCTTCAGAAAATGTAAATCACTTGGAACATTAAGAGCGTTCATTTGGCATGTCATCCTCGGAAAGGTAGTCTTCATTGGCTAACATATTACATTTTTCAATTTTGTTAATGATCGATTTGTCGGTGCGGCTTGTTCCTCAGCAAGTTTGAGAATGTAGAATCTGTAACGCGTTACTAGCATTCTATTATTTTTCTTTTGTATTTGCTTAACAACAATTTCATCCTCGTCACGGTCTCTTCGAGGCATCCACATTGAGAATCTTCTCGACATATGAGACTGAGATTTTCTAATTCCATAACTAGTTGATAGGACTTGTCATATCTATGCTCTCATTCACGCTGAAGACCACAATAATACTCACATGGATCAGAGTGTTTTACCAAGCAAAAGTCATCATATGAGAAACTGAGGTTTCTACTAGTCTATATTAAAACCTGGATAGAGATTCATCTGAGCTATAATTTAATGAATTTGAACTATAATTGGCATAATTATTTGGGTCCTTTAGAAAAAACTGCATAAGGAAAAGAAGTATTTAGATTATTGTTTGAACTCCTAGATGACATTTTTCTAACGTTGTATAGCAGTGTGTAGTTTTGTTGTGTAAAAGATGTGTTTCTCAATCCCTTTACTTGTAGTAATTGTACTAGGGTAGAGACATAAATTGACCAGTTGTCATGACCCAAAATCCCACCATAAGGGTCGTGATGACACCTAGTTCTTAAGACTAGGTAAGCCCATCACATGACAAGATCAAACAGAATATAACAACTTCAAAATTTATATTAAAGTGGTGAAAAGCCATAACATAGACAAAACGAGAATACAACAGTCATAATCCCAAAACCCAGTAATACTGAGCCATAAGCTCTACAAGGGATATATAATAAGTCTCAAAAGTACATCACTGCTAGGAAGACATAAACAGTAGAAAAGAAGTAGGATGGTGACTCTGAGGCCTGCAAGCGGAACAACAGGTATACCATGAAGTCTCCAACAACTCGGCACCACTTTCTAACGACCGACATGATCTGAGGTACATGTATCTGCACAAAGAATGTGCAGAAGTGTAGTATGAGTATACCACAGTACCCAATAAGTATCAAGACTAACCTCGGTGGAGTAGGGACGATGTTCAAATCATTATACTCACTAGTCAGAATAACATGGGCAAGATATCAAAGAACGGCAACAGGAAGAATAACAGAAGGCAATAACTGTTATCTCATCAAAACAAGTGATAACAATTTAATACAAGTAAAGGCTCAGATTCAACAACAAGTCATCAATTAGAATCGTACATATTAGGCACCTCGTAATCACGTTATGAATCACCCTGGCATGGCAAAGGCCTCGTGCTATAGCATATGTCACACCCGCACGGCAAGGACCTCGTGCCACAATATAAATCAGACTTGTACGGCAAAGACCTCGTGCCACATATATAATCTGATACCATGTCAATTGTCGATATAACATTCAAGAGAAATTTTCAAGAATCAAATATAGTAAAGCATGATAACAACTTTCTTTTTTTTACTTCAATACGTTACGCTACCAACAACTCAACTGAATATGAGATAACAACTCCACGTAGGTAAATCCATCTTGGCAACCAAATCATTAAGTAATAACAGAGGTATAGATTGACATGTTAGAAATCACATAACAAATCATATAAAAATGCATGACACACAAGAAGAAGTCACACGTACAAACAATCTCACCAAAAAACCATAAACCCTAGCGATTTCAGGCGATTCTGCGTTTGAGCGTTGCCATGGCCGCTCTGGCCGGCGGCCAGTCATCTTTTCCGGCTAGTCAGCGTCCTCCCTCCATCGCCCCAACTAATATAACCACAAAAAACAATTCCAAGCCCCTAGATTATAGCAACATATTGAAACCTGCCGTTCAAAACACTCCCATGCAGACGAAACCTACTTCAAAACTTACTGTCGAGCCTATACAGTTACGACGAGCCACTGTTTTAAATGGAGAACCTTTCGTCAAATTCATAGAAGCTGAGGTTGATTGCCTGAATATAATTGAAGGCTTACAATATGCAGTTGTTGGAAAGCTATTGTATGGTTGGCTAGAACTCCAGGAATTACGTAGAATTATCCCAAGTCAATGTGGAATTAAAGGAAATGTAGCGTTGGTTTCCTTCGAGATCGACATGTATTGATAAGATTGTTGTTATGGGAAGATTTCATTAACTGTACGTCGAGAAATGCTTATTATGTCAAAGAAAAGTATGGTTAAGAATATCAGTTGCGACCACTAATTTACGATGCAAAATTCAACGCCGGGGAAGAAACACCAATCGCTATGGAATGTATCTCCTTTCCAGGTTTGCTGCCTACATACTTTGTAAAGGAATACTTGTTTTCATCAGCCTCAGCTGTGGGAAAGCCGTTGCATCTTGACATGGCTACAATTAACAAAACTAAGCCTAGATGTGCGAGAGTTAAGGTCCTAGTTAACTTGTTAGCAGATTTACCTAAGAAAGTTCGTATGGATATCGAGAATGAGGCTACAGGGGAGATAAGGACTGAATGGGTGAAGATCAATTATGATTTTCTGCCCAAGTATTGTAAGCAATGCAAAATTCAAGTTCATGCTCAATTTGAATGTTGGAGACTTCATCCAGAGCTAATGAAGTCTAATGACATAGTGAAACACGCAGTTACTAGTAATGCTGAAAAACAAGAACGAAATAAGGGTCCTTTAATGATCCTTTCAAGTGGAAAAATTGTTGGTAATGTTGGTGAACAATGGAAGGAAGTGCAAGGTAATCGTGTCAAGAAACATGTTCAACAGGAAGAAGCACAAGGCAATAATGGAAAAGAAATTGTTCCTGTTGATGATGTTCAAACGAACAATAAGTTTGTTGCTTTAGTGGAGGATGCAGATGATAATGAAGAGAACAATCAGCTAGCTTTGGTGTAGCAAAATCAGGTCAATCGCAGCCCTAAACCTACCCCTACTAAAACTGGGAGAACCTTGAATCCTGCTGCACCAATTTATAATCCTATTCACCTGGGATTGCAGCTCGTAAGGATATTGGCAAAGAATATATAAACAAGAAGGATAAGGAGAAAGAACAAGCAATGTTAAAGGAAACCAAAGCACAATGGGTCAATAGAGCCTTTGGAGGCAACAATGTTACTACTAATCATTCATGCCAAGAGATCCTTTCACAAACATTGAATACTCAAGAAGATACTGTCAATCCAAGGACCAGTGAGAATGATATCTCAAAGAGAATTGATGCTAGTGAGACTAATAAACAAGGAGGAGCATATGTGAAACAAATTGATAGGACTGATCAGTCGAACAATGAAAAGAATTTTCCTACATGAAGTCCAGTGATGGGGAGATTATGGAGTCAACGGGTAGAGGATGATTCAGAAGAAGAAGGGGAATCACAATCAGATGATGAGCTAGATAAGGAAGTACTTGATGGTCAGATTGATGATCAGGAGTCTGAAGATGGAGTTCACTTCTTAGAGGAAGATGAGGAAGATCATGAACTGATGAGAGTAGATGTTGATACAGATAAGCAGGAGGAAGCTGGTAACCTGATGCCTAAACCTCCTGATATCCAAAATAGTTGTCCTAAACCAGTTGTTCTTGATGTAAGCCTCAATCACAATGACCAAGTCCTCACCCTAGAAAATCATAATCCTAATCCTAACACTAACCACAATCCTATCACTAGCATCCAAAGCAAAGAATTACAGGAAATTAAAGAGCTGCAGTCATTTTCCAAGATGCAGAATGTGACTAAGGAATCTACTAGCAGGGCAGTAGTTCCTAAACCTGTTAAACCTCAGCTAGCTAAACAATCTCCAGCAGTAGATCATAAAGAGAATGAAGAAGGAAAAGGAAGAGACATGGATGAGAAATCCACAGCTCAGATTTTCAGGAATGTTAGGCATATGGATAGAGCAAAATCTGCATGCAGAGGTAGGAAGAAGCAGCAAAAAGAAACTACTAATGTTTCTGTCGTTGGTAGAGGAGTTCAAACAAGAAGGACACTCTCCAAATCTACCAATTAATGATGAATGCATTAAATTGGAACATTAGATCAGTGAATACACAGCAAGCCTTTGAAAGGCTAATTACAACGCATAGACAACAACACTTCAAATTTGTGGGTTTAATGGAGCCAATGCAGCAATCTAGAAAATTGGAGAGATACAGAAGAAGGATAGGATTTGCTCAGGCTTTTGTAAATATTTCTAACAAGATCTAGAATTTATGGATGAAGATTATGGAGTCACAGTTGTGAGCACCTAATGTTTGCTCGCATGGAAATAACTCCTAAAAAAGACCAAAAATAATTTTAGTGAATATTAGGAGTTTTTCTTTATTTAGTTGCATTTCATGCATGTTTAATGTTTTTAAAATCATAGAAAAATCATAAAATTTGTCACGTTTTAATTTCATGCCATCTTAGGTTCAATTTGCATGTAGGAATTAATTTTATTAAGCAAAAAATAACAAAAAAATGGTCATTTTTACATATTTAGATTTTTAGCCTTTAAAATTAGCATTTTTCTTTAGTTTTAAATTAATTAGTTGTTTTAATGTTAAAAATAGATTAAAAAAATTTAATTTCTATAAAAATAGATTGATTTAGGATTTTAATTAATTAAAGAAAAGAAAAAGGAAAAACAAAGAAAAGGAAAACAGGAAGAATATATTTTGGTCTTGTTTCTTTTAAAATTGGGTCAATTCCTAAAATGGTCCAATTAATGTTTAAGACCCAAATCCCTTCAAGCCCAAAAATAACTCCAAATACCCACCCAATTTCCACACCTGACCCGCCTAGCCCAATAACCCATTCCCCTCATTAAATCTCAACCCTAAAGACCTAAGCCCACACATTAAAAAAACCTAGACCTAGACAAAATAACATCAGATTCCCCCTTAGAGAAAAACCAGAAATGGCGCCCCCTAATTCCCTTCTCTCATCGATCGGCTTCGCTCTGTCTTCATCTCCCTCATCTGATGCCACACATATGACAGCCTTCCCATTTATTCCTCACTCACACGAAGATGACGGCTCACCTATTCACGATTTGAACACAAATGGTTGTTCCATGGATCTATAAAAGGCTGTTGAAGCTCGATCTGTTGTTGTTTGTTACTCGTTTGTTGTCGCTCTGTACCGGAGACTGCTCCTATTGCTTTGTTTGTTTAAGAGTGGTTGCTGAAGTCTTAGCACTTCAAATCCAAGCTTCAAAATTTTACAAGGAAAACAACAAAAACGGAAGTAAAAAAAAGATGCAAAAGCTGTTTTCGAACTCCAGCATATTTTGTTGATGTTTTCTGGGATTTCAAGGACTTTTCGAGCATTAGGACTGTTGTTTTGCTGTGCTAATTCTGCTGATCCTCATCCACTATTTCCTGCCTTCATTTGTCTTCTCTTTGGAGTATTGTTTCTCAAACAATTAGGTAAACACCTTTGAACTTGTCTTGATTGTGAAGCAAATGGGATTCTTGCTGAGCTTTGATTTTTGTTTTCTTATCTGGTTTTGCTATGTGAATTACCTTGATTCCTGCTCTCAGTTAAGAATATTGTTGTTAGATATGAAATCATTTGTTATGCTTACTGAATTTATTAGATGCTGTAATTAAATTCGCTATGACGTGTTTGTTTAAGCACGAAACTCAATTTAATAGGAAATATCATTTCTTGTTCTTCTGCTTGGACTGTTCCTGGGAGGTTATTGATTATAGTGGTGGCTTTTAGGCTAATGTGTGCATATTCGAGGTTAAAAGGCTTTCATTGAGTTCAGACACCATTTCCACTCTAGTTTAGATTATATAGTTGGCCATTAAAATATAATTAAAGAGGTTATTAATGTAAAATTGAAGGTTATGATTTTGTTGTAACGAATTGGTGATGTAATTTTGAATTCAAGATAACATTTATTCATGCTTCGTTTTAATTCATAGCTATATCATTTTTCTTTATGGATAGCCTTTTGAGTCTGATTTATCAAATCTAATTTCAAACTCTTCTAAATAATTATTATTGAGCAAGTTTTCAGTGTGTCAAACTTTCATACATTAATTCCTATGCCTTTTATCCACAAAATTGTAATGCTCTCATAATCCAGTTTTAAAATTTTGAACACAAGAAAGAAAAGGGGGAGATAAATATTAGTGAACAGAAGCTAATGTAGAACTTCCTGGTGGACAAATCTGAACTTGACGATGATGAGACTATGTGGATAATACTGTTGTTGCTCCTCTTTTCCCCTTGGTTTCTCTTGTTCCTAATGCCAAATCAATGGGAGAAGTTGAAAGTTTTGATGCCGAAACTAACTTAGATGTTCTTGATATGGATTTGTTCGGGCAGTAGGTGCACTCTTGCCAAATGATTCCATCATTTTTATAATCTTAAACTTTAGGAAAATAATCACTTATAAACACCGTAGTTTGCTTTAGGCATGATTGTTAAATGAATCATCACGTCTATGGATACGGTTCCCGTGGCATAATTGTGATACCTAATTTTCCAAATTCGGGTGCACATTTTATGTGACTCGACTACAACTTCGAACCAATAATAAAAAATACACATGTTGTAAATTGTGGGTACGGTAACGTGTACAAAAACAAACAAATGTACGACAATAGTAACTTGTTCAAGAAATAATTTCATAAATCCTAAAAAAGCGGTTATAAAGTTAAAAATGCACAATAGGTTTTAAAACATGTAATAAATATAGACCAATTATTAATAGTTACTTACTTAGATTTTTGGTTTCGCAGACTTTCAAATAAAGTCGATTTTCCTCGATTTGGTATTTAAAAACTGGTGACTTGGGACACCAAATAAACTATTCCAAGTGGTGACTCTAAAAATAAATAAAATAATTCCATTTCGATTAATGTCACTTTAATTGGAAAAACTCCCTTATATCCCCTCTCGGGTGGGTAAAAAAGAGGTGCGATAGCTCTGGCGACTCTGCTGGGGATAAAAACTCAGAACTTCCGGTTCAGGGTTCAAGAATTCGAGCTTAGAATAACTTTTATAATTGGCTTTTATTTATATCTGATTTTTATTACATGTGTGGGCCTAATATGCTAAATGCCGCTTTTTACCGCTTTGATATTATTTGAACTGTATAAGTTGCTGCGAAACCCCTCTCTTCTAATCTTCTGGGAAGTGCACGCTGGCGTGACTTCTTTTCTGTTAGTGTCATACCCTAATTCAGAACGAGGATCGGATCAGTTACAAAGCTGGATGGCCTTTTGGTTCCCGGTACGTAGCCCCCCTCGCCTCGAGTTGTCCGCTCGGGTAAGCCAGGTCTAGGACAATACACTCAGGTTTTAAACCTAGAATAACATAGCCTCATGCCGGATCCCTAGTAGGAACGCTTGTTTGCGTCATGTGCATTTGACTTTGGGGACTCAACATAGGGGTTGGGTTCGTCTAGGATAGGTGTACCCAAAAATCAAAAGACCATCCTGATGCATTTTTACGTGCTACTTGCGCATCTGTTTATTTCGGCTTGCATGTTGACCGGCTTCAAGAATTAAAAAAAAAATTGAGAGGTGGGTATTTGAAAATCCTGAAACTCTACCGAAATTGTGAGAAAAAAAAAAAGATAAGTCATTACAAAATGAGCCAAAATTTTCAAGTGCCATGTTTCCCTTGTTCCGTCAAAACTGACCGAACTACGCGGGCCTAATTCTCACCGAATGTGAGATACGTAGGCAAACCTCATCGGTTCCGGCCCCAATTTTTAAAAATTCAAAAAAATATTTTCCTTTAATTCCTTCTTTAGAGGCATTCCCTTAGAAAATTCAAAAAAAAAAAATTTTAAACTCAAAAATAGTTTCCTTCTGAAGTCTTTCATATGGAAAAAGAAATAAAAAGAAAAATCAATCAAAAATCAAAATCCAAAATACGGGATTCCTTTATTTGGATATTTCCCAAAAATTCAAAAAAAAATCAGAAACAAAAATCCAAAAAAAATTCTTTTCTTCTTTAGAAGTCTTTCTTTTGTAAATGTCCATAAAAATTTGAGAAATAAAAGTCCAAAAATATTTTCGCTTTTCTTTAGAAGTACTTTTTGTAAATAAAAAAAAAAGATTTTGAAATCCAAAATATTTTCTTAAAAGCCCCTCTTTCGAAAATTAAGAGGCAACATCCAAAATCCAAAAACACTTTTCTTTCTTCTTTAGAACAAGTGAAAACAAATGAAAATTCAAACAAAAATATTTTCCTTTTACTTTTGAAATTCCTAAAGTTCAAATCTAAAGAAAAGGAATTTTTAGAAGTCTTTCTTTAAAAAAATAAAAAATCAAAATTGAAATCAAAAATCCGAAAAAAATATTTCCTTTCTTCTTTTAAAGCATTTCTTTCGAAAATTCCAAAAAAAAAGAAATCAAAAAATATGTTTTTCTTTTCGTAAAGCTTTCATGGTTTGAGTTTTATAAAAATAAACAAAAAAAAAAGAGTTAGCTTATTTACTCCATTCTCAATCTTCCCGAACTATGCAAGGTCTAATTCATGCGGCGTCACGATACGTAGGCAATCCTCATCGGATTCGATCATAGCCATAAATAAATTGAGTGAAAAATAATCAAAAGAAAAAAAATTTGAGTGAAAAAGAAAGAAAAAGTGACCAAAAAAAAGAGCGACGTAAAATAAAAGAGTGACAAAAACAAAACAAAAAAGAGAAAAAGAGAGTGCCAAAATAAAAGAGCAACAGAAACAAAACAAAATTCAAGAGTGATTAAAGAGAGGCAGAAATGAAGAAAAGAGGTGCAGATTGAAAAAAAAGGGGGGGGGGGGTTAGTTAAGGCCGGGATGAAACATGCAACTCGCTCAAACACATAGTAGAAACGTTTAACTGTTTAGGTGCATTGCATCCCAATATGCGATTTTATATCTGTTAAGCGTCTCAAAACTAACAAGTTTTTTGGGTGTGCAAATTAGCCAGGTTCTGTTCAGGTGGTTGGTTTTGTTGGTAATCTGGCTTCCCATCCTTACTTCACAAGATCCAAAGGAAAGGTTCCTATGGCCCCTTAAAGCCATCTCCAAATCATCTATCCTGAGGATAGCCCAGCACCGTCTATTCCACAACTAGAATCAGCAGTTGTTGAAGAGAATAGGATGTTGCGTTTCCGCATATTGGAAATGTGGGACACCTGGTCTAATGGTAGGGAACCGCCAAGTGCAATCCCTGGGTTACCCGAGTTGATCCCCAGGTCAGGTGAGGTTACCAACACCTATGTGCCCAACCCGCTCATCCCATGCGGGCACTCTCCAATGCCGTTCAATGTTCCTGGCACGCCTTCTGTGGTTCGCCCCCTAGCACCAGTTTCCAGGGCACCTCCAATATTGTTCTCTGTAGCACCAGTCTGCACCAGAGCACAACCAACTTTACCACAGTCGTATATTGAACCTCCAATGTTCACCTTTCAGGGTCCACAGCTTCAACCAGAAATAACATATGTGACCCCGTACTCTTTCACTCAACCTCCGCAATATGATCTCTCGGTGGAGCAAGAAAAGGTTGTTAAAAATCTCGAGCAAGAGGAAATGGCTCGGAAGATGAAAAGCCTAGAACAAAGCCTGAAAAACATGCAAGGTCTGAGTGGCCAAAAGAGTGTCTCATACTTTGACCTCTGTATGTTTCCCCATATCCACTTGCCAGCTGGCTTCAAGATGCCAAAATTTGAAAAGTACGATGGGCACGGAGACCCGGTCGCTCATCTGAAACAATATTGTAACCAGCTGAGGGGTGCTGGTGGAAAAGAGGAGCTGCTAATGGCCTATTTTGGGGAAAGCCTCTCCGGAATTGCTTTTGAGTGGTATACGGATCAAGAAATTACCCATTGGCATGTGTGGGACGATATGGCTCGAGATTTTGTCCGCCGGTTCCAATATAATATGGACATCGCTCCCGACAGAAACTCTTTGTCCAATTTGAAAAAGAAAACCGCGGAAAGCTTCCGCGAATATGCTGTCAAATGTCTTGAACAAGCTTCCAGGGTAAAGCCTCCAATGGACGAATTGAAATGGTCACGGTCTTTCTATAGGCCCAAGAGTCGGACTACTTCCAGAACATGATGTCCGCTACGGGTAAGCCGTTCGCTGAGGCTATCAAAATTGAAGAAATTGTTGAAAACAGTTTAAAAACAGGTCGAATCTTGAGTCATGCTGCTTTTAAGGCCACATCACAGGCTGATCAAAATGGTTCGGAGGGTTTGATGAACAGAAATGGGAGTGAAGAGGGAGCCATGATGGCTTCAAGATCGATGGGGGCCCGCGGGTCATTCAGTCAATCATATATCCTTCCTGAGGTCCCTCAACATTATTATCCCCTTCAAAATGCTGCTTATACCATGGCACCGCCTCCTTATGCGGTGATGAACGCGCAACCTTACACGCAGCCACAACATTATACACAAAATCGAGCTCCACCTCCCAGAAATGCCCATCCTTACAGAGCTCCATATAATCCCCAACAAATGACCCCCAATACAATCCTCAACCAAATTGCCTCCAATACAATCCTCGCCCAAGAGAGCCTTTCAGAAAGAATCAGTTCACCCCTATTGGTGAATCGCATTCAAGTTTGTTCCAAAAGCTAATCAGGCTAAATCTATTGCAGCTAGTGGCCCCGAACCGGCCAAACCCCGAGTCCCCCTCACACCGAGCTGATGCTAGATGTGAATACCACTCTGGGGCAGTAGGACACAGTACAGAGGACTGTTGGACCCTCAAAAGGGCAGTTGAAGATTTGATTTAAGCTGAAAGAATTATTTTTTTGGGATGAAGAAGCTCCTGATGTGATGAACAATCTGTTGCCTGCCCAAAACATAGGGCCAATAGTCAGAATGATTTGTGAAGATGAGGAATTTGATCCGGCGTTGAAGGCCATTGCAGCCATTGCTGAGACAGAAGAAAAGCCAAAAAATGGTCGCCATGCATGAAAGTTCCCCATTAGACGGGAGTTTTAGTAGCCAATCTTGCTATCCTTTCTGCATCCGGATCATCTCAGGGTGTGATCCGGATGTTTTACTTTATTGTCTTATTCTGATGTAAACCCTTCTATATTTAAAATTCAAAATAAAAAAAATCATCAAAACCAAAAAAAATGCTCTCTAGCTAACCCTAAATCGGGGATCACCAAGAGAACCGGCGCTGCCCTCCCATGGCCACTCCGGCCGGTGGGCGGCCACCCCCAGTGGCGGCGCTGCCCCTCCCCCCCCCCCCCCAAACCTTCCCCCACCATCACCCAGACATCCACGATTACAAACAACAATCCCCAACCCATGGATTATTCGAAACTTCTAAAACCTACCACCATTTATTCCCCTATGCAAACCCTAGCTATGCTACCATTGAAACCTGTTGAGNGATTAACAATAGGTAACTTAACAATAAGAGAACATCGTAATTAAAGTTGAACATTACTATTTAAATTCAATCAAACTGAACATTACTTTTCAAATTCAATCAAAAGCATTTTCTCTGTATGATTGTGCATTACAATGACAATAAATATCGGTCGAATAGGTTTACATTCAAACTTAGAGCTTGTATTTTTTCCCTTTCAACTTCTATTGCACTCTTACTTCAATACTTTTAAAATATTTATACTGATGAGTATGAGATATACGTATAACGCACGTGTCCAAAAATTAGTGTAAATAAATGTAACAGAGATGACCGAAAAAGGGATGAAATTGTGTGATATTCCTTCTGACAATGATAAATGATTGATGAGATTTTGAGTATTCGGGTTCTCCTTGGATCGTGGGAGAAAAGTTAGATAAGGATCTCAAGAAAAATGTGTCTTTTGTATGTATGTATGTAATAAAACAAGAATCTTTAGAGAATGTCAAAGTATTGTTCTTTTAAAAATGAGTGTCCAATCCCCTAAAAAATGCTCTCTAGCTAACCCTAAACCGGCGCTGCCCTCCCATGGCCACTCCGGCCGGTGGCTGGCCACCCCCAGTGGCGGTGCTGACCCCTCCCCCCCCCCCCCCAACCTTCCCCCACCATCGCTCAGACATCCACGATTACAAACAACAATCCCCAACCCATGGATTATTCGAAACTTCTAAAACCTACCACCATTTATTCCCCTATGCAAACCCTAGCTATGCTACCATTGAAACCTGTTGAGTTCCTGCATGGAGAACCAGTTGTGAAGTGGAAGAAGCAAGAAGTGAAACAATCCATCGTACAACAAGGGCTTCAACTTGCAGTTCTTGGGAAATTTTCGTATGGAAAGCCTGTTATTGGTGAATTACGTAAAGTGATTCCAATTCAATGTGAGATTAAGGGTCATTGCTCAGTAGGCTTGATTGAAGATAATCATGTGTTGATTAGATTGTCATTATTGGAGGATTATGTTCATCTTCTTTCAAAGCCGGCTTTTTACTTAAAGGCTCAATCAGATATGTGGCAGATGCGTTGTACAAAATGGAATCCACGGTGGACACCTGATGAAGAGACTCCAATTGCCATAGCTTGGATTAGCTTTCCAGAACTTCCTCCAAATTTCTTTGGTAAGGAATGTGTATTTTCGTTAGCTCGTGCAGTTGGTAACCCATTACATGTAGACCTCGCAACTCAAAATGGGACTTGACCTTGTTGTGCTATGGTGAAGGTGGAAGTTAATTTGTTAGGTAATTTCCCTATACGTATTAAGATTGTTGAAGAAGATGATGAATCTAGGCCAGAAGAGTTTAAATGGATTAGGATACAGTATGATTATATGCCTAAATATTGCAAGCCTTGCAAGAAACAAGGGCATAGTGAGGCAGGATGTTGGGTAATTCATCCTGAGTTACACAAGAGATTTATGAAGATGATGAGGATCAAGGCAAGGATAAGACAGTTGTGGTAAGTACGGAAGCAATTGGTACAACAGCAAATTCAACAAAGGTTTTGTCGAGTGGAAAGGTGTTTGGCAAGCCTGTTACTAATCATGCCAAGCAGGAATGGATACAAGCAAGGAAGAACAAATACCAACGGGATATAGGGGTCACATTGTTGATAACAAACAAGGTAAGGAAGCTGACAAGGGTAAAGGGAAGGCCAAACTTGAGGAAGTAGCAACCAAGAACAAGTTTAATGCATTAGAGGTTGAGGAAGTTCATCAACCTATTCTACAAATTACTGAAGGCAAAGGTGAGGATCTTAGCAATGGTAAGAAGAAGGAACATGGGGAAAATCAGTCAAAGATTGGCTATGAGAAAGAAAAAGAAGGCAATACTGGAGCTTCAAGCCCTAATCCTAACTCTGGGGTTAGGGTTGGGAAGGATGCTAATACTAAACCAGTGGGAGAAGATAATCAACAAGAACTTAAGCGTGTGAAGAAGGAAGCAGTTGAAAAAGTGTTGAAAGATCAGTATAATGGGAACTTAGCTAAGGCTAATCCTATTGTTCCTAGTGATCAAAGTACTGATTAAAAGACTAATAAGGAATCCACAATCGACTGGGTTCATAAAAGGTTTGGAACTAGCAAAGAGGAGCTAAGGCAACTCAATGTGACTACAAACCAAGCATGTCAAGATATGTTGTCTCAAACATTTGCAGATTCTGGGCAGCTTGAGAACCTTGATGAGATAAACTCAACAAAGGCTGGAGGGAGTGATGCAATTGAGATGGAGGATGATCAAATAGGCACAACAAAGACAACAAGAGACAAAGTGACGGACAACAGCCCACTTGGCGATAGGCTGGCGACGCCAGGCCTAAAGCCAGGCTCCCCAAGCGTTAGGCTGGCGACGCCAGGCCTAAAGCCAGGTACCCCAGGCGTTAGGCTGGCGACGTCAGGCCTGGCGCTAGGGTCACCTGATGAAGCATTGATAGTTAATACTGTTCCTAGTGCAACTGTCAAGATTTTAGAATATGTAGATAGTGTTCCGGTGTATGCATTGGAGAACAAACTTGATGATAATGTGAAGGTTAGGGATGATACAGTAGGATCAGAGAATAACAGTGAAAAGAATGATGAGCACGAAATTGTTCCAAGAGCATCTGGAGAAATAGAGGAAGTGCCTATGGAATATGGCACTGATCAAATTATGCAGCTGCAGCTTAATGTTCCACTGAAGACTCCACTACAACATCTACATGATTTAGTTACACACAATGTGGCACCAATTGATGAAGACTTAATGAGACAAAATCCTATGGAGGATGAGGGAGATGATGAATCAACAGAAGAAAACTTCAAACAGGTGGCTAGGGATGGGGATCTATCACCTACAGCTAGTGCTAAAGGAGGCAAGAAAACAAAGAAGAATCAGAATAAAGAGTCACAACAACCTTTAAGAATTATGTCAGGAGGGCAACTTCTATATCTAAATGATGATCAAGACATTAATATGGAATATAAGGTTTGTGAATACACAGCAAGCCTTTCCTAGGGTGATCAAAATGAATAGGGACCATAACTTTTGTGTAGTTGCATTGATGGAACCTTTTCAAAAGAAGAGATTCATTGATAGATATAGAAGAAGGTTGAATATGGAGACGGCTTATGCAAATATTAATGGGCAAATATGGTTGTTCTTTGATGCAGTGGTGGAATGGGAATTAGTGGAGGATACTGAGCAACAGGTGACTGTGAGAGTGCTTCACCACGACCTAGGGCAGCACATGATGATGACATTTGTTTATGCAAAATGTTCAGCAATTGAGAGGTTGGAATTGTGGGTCACTTGTATTACTTATCAAGTGATATGAAATTACCATGATTGGTAGGAGGGGATTTCAATGTGATATTACATAAAGATGAGAAAATAGGAGGACTTCCGGTACACCCGCCTGAATATGAGGATTTTGCATTTTGTGTAAATTCTTGTGGTTTATTTGAGAAAGGATACAAAGGTAGTCCATTTACATGGTGGAATGGGAGATCCAATGATGCATGTATATTCAAAAGATTGGATAGGATCTTTGTGAATTTGCCATTTCCGAACATGTTGCCAACTATTGAAGTTGAACATCTAATTAGAACTGGATCAGATCATGCACCTTTATTAATGACATGTGGGGATCAGACCACCATTTTTGTCAAGCCTTTCAGGTTCTTAAACTTTTGGAATAAACATACTACATTTATGGATGTGGTGAGGCAAAATTGGGAAGCTGATCTCATAGGGGATCCGTTTTTGATGTTCAAGCAGAAGCTCAAGAGGGTGAAGGCAGCACTGTCAAAATGGAGCAGGGAAACATTTGATGATATATTCAAGCAATTGGCTATTTCGGAGGACATTGTTAGGTTGAAAGAGATGTTGTTTGAAGAAGAGCCTACAATTGAGAACAAGATTGTGCTTCAAAAGGCTTAATCTGAATTGAAGAAATACTTGAGTATTGAGGAGCAGTATTGGAAGCAAAAAGCTGGGATGACTTGGTTTGCTGAAGGAGATAGGAATACAAGTTTCTTTCACAATCATGTCAATGGCAAAAGAAAGAAATTGCAACTGAAGAGGATCAAAAGTGGAAGTGGGGTATGGATTGAAGACCAGGAGCAATTGGCTACAGCTGTAGTGGACTTTTATCAAGAACAGTTCACAAATGAAGGTGATGCATCTGACTTTTCCTTGCTCAATAATGTACCTTTGATGGTCACTATGGAGCAGAATTTGGAACTTAGCAGATTGCCAACAATTGAAGAGGTAAGGACATCAGTTTTTGAGCTTAGTGGGGAGAGTGCTAGTGTTCCAGATGGGTTCACTGGCCTATTTTATCAAACATGCTGGGATGTTATTGATGTTGATATACACAACATGGTGCTACACTTCTATGGAGGAGCTGCACTGCCTAAATCCATCACTCACACCAATCTAGTGTTGCTACCTAAGAAACCTAGAGTTGAGACCTATTCTGACTTAAGACCTATTAGCTTGAGCAACTTCATTAACAAGGTCTTGTCTAGAGTGTTACATGATAGACTGGAAAATTTTTTGCCTTCTCTAATATCTCATAAGCAATCCGGATTTGTGAAGGGTAGGAGTATATTTGAGAATATTTTATTGACTCAAGAAATTGTAACTGACATAAGGTTAAGGGGAAAGCCAGCTAATGTGGTGATCAAGCTTGATATGGCTAAGGCTTATGATAAGGTTTCATGGAAGTACTTATTGGATGTACTAAGGAAGATGGAATTTTCTGAGCACTTCATCAACATGGTATGGAACTTGATGTCAAATAACTGGTATTCAGTATTGGTGAATGGGCAGTCCTCAGGTTTCTTTAAGTCTACAAGGGGTGTGAAGCAAGGGGATCCTCTATCACCAGCATTGTTCATTCTGTCAGCTGAGGTACTTTCCAGGTCTTTGAATAAACTATTTGAAGACAGGTCATTTGTGGGATTTGGAATGCCTAAGTGGTCTGATCCTTTAAACCACTTGGCATATGCTGATGATACTATAATCTTTGCTTCTACTCATCCTCCATCCTTGAGTAAGATTATGGCAGTGTTGGGTAACTATGAGAAGATATCAGGCCAGATGATCAACAAAGATAAGAGTTCATACTACATGTATTCAATGATTTCTAATGGATTGTGTCAGGCGGTTGGAGCTATTACAAGATTTGCAAAAGGTAATTCCCCTTCACATATCTAGGATGTCATGTTTTCTACACTAGAAGGAGGAAGGAATATTATGAAGATCTTATCAAGAAAGTAAAGGCTAAATTGCATTCATGGAAAGGAAAGCTGCTGTCATTTGGAGGAAAGGCAACACTCATTACTAGTGTGTTGCAAAGTATGCCAGTCCACATGTTATCAGTCCTGCATCCACCAAAAATGTCCTGGGGCATCTTCATAAGATTTTTGCTAGATTCTTTTGGAGCACAAAGGAAGAAGGGAGAAGCAGACATTGGGCCTCATGGCAAAATCTTTGCCTTCCTAAAGAGGAAGGGGGGCTAGGTTTTTGGTCCTTACATAAAGTGTCGAGGGCATTGTTTGCTAAACTATAGTGGAGGTTTAGGACCACAAAATCTTTATGGTCTAATTTCATGTGAAATAAGTATTGCAAGAAGGAGATACCAACGGTGGTGCAGTTTAGAAGGGGGTCTAATGTTTGGAGAAAAATGCTTAATGCTAGGGAAGAAGTAGAACATGAGATTCTATGGGAATTGAAGAGTGGAACAACTAATAGTTGGCATGAAAATTGGAATGGATTGGGTGCACTTTTTCATGTATTACCTGAAGACTTTTCAATCAATGAAGATCTTCAGGATGTGGCGAAATTACGGCAAGGTGAAACATGGGATGATCAGCTGCTAGATCAAACCTTCAATAAGGAAATTGCAGAACATATAAGGCTAAATGTACATTATGAAGGTAGTGAGGAATACTGGGATAGGCCATACTGGATGCCAACTCCTTCAGGCAAGTTCAATGTTAGCAGTGCTTGGCAAATATTAAGGCATAAAGTTGATCCTAATCAGGAATTCAAGTTAATGTGGATTAAAGGCTTACCATTTAAGATATCCTTCTTCTTGTGGAGATTGTGGAGGAAGAAAATAGCCACTGATGACATATGGAGGAGGCAAGGGCAGATGGTGATGTCTTGGTGTTGGTGTGTCAGCAGCCCCAGAGGATCTATTTGAGCATATATTATCACAAGTCCGTACTGCCTCTAAAGTATGGAAATTGTTCATGGGGGCTGCTGGAATTATTGTGCCATTGATTCAATTGAAGCAGGTTATAAGGCATTGGTGGTATGCTCAATGTTGTCCAAAACTAAAGCCATTGTTTCAAGCAGTACCGGCTATCATCACTTGGGAACTCTGGAAGAGAAGAAATGCAGGTAAACATGGGGGTTCAGCGTCGACAAATAGGGTGATTCATGAGATCAATAGGACATTGCATCAACTGGCAAGGGTGAGGTATGCTTGGATGCCTAATATTCCATTGTTATGGCCAGACATAATTCAATATTTTGAAGGATATAAACCTATATTGATCACAACAAGAGTAACATGGCAGCTTCCTTTTCATGGTTGGTACAAATGCAATACTGATGGAGCCTCAAAAGGAAATCCTGGTCCTAGCTCATTAGGCTTTTGTGTGAGGAATGATGAAAGTGATGTGGTGTATGCAAGGGCAGTAGACCTGGGAGTGACAACTAATGTGGTGGCTAAAGCTAAGGCTATTCTTCAAGGATTGGAATACTATGTCGAGCATGATCTTCACCCTCTCATATTGGAGACTGATTCATTAGTGATGAAGAAAGTGATCGAAGGGGAATGGGATCCTCCTTGGGTAATTGAAATGATGTGAAGAAAATTAGAGAGATAAAGGGCAACTTCAATGTGATCTTTCAACATGTGTTCAGAGAAGGCAACTCAGTGGCGGATTTTATAGCTAACATTATTTTCTCTTTTGCAGGTACAACTTAGTTTCACTCATTCTCTGAACTGCCTAGTGCAAGGAGGAGGTTAATTAACTTAGACAAGTCTCAAACTCCTAACCTTAGGGTTAGAATAGCAAAAAGAAGAGCCCCAGACTGATGGCTTCACAGGATTGGAATCTGCACATACCTGCTTGTTGTTTTTATGTCTCGTTCTGTATGCTATTAAGGTACTTTCTAGTGGTATTAGGGTGCTTTGATAGTGTACAGGACCAATGTGATAAGCATGTATTGGATGGTGCAATTTATTCTACTTCTGATATGTTCGAAAGTTCCAGCCCCAGCCTGGCTTTTGCCCTGAAAGACTTCTTAAAGCCAGCCCCAGCCTGGCTTTTGCCTTTAAATGCCTGCTTAAAGCCAGCCCCAGCCTGGCTTTTGCCTTGAAAAGCCTGCTTAAAGCCAACCCCAGCCTGGCTTTTGAGTTGAAAAGCCTGATTAAAGCCAGCCATAGCCTGGCTTTTGCCTTGAAAACCCTGGCCAGCCCCAGCCTGGCTTTTGCCTTGAAAAGCCTGCCTAAAGCCAGCCTCAAGACAGGTGTAGCCATGCTTTTTACATGATAATATTGAGGATCAACCACATGATCTATACTTGGATACAATCAGTACACTACAATGGAAATCATATTGTAGCAACACTAATGAGGAAGACTATGTTGGCTTCAATTCTGTGGTGGAGATGTTTGGAATTCATTCTAGCCTATGGACTAGATACACTGGCGCCTGGTGAGAGCTTGATAGGTGTTGCTTGGTATTTGCCACTGGCAATTGGATTCACATACACTGACAGGAGAAGGAAGCGTTCAGCGGATAATGTTATAATAGCTAGTTCATTAGACTTTAGCTTCTCTATCTTTTTAGTAGCTAGTAACTTTGTGCAACTTCTATTTTGGCTTGGACATCTTGTAAGCTTTGGACCCATTTTGGGATTTTATTTATATATTAGCCACTAGGCAGCCTGCCTAGTGGTATATTTGCTAAACAAAATCAAGTGAAATCAATATTTCATTGTCCAGGAATTCTCTTTTCTTAGTCTTGTCGCTTTTCTTATTCTCTTTTCAGTTCTGTTAAATGCAGATTTCAATGACATGACATGCTTGCGGACTTCATGCCAGATCCCAAAACGCTGTCAGACTTCGAAATAATGAATCAAGAGTCAGAATGCAAAGAAGATAAGTTTGAAGAAATAAAACAAAGAATTGGAACAACTAAAGGAAAATTGGCTCAAAATTGGAAAGGTCCATACATTGCAACAAGAGTACTGCCAAAAGAGAGCGTTGTATTTGGGACACATCGAAGGAAACGTCTCTGAAACAACTGTCAATGCAAATGCAGTCAAAGGTACTACATTGGATTCTCTATATAGCATTAATGTTCTCCGATTGGGATGAAAAAGGCTTTTATTCTCGCTACCCAAACACTATCAACCCCTTGCAAACCCTTTGAGCCGGTTACTTTTCTTTGATAACCCTCCTTGGAACCTGAAAGTGTTAAAAAAATTGATTGAAAAAATAACATGAAGAATGAAAAAAAAAATGAAAAAAAAAGGTGGAAGAAGAGACAAAAAGAAAATGAAATGAAAAATGAAAAAAAAAGGAAAGGAAAAAGAAAGAGAAAACAAAACAGAAAAACAAAAGAAAAACAAATTAAAAAAATTAAAAAAAAGTTTCCTTAAACTACGTTCGACTTGATTCCGAAAGGATACGTAGGCAGCCTCTCTCTGGGGTTCAGTCACACCAAAACAAAAATCCCAATTTCCCCAAAAGTTGAAATTGGGGCAGAAGTTATAATGGTTCGGCGATGGTTTCGCCCGAAAGGTTCCAAAGTTGTAATTCAATCCAAATACTTTTTACCCCAAAACCCCGTTCAAGTCCTTCTGATCAATCGGCAAAGAGGTTCGAAATGAAAGGACATAGTTACTTGGATCTGATACAACAAAATGAGAGAAATAAAATGAGAGAGTCTTATTGGTGAAAACCCACACGGGCACCGTGAGGCGACAATAAGCAGAGAAACTAAAAATGAGAGAGTCTTATTAGTGAAAACTCGCAAAGAGCACTATAAAGCGATGGTGAAAAGAGAAATGAGAGAGGTCAGCTCGTGAAAACCCGCAAAGGGCACCACTAATGGAAAAAGAGGATCTTCAGTCACTGACATTGACACAGTCCTGGGCAAGGTTTCTCGGTTTCGAGGCAAAAGTTGTGATGAATTTCTGAGAGTCGGACGGTTTACACAGATCAGGCATCCAGTCCAAAAGGCATGTCATGTTCATTGAAGTCCACATGTACTCCAAATAAGACCTTCTTTCCTTTCCCCGAAAGGGACACTTCTTGTTTTAAACTCATTCTCCATTCCATTGTTTATTTTCTTTGAATCCCTTTCGGTCTAACTCTGTTCCAAAACTAAGAGAAAGAAAGTATAGAAAGACTGATTTACAGGGTTCTCATTTGATACAAGCTAATATGCAAAAAGGCACCCAGCCTCATCAGGGGCATCAAGTCGACCTCGACTGGCTATGGTGGCCGATGCTTCGAAATCAAAATACTTGGAAGGAGAAAATTAAATTGAAGTGCCTATAAAGGCAAATGAAGTTGAAAAGGTCTTGGCAAACCGTCTCGGCAAAGGTTTAAAAAGCCAATGTACCCCAAATGCTCTGAAATTGAAGTTGGAAGAAAGAATCCAGAAATGAAAGGCCTACGAAGGCGAAATAAAGTTGGAAAAGGTAAGTCCCACGCGATTAGCTGTTGCTGCAAATTTGAGGAGCCAAAAAGTTCCCCGATACTCCGAAGTTAAAAATTGAAAAAAAAGAGTCAGAAGTGAAAGGCCTACAAAGGAAAAATAAAGTCGAAAAGGTTGAGTTCCATGTGACCAACCGTCATGGCAAAGTCTGGCAAAGCCAGAGGTCCTACGGGGTCTGAAGTGCAATCGGTATTCAGGAAACAACCAGTTGCAGTTGAAAGGGCCGAGATCAAGTGACTAAAACGCTCAAGGCCACAAAACCAACCACCGTTTCAAACTAACAACTGTTCTTTGTTTGAAAACAGGAAACGGGTGCTATCCAAAAGCAACCTTGAAAGAAGCATGTGCAACAAAAGGAAACTGCGCAAGGGTTAGAAATAGCTTTGCAGCAACAACCCAAAAAGGGAAGTCTCCCTCAAAATTCTTTCCCGCATTTACTCATTCTCTGAAATAAAAAAAAAAGAAATAAAAAAAATGATGATGATGATGAAATGAAATGAAAAGAAAGAAGAAGAAAAATTCAAAATCATGGTAGTATAGGGTCTCCAATCCCTAGCTGATGCCAGCATAACCTGGTAATCTTTTCCAACATAGGGTCCCACTCCCTAGCTGATGCCAGCATAACCTGGTAATCTTTTCCAACATAGGGTCCCACTCCCTAGTTGATTCCCGGCATAACCCGGGGACTTTTCCGGCATAACCCGATGACTCTCCCAGCATAACCCGAGGACCTTTCCGGCATAACCCGATGACTTTCCCGGCATAACCCGAGGACCTTTCCGGCATAACCCGATGACTTTCCCGGCATAACCGAGGACCTTTCCGGCATAACCCGATGACTTTCCCAGCATAACCCGAGGACCTTTACCGGCATAACCCGATGACTTTCCCGGCATAACCCGAGGACCTTTCCGGCATAACCGGTGATTTTTCTAGCATAACTTGGTAATATTTTCCAACATAGGGTCCCACTACCTAGCTGATGCCAGCATAACCTGGTAATGTTTTCCAACATAGGGTCCCACTCCCTAGCTTTGCCAGCATAACCTGGTAATCGTTTCCGGCACAAGGTCTCACTCCCTAGCTGATGCCAGCATAACCTGGTAAGCTTTCCAACTTAGGGCCTCCGATCCCCATCTGATTTCATTTTAGATATAGGGTCTCCACTCCCTAATCTCTCTTTCTCAAGGATACACAATCCTAATTTTTATTGCTTTCAATAAAGAAGTAGTTTAATTTTTACAATAACTCGCGAAATATTCCTAGTAAAAACTGGGGATGAAAAATTTCGTTCGTTTGTTTGTTTTGGTGCCTGAACAGGTTTCTACCTTGAGGCACAAGTTTCGAGACGACCATAAGAAGAAGTCTCGATCCAGAATAAAAGAAAAAGAACAGAAGAAAAGAAGTGAAACAAAGTGCAGAGCCGAAAAGATATGGATTGCTCAAGGCATGATTGAAGCTGCGAGCCTTGCAAGTCCCGTCTTGTTTCAAAAACTGAAGAAGAATGAACTAGCACCTGCAGCTAATGAGCATCAAGATTCAGATCAGAGTCTACATGAAGAACCAGCCAAGACTCAAGATCAAGTTTCACGAGACTTATAGATAGGAATCTTGTAACTCGTAGCTAATAGGGTTAGTTAGTTTAGTTTTTCATTTTGATTTTGGTGTAATAAGGAGCTCAGCAAGTAGAAACAACAGCAACAGCAATGAAATCACAGTTTCTCGGTAGTCCCAGCTACAAAAATATTCAGAACTACACCGACCTGATTTCTTTATAGACAAGGATATGTAGGCAACCTCCGAAGCAAGATTCGGTCAAACGTTTTCAAAATGCTTCCAAATGGAGTTTCACATGGGCAAAAATTGCTCGTAGTTGCTCACTTTATCTTTTCCCGAAAACTCTTCATGTTTCCGAGCAAAGAGGGGCAGCTGTGAGCACCTAATTTTTGCCCGGCATGGAAATAACTCCTAAAAAAATACCAAAAATAATTTTAGTGAATTTTAGGAGTTTTTCTTTATTTAGTTGAATTTCATGCATGTTTAATGTTTTTAAAATCATAGAAAAATCATAAAATTTGTCACGTTTTAATTTCATGCCATCTTAGGTTCAACTTGCATGTAGGAATTAATTTTATTAAGCAAAAAATCACAAAAAATGGTTATTTTTACATATTTAGATTTTAGCCTATAAAATTAGCATTTTTCTTTAGTTTTAAGTTAATTAGTTGTCTTAATGTTAAAAATAGATAAAGAATTTTAATTTCTACAAAAATAGATTGATTTAGGATTTTAATTAATTAAATAAAAGAAAAAGGAAAAAACAAAGAAAAGGAAAATAGGAAGAATATATTTTGGTCTTGTTTCTTTTAAAATTGGGCCAATTCCTAAAATGGCCCAATTAATGTTTAAGACCCAAATACCTTCAAGCCCAAAAACAACTCCAAATACCCACCCAATTCCCACACCTGACCCGCCTGGCCCAATAACCCATTCCCCTCATTAAATCTCAACCTAAAGACCTAAGCGCACACATTACAAAAACCTAGACCTAGACAAAATAACATCAGATTCCCCCTTAGAGAAAAACCAGAAACGGCGCCCCCTAATTCCCTTCTCTCATCGATTGGCTTCCCTCCGTCTTCATCTCCCTCATCTGATGCCACACATATGACACCCTTCCCATTTATTCCTCACTCACACGAAGATGAAGGCTCACCTATTCACGATTTGAACACAAATGGTTGTTCCATGGATCTATAAAAGGCTGTTGAAGCTCGAATCCGTTGTTGTTTGTTACTCGTTTGTTGCCGCTCTGTACCGGAGACTGATCCTATTGCTTTGTTTGTTTAAGAGTGCTTGCTGAAGTCTTAGAACTTCAGATTCGGGCTTTAAAATTTTACAAGGAAAACAACAAAAACTGAAGTAAAAAAAAAATGCAAAAGCTGTTTTCGAACTCCAGCATATTTTGTTGATGTTTTCTGGGATTTCAAGGATTTTTCGAGCATTAGGACTGTTGTTTTGCTGTGCTGATTCTGCTGATCCTCATCCACTATTTTCTGCCTTCATTTGTCTTCTCTTTGGAGTATTGTTTCTCAAACAATTAGGTACACACCTTTGAACTTGTCTTGATTGTGAAGCAAATGGGATTTCATTTTTCTTTATGGATAGCCTTTTGAGTCTGATTTATCAAATCTAATTTCAAACTCTTCTAAATAATTATTATTGAGCAAGTTTTCAGTGTGTCAAACTTGCATACATTAATTCCTATGCCTTTTATCCACAAAATTGTAATCCTCTCATAATCTAGTTTTAAAATTTTGAACACAAGAAAGAAAAGGGGGAGATAAATGTTAGTGAAAATCTTCAGTGTTTGAAAGATGTTTCAGAAGCTAATGTAGAACTTCCTGGTGGACAAATCTGAACTTGACGATGATGAAGCTTATGTGGATAATACTGCTGCTGCTCCTCTTTTCCCCTTGGTTTCTCTTGTTCCTAATGCCAAATCAATGGGAGAAGTTGAAAGTTTTGATACAGAAACTAACTTAGATGTTCTTGATATGGATTTGTTCGGGCAGTAGGTGCACTCTTGCCAAATGATTCCATCATTTTTATAATCTTAATCTTTAGGAAAATAATCACTTATAAACACTGCAGTTTGCTTTAGGCATAATTGTTAAATGAATCATCACGGCTATGGGTACGGTTCCCGTGGCATAGTTGTAATACCTAATTCCCCAAATTCGGGTGCACATTTTATGTGACTCGACTACAACTTCGAACCAATAATAAAAAAACACATGTTGTAAATTGTGGGTACAGTTCGCGTGACACGATTCGCAACGTGTACAAAAACAAATAAGTGTACGACAATCGTAACTTGTTCAAGAAATAATTCCATAAATCCTAAAAAAGCGGTTAAATAAGTAAAAGCGGTTATAAAGTTAAAAATGCACAATAGGTTTAAAAACATGTAATAAATCAGATAATAGGCCAATTATTAATAGTCAAGCGATCGTGCTCGAACCACAGAACCCGGGGATGTCTAACACCTTCTCCCAGGTTAACAGAATCCTTACTTAGAATTTCTGGTTTCGCAGACTTTCAAATAAAGTCGATTTTCCTCGATTTGGGATTTTAAAAAGAATAAACTGGTGACTTGGGACGCCAAATAAACTATTTCAAGTGGCGACTCTAAAAATAAATAAAATAATCCCATTCCGATTAATGTAACTTTAATTGAAAAAATTACCTTGTATCCCCTCTCGGGTGGGTAAAAAGGAGGTGTGACAACAGTAATATTTGATATGGAGCAGCAGATGACCTTAAGACTGGTGGATTTTAATTCTCAACGGGAGGTAATTCTTACCTTAGTTTATGCCAAGTGCGATGCTATTCAGAGGATTGAACTGTGGGACACATTATATGCTTTGGCTTTTTATATGGCAACCCCGTGGATAGTTGGGGGTGATTTCAATGTGATTTGGGATGAGGAGGAGAAGTTTGGAGGCCTACCAGTACACATAATTAAGATTGATGATTTTAGGCATTATGTAACAACATGTAACTTGCATGATCTTGGTTTTAAAGGTAGTATCTTCACTTGGTGGAATGGAAGGGCTGAAGAAGATTGTATTTTTAAGAGGTTGGATAGAGTATTAGCAAACATGGAGTTTCAACAAATGTTTCCATGCGTGGAGATTACTCATTTGTCCAAAATAGGATCGGATCACAGTCCCTTATTAATCACGTGTGTTCCAGATTTCATACCTGTGCAGAAGTAATTTTGATTCCTTAATTTTTGGACAGAACATGACACCTTTCAAGATGTTGTGAAGGAAAACTAGACGATAGACTTCAGTAGTAACCCATTCATAATTTTCAATCACAAATTGAAGAAGTTGAAGCGAGCATTATCAGTATGGAGCAGGGCTACGTATGGGGATATTTTCCAAAAGATTGCTAGCTTGGACGAGGTGGTACTTGTTCATGAAGCACAGTTTGAAATCAATCCAACAAAGCTTAATAGAGAAAGACTTAACAAAGTTCAGGCTGAACTTATCAGAGTTTTGTCTCTCGAGGAAAAATTTTGGAAGCAAAAGTCTGACATGTCATGGTTTAAGGAAGGAGATCGCAACGCTAAACTCTTTCATGCACAAGTGAATTGTAGGAGAAGAATATTGCAATTAAAGAGGATTCAGAATAATGAAGGTAACTGGATCGAGGGAAATGAACAAATGGCAGCTAAAGCAGTCAATTTTTTTCCAGAATCAATTCCATGAGGATGTCATTCCTACTGTTTTTGGGATCATTGATCATGTTCCTAGCATGGTAACCTTTGATCAGAATCAAGAACTGGTGAAACAACCTATGAAAGATGAAGTCAAGAGGGTTGTCTTTGGCTTAAATGAGGATAGTGCTGGAGGACCAGATGGATTCACTGGGAAATTCTTCCATAGCTGTTGGGACAAAATAGGGGATGATATATTTAACATGGTGAGGAAGTACTTTAATGGTCATGAACTACCAAGATTTATTACTCATACAAAATCTGGTGTTATTGCCTAAGAAGAAGGACGTTGCTACTTTTTCTGATATACGACCTATTAGTTTGAGCAACTTCGTTAACAAAGTTTTTTCAAGAGTTATTCATGAAAGGCTTGCTCCTCTATTACCTAATCTCTTCTCAGATGAATAGGCAGGGTTTGTTAAAGGAAGGAGCATTATAGAAAATGTGTTGTTAACTCAAGAAATCATTACTGACATTGGTTAAGGACAAGGGCAGGACCTAATGTTGTGATGAAATTAGACATGACCAAAGCTTACGATAGGCTTTCCTGGATATTCTTGACTAAAGTGTTGAGGAAAATAGGATTTTTGTGAAATATTCATTGGTATAGTATTTGGCATTGTGTCTAACAACTTGTATTCAGTTTAATTTATTGGCCAGTCGTATGGAATTTTCAAGTCCACCAGAGGAGTTAAGGAAGGGGACCCCTTGTCACCTACATTATTCATTTTAGTTGCTGAAGCTATGTCTAGAGGTTTGAATGCTCTCATCTAAACTTATACTTTTGTGGATTTGGCTTGCCAAAGTGGAGTCCTAAGGTTAATCATCTAGCGTATGTTGATGATACTATCATCTTCTCATTGTCTGATGCTACTTCGTTACAACTAATTATAGAGGTGTTGAGTGTCTATGAGGTAGCTTCTGGACAATTAAGTAACAAGGCAAAATCAGTATTCTATATGCATCATTCAAGATGTTTGGAGGTTTTAAACAAGGTGCAAAGTGGACTATTATCAGGGGCTTGTTAACAAAGTGCTTGACAAGCTTCAATCATGGAAAGGTAAACTTCTGTCGATTGGTGGCCGGGCTATATTGATTTCACATGTTCTTCAAAGCATGCCAATACAATTGTTGTCAGCTGCGAACCCTCCAGCCTCTGTTATTAATAAACTTCTTAAACTATTTGCTCATTTTTTCGGGAGTAATTCAGTAGGAGGAAGAGTTAAGAATTGGGCATCATGGGACACATTATGCTTGCCACAAGAAGAAGGAGGGGTTGGATTTAGATCGTTACATGATGTATCTAAAGCCTTATTTTGTAAACTATGGTGGAACTTTAGAACAAAGCCTACTTTGTGGAGTGCACTCATGAGTCAAAAATATTGCGAAAAAATTGAATGCATTGGTGGTTCCTTGGAGAAATGGATCTTATGTGTGGAGAAAGATGCTTGAATGTAGGAATGACATTGAACACAAGATAATATGGAAGCCAAGGGTGGGTTCTTCACTATTTTAGTTTGATAACTAGATAGGTTTGGGATCATTGTACTTTGTTACTCCTCCAAATTTTTACTGTGATGAATTTGTCCACAACGTATATGATGTGATAGTAGATGGCTCGTAGGATGAAGCTAGGTTACTAGATATTCTTCCTCAGGAGTTAGCACTTCATATAATTGAGAACATTAAACCTCTTGTACTACATAATGAATTGGACAGAACATACTGGACATTGGATACTAGGGGCAACTTCACTGTTAAAATTACCTGGGATTATATTAGAAGGAGAAGAGATTCTATTGTTGCTTTCAAAAATATATGGGTGAGACGTTTGCCTTTTAATATTGCTTTCTTCATATGGAAGGTCTGGAAAGGCAAGTTACCTTTTGATGACTATTTTAGAAGATTGGGTCATTTCATGCCATCTAAATGTTGGTGTTGTATTAATCCATCAGAGGAAACAATATCACATGTACTATTTAGATCATATGCAGCTAAGATAGTGTGGTAGTAATTCCTCTCAAATGCAAGCATTAATATGGAAGGATTGTCAATGCAGCAGACAGTCCTAAACTATTGAGCAACTCAGGTGGTACCTAGATTAAAGCCTATACTCCAGGCTTTACCTTTGATTATAGTGTGAGAACTTTGGAAAAGAAGGAATAGCTACAAGCACGGGGAGGCAGTGACAGTAAGTAGGGTGATTTACCATATCTCATCTACACTACAAGATCTGGTAAGACTAAGGAAACCAAGTTTACAAAATGTTCCTCATAAATGGCCAGATTTGTTACATGTAATGGAGCATTACATGCCAAAGTTGAAGGTGACGAAGGTCTTTTTGGAATTACCTGAACAAGGTTGGGTGAAGGTGAATATTGATGGGGCATCAAGAGGAAATCTGGGAAGTAGTTCTATTGATTTTGTGTTGAGAGATGAATATGGTGATATCCTGCATGCACAAGGAAAGGAGATCCATGAAGGGACGAACACTGAAGCTGAAGTTGTGGCTATGCTAGAAGCACTGAAGTACTGTGTGCAACATGGTTACACACACTTTATGCTCAAAACTGATTCCGTAATGTTGAAGAATATGGTGGAGGGAATATGGGTTGTACCATGGATAATTGCAACACAACTTGATGAGACCAAAGACATTATAGGGGATGCAGCATAGGGATATCACAAATTATGAGAGAGGGTAATAAACTGGCTGATTACTTAGCCAACTATGCTTTGGATAGAGATAATTTTAAGACTGACTATTTCACACAATTGGATGTATAAGGTCGAAGATTGGTGAATGATGATAAATCACAATGTCCCTATTTTAGAGTGAAGGTTGCGAAGAACTAGGCGGAATGGAGGATAGGAGTGTAAGAAGAAGGGGAAGCATCCATGATCTTCATTCTCAAATCTGTACAGAGGAGAGGGTGATGATTCTGTTTTTCACTAACTCTGTTTATTTTTTTGTAGGAAATGTTACTGTATGCCTTACTACTTAATACAAATTCAATGGGTGGTACTAGCACCTAGTGCTCATTCCATTGAAGGAGTATTAGTAGTCGGCATAAGCATGGAAGCAAGGAGGAACTCCAGTATACCAGGGTCGACTTACAGTCATCGAAAGATGGCTTTTAACATCCAGCACCCTAGTGCTTCAACCCTTCATCTAAACACTAGTAATTTCATCATGAAGTTACAAGTAAAGGATTCACAATACTGGAGTTATAACACAAGAATGTGCAGGAGTTTAATCGCGACAATCATGTCAGGAGAAGTTAATGTATACATGCCTTGCCATATACTACGAATTCAATGGGTGGTATTAGCACTTAGTGCTCATTTCCCTTGAAGGAGGAGTTATTGTAAGCACAAGCATGGAGTGGATGACTCTTGGTAAGAGGCTGCAGTGTGGTAATGAACTTTAGGCAACTTGTACTGCAGCTCAAAGGGAGAAAACAATTGGGGATGCAATCTCAATCAAGTAGAATACCTAACTTATGGTCAGCTGATGGAATTTCATGCAAAGGAAGGACACTGCTCAGAAACTTCATTGTATCAATCATGAGAGGTATGTGTCTTTTGAATTCAGTTGTGGAAGAAATTGATGTATTGTGGAATAAAATCCCAATGCATTCCTCTCCTACAACATCTGAACATGGATGCCATTCAAAGGAATTAACTGATAACTGCTGGACATCATACGTATTCCACACCAAACAGTGCATGCTCATCGATATGCACATTTGCTGGACACTAGAGGCAATGAGAAATGCGGGAACACTGGGCTTATTAGGGGAGAAGTACCAGATTTATCTACACTTGGGGACATTATACCTTCGTGCATATGCTGGGATATCAAGGTTACAAGAAAGGATCAACTCCGTAACTTGGAAGACAACTACTACACATACAAGAAGAGACATGAAAACCCATTATGTGCGTGTGACTACAAGGTGCCAGAATTACTTCTATACTAATGTACTAACTATATGCAATAGGGAGGACATAATGATCGAGGTGTGTTGAGCTCACCGCTACAAATATGGATAATACTGGAGCAAAAACATGCATACATTAAGCGAGGAAGGCTTCCCAGGCTGCTTTACTGGGCAGTGTGGATAATTGATGCGTCCATTGCATTCATAGGGCAAGTTTGTACTCATGTGTATTACTTCTAAAGTAGATTTATCTATCAATTTTCAATTAGTTCAAAATGTACTACCATAACTGAGTATCTCTTGCTCAATTTTGGTATTAGGGGCTATGTAATTGTCAAAATTTTATTAGCTACAATAGGTAAGACAGTACACTACTTTGTTTTTGTTTTTGTTTTAGAAATATATAAAAACCAGCCCTAGGCATCTTGCCTGGTGAATTTGCTAAAAAATAAAAAAAAAAGTCACAAGCACAAACAAGAATACCCTTTTTGCACCACCTCACAAACATCATCAATAAAATGCCCACAGACTATCACATATTATCCCCACAATGCCACCCTTATCTCACCGCATGCGCAACAGTAAAGTAAATGCTTGCCTTGTCTTGCTACACGTGTATTAACAAATAACCCACCTTTTCTCGTCACATGTGCAAACCCGATATAGCCCGCTTTGTCTCGCCACATATGCAATATTAAGAATAACAATAGCACAGCAGAAACCTCGTACCAACACCCAAACAATCCGTCCAACAAGTCCACATGTGCTATAATAATAACAACACAACATGCCAACAATTATCATCAAGACATACACTCACAATTTGCTAAAGCAGCGCACAAGGACAAATCAATAAGGGAATGCGGATGGGTGTTCAACATATAAAAACGAATTCAGCTAATCCAAATTAGAAACAATCGCAAATGCCCAACTTGGCCAATTAAGGAATAAAATCCTAAAACATAATCTTTAGCATGGAACATAAGCTCAACTAATTAAACAAAGTGAATACACGTAGTGCAGAGATCTCTCAATCAAAACAAGGTAATATGAGCAACCCCGGGTCAATCTGGTCATAAATCACATATACGACCATGTACACAATCGTCACCTCGTGTATGCGTCGTTTTACGCATATCACGAATAGGCAAGTTAAGCTGAACCTTAGGAGCATTCTCCCACACAAGGTTAGGCAAGATATATACCTCAAATAGCCCCAATCAACACTCTAAAAATGCTTTTACTTTAAAACTTACCTCCGCTCGGTTCAAATCTAGCCAAAAATGGCTTAATAACATCAAACAATATAAGAGAAACCAAATATGTGTTTGGTTTTTAAACACGAGTCCAATTTGACTCTCAAATCTCAAATTTTTATTTTTCAAAACATAGTCAAAAATTCCCAAAGTTTCTCTTCAAATCTCATACACTAGATGTTAAAATTCATAAATAATCATGATATAATATCACAATTGAGTTAATATCACTTACCCAATAGCTTTGTATGAAAATACCCTCCTAAAATCGCCTCCCACCGAGTCTAGGGCTCAAAATATGATAAAATGAGACTAAGATGCCCAATCGCAAATCTCGTATTTGTGACCTTGGGTTCGCAAATGCGACCCTTGGCTTGCAAATGCGGACACTGATCCACCCAGGCTAAGTCGCAAATGCGACTATCACATCGTAAATGCGATGTCTGCCCTCATCGCAAATGTGATCCCCTGCCCAGGTCCCCACTTCGCAAAAATGACCTGCCAAGCCCTAGAACCATTTCGCAAATGCGACATTGGCTTCACAATTGCGAAGACAGTCTACACGATTAACCTTCGCAAATGCGGTACCTACCTCGCAAATGTAAGGCCCCTGCGGCACCAACACAAAAACCAGCAATCTGAACACCAACCCAAATGGTCCGAAACACGTCGAAACTCTCCCGAGCCCAGGGGCTACACAACAAACATCCACACTAGTCTAGAAATATTATATGAACTTGATCGCGAGCTCAAAACACCAAAATAGTATCTGGAATCACGAATCGAACACCAAAACACATAGAATTCAAAATTAAACTCGAGAATCGCTACAATCACAACCAAGCACTCGATTCCTAGAAAATCAAATCGGAATGACACCAAACTTTGCGCACAAGTCACAATTGACAAACGGACCTATTCCAAGTTCCGGAACCAAAATCCAAACCCAATAGCCATAATGTCAACCCATGGTCAAACTTAGGAGAGTGCTAGCTTTCAGCGAAAAGAGCCAAATCATCCTCGCAACCTCCGAATTCAACTTCGAGCATATGCCTAAGTCCAAAATCGCCATATGAACCTATTGGATCATCAAAAACACCATTCCTGGGTCATTTTCACAAAAGTTAAACCTCTGTCAATTTTCCCAACTTAAGCTTCCAAACTAAGAACCAAATGTTCCAATTTAATCCAAAACCTCCCTGAAACCCAACCAACCATCCCGGCAAGTTACAAAACCGCAAATACACACACGGGAAGCTTCAAAAGGGGAAACGGTGGTCAAATACAAAAAATGACCGATCGGGTCGTTACATTTACCCCTCTTAAACAAGCATTCATCCTCGAACGTGCCAAGAGTCACTCTAGAGCCATTAAATCATTGTATAAACTGACCATACACACACCCACGGGTAATACCACATCACCTCAATCTATATAAGCCCGTCAACGCAATCTCGACTGAAGATTATTCCTTCAACCTTAATCGATAAGCCTTAGAACCAAATTTCAACATTCAGGCCTCCTCCTAAGACCCGATTCTCATATATACACACTGTATCGACCCCAACTAGCTGCAACATATCATAAATACATTCGCAAGGTATAACCACACAACGTAACACATCGCTCATATGCCCATAGAAACATCTCCGACCACAATAGCTGCCCATTACCAAACTCGGCACCGGTAAATAACCTCATATAAAATAAAACCTTATTCCAAACCTTATAACACTGCTAATGATGTAAGAAACATGTGGAAAATCATAACCATTCACCAACCAACAAGTCGTGGAGTTCTCTCGCTCGATAAGAACTAACGCCAAGCTCTAAGCTGATCAACAACATTTTTATCCTGACATACCTTATCCAAGTCCGATCGCACTAATTCTAAGACCAGTGATCTCATCTCATTCGGTGCAAGCTATGGACCGACAAGCCACACCAAAAGCCAGCTAGTCAGACACGTTGCAATCCGTACCTAATAAGCACAACTCAAATATAACTAGAGATGGAAAGACAAACACATGAGAGAACCATCCGGAAAATCCAACAAGTACACCATACTATGAATCTATTCCACAGGGGAGAGGCAAAACACATGAAATAACCACAAAGAATCTCATCCTAACATAACCCTACCGCTGCACGTAGCCCGATCCAAACATACTAATCCACATAGAAACAGGAGAATCCCATCCTCAACTCTGAATCACAAGTAGGATAGACATCCCATCAACCGAAAACCTTTCACTAACTCAATCTCGTAGAACAAAAATCACAACATGCAACGGACTACCCATGCATGTAAATCACCACAACCATAAGACGTGTCCAACCCATCCCAAACTCTCGGAATACAACTCGGACCATCCCAATAATCATCCACTCCAACGTCAACAACTTCGACATAGCCAACGTCACGATTTTAACACAAAAATCAAGAATAACATGATACAGAGATAGCCAACCCATACCCAAAATCACATCAAAATCACCATATTATGTAACAGAAGGTCAACCCTAGTCTCAAGACCACAAATAGTGACCAAACAAGAGTGATAGACACGATCCACCATAATAGAATCCCCAATGGGTGTAGACACATAAACAGGAGTATCCAAATATAAAGCGAAACGGGATGACACATACAAATAATTAGAACCCAAATTAAATAAGATTGATGCATCTCTATGGCAGAATGGAACAATACCTGTAATGACGACATCTGGTGCAGCGGTCTCAGTCCTGCCAGGGAAAACATAACAACGAGTCTGGCCTCCCGATCTAGGATGCTCTCTACCCGCCTGTTCCCCATCTTTGGCTAGCTGTGCAGGTGTAGTAGCAACTGGAGTGAAATCATAGCCTCAGCACTCTGCTGGGGTACACTCGCTCGGTGTTTGGGATAATCTCTCACCATGTGCCTGATATCCCCACACTCAAAGCGACCTCTCTGCTAACGTGGCTATGGGAACTTTTCGAAACGAGTGCTCTGGGACCCATATATACATCAGAGAGATTTCGGTTATTACTTCTTACATTTTAGATAAGTTGGCTCAGATCTACATCAGAGAGATTGGTGGCTTGCATGGTGTGCTCGTCTCTATCATTTTAGATTGCGGGACGCAGTTCACTTTGCACTTTTGGAGGGTCGTTCAGAGTAAGTTAGGCACATATGTAGAGCTCAAAATTGCATTTCATACGGACAAGCAATCTAAGCGGACCATTCAAATCTTTGAGGATATGTTAAGGGTATGCATTATTGATTTCGGAGACCAATGGAATTAGTTTCTACCTTGGCGGAGTTTGCATATAATAACAACTACCAGTCTAATATGTAGATAGCTCCGTATGAGGCCTTATGTAGGAGGCGATTCCATTCTCCGGTTGGTTGGTTTGAGCTTGGTGAGGCTAGGTTGTTGGGTACAAACTTGGTCCGTGATGCTTTGGAGAAGGTGAAGCTAATTTAGGAGAGGCTTCGCGCAGCTCAATCCAGGTAGAAGAGTTATGCGGATAATAAGGTTCGCGATGTGGCATTTATGGACATTGAGAAGGTTCTTCTTAGAGTTTCACCTATGAAGGGCACGATGAGGTTTGGAAAGAAAGGCAAGTTGAGCCTAATGTTTATTGGTCAATTTGAGGTGTTAAAGAGAGTTAGCGTAGTTGCTTATAGACTAGCTTTGCCTCCTAGTCTTTTGGGAGTTCATCTGGTATTTCATATTTTTATACATCAGAAGTATCATGAAGACAAGTTGCATGTTTTGGACTTTAGCATAGATGAGAATCTGGCTTATGAGGAAGAGCCGGTGGCAATTTTGGATAAGCAGGTTTGGAAGCTCAGGTCTAAGGAGATCGCATCGGTGAAAGTGCTTTGTAGAGGCCAACCGAGTGAGGAGGCTACTTGGGAGGCTGAGCCAGATATGCAGAGCAGATATCCGCATTTTTTTAGTAGTTCAGGTATATTTCTAAACCCGTTCAAGAATGAAAGATGCGGGGAGAATGTAACGACTTGGCCGATCCTTTTGAGTATTTGAACCCCGTTCTCATAATTAATGCTTCCCGTATGGGTATTGACTTACATGGATAAGTGGTTTGGTTTTCATGAGGTTCGGGAGTGAATTGGAACATTTAGTCTCATTTTGGAAGCCTTAGGTTGGAATAGTTGACCAAGGTTTGACTTTTATGTAAACAACCTCGGATTGGTGATATGATGATTCTAATAGGTTCATATGGTGATTTTGGACTTATGCGTATGTTCGGATTTGGAGGTTCTTAAAAGATTTTGAGCCTATTTGCTAAAAATTGGTAATTTGAAGGATTTGGAGAGTTCTTAAGTTTGACTTTGTTGACTTTGATTATGTCGGACTCCGAATAT
This sequence comes from Nicotiana attenuata, assembly GCF_001879085.1. Lineage (NCBI taxonomy): Eukaryota > Viridiplantae > Streptophyta > Magnoliopsida > Solanales > Solanaceae > Nicotiana > Nicotiana attenuata. The sequence goes on along the minus strand of NC_032000.1, from coordinate 3,799,065 downwards.
TATTTCGGGACTTGAAATAGGGGTGTTTTGTTGTATGAAACTTGTGTGCAAAGTTTGATTGTGATCTGAGTTGGTTAGGCATGAATCAAACATTTGGTTGGGAGTTTAGAAGTTCTTGAACTTAAGGAAAGGTGTGACTTGTGGATTTAATGATTGATTCTTAATTTTAGATATTATTTTAATATTTTTTGAGCTTACGAGTGAGTTCGTATAAAATTTTTATACTTGTGTGGATGTTTGGAATCGGGCCCGAGGGGCTCGAATGAGTTTCAGACTATTTTGTTAAGTTTGGGATTTGTTGGTGCTGCAGTCATCGCATTTGCGATGATTTTCTCGCAAATGTGAGGTCCGCATTCGAGGACTTGGCATCGCATTTGCGATAGTGGGATGAGAATGCTAGCTTCGCAATTGTAAAGTTGGTGTTTGCATTTGCGACCATGGCATTTGCGATGGGTGTATCACATTTGCGAGGGTAATTCCGCAATAGTGAGGGGTAGGTCGCGTTTACGACTTCTGAGGCTCGGGAGGCCAGTTTGTATTTGAAACCTTGGGTTCGCAATTACAAATAATAGTTCGTAATTGCGGCATCTAAACTTGGTTAATAGTTGGGATTTCAGGATTTTAACTTATTCTCTTATATTTTGAACTCTAGACTTGGAGAGGGGCGATTTTGCTTAGAGATTTTCACACAAGACTTTGGGATAAGTGAATTTGGCTCCTGCATCTCCTGCCTCTCTATGGGGGCCCCTTTTTTTTATACTAGTTTGTTTTATTCATATTTTTATTATTCCAAGAATTTGCATGGATCATTAACATCTAAAATAATGAAATTTTGGGATAAATTTGGGATTCTGCCTACAACTTAAGAGAATGAAAATTGAGGTTTTGAGCTATAATTTGAACTTGGATTTGAAAACCAATTTTTTTTAGACTCGTACAGTTATGGCTGTCGGAATCTACCCCTTGACTCGGATTTTGACCATGACATTTGTAGACTTCTTGAAAATTGATTAAAGATTGAAGTTTTATTATTTGAAATTTATCCCTATGATGTCGTTTAACGTTATTAAGTATTATTTCGCAAGTTCGAGCTGGTTGAAAGCGGTTTCTAAGGGAAAAGCGATTTTGGAAGGTTGACTTGGACTTCTTAAGGTAAGTATATTGCCTATTCTTATTGTAAGTGAATAGCCCTTAGGATATGACCTTATTTGTCTAATTGGAATGTGTGAGAAGCAACGTATATACGAAGTGACGAGCGTATATGCGGGTAGGGGTGTGCACGGATCGGATCGGATTGGATTTAAAACATTTTGGATTCGGATTTCTGTAACGATCCAACCGGTCGTTTTGAGCTCTAGCGCGTCGCTCAGCAGTTTGGGGCCATGAGTAGCTTCACTTCAAGTATGTCTCTATGCTCGTTCGAGGACGAACGAATGTTTAAGTATAGGAGGATGTAACGACCCGGCCGGTCATTTTTGGAATTTACGCCCCGATCCCCTATTAACTACTTTCCCCAAGTTTACTTCTGCTATTTTGATTTGCCGGGATGTTCGGTTTCGAGTTTCGGAGAGTTTTGAGACACTTAGTCCCTAAATGAGAGTTTAAGTGTTGGAAAGTTGACCGTAGTCGGAACAGTGTGAAGACGGCCTCGGAATAGAAATCCGATGGTTCTGTTAGCTCCGTTAGGTGATTTCGGGTTTAGGAGCGTGATCGGATTGTGTTTTGGAGGTCCGTAGCTAATTTGGGCTTGAAATTCCGAAAGTCGAATTTTTGAAGTTTCCGTTCCGATAGTGAGATTTTGATCTAAGGCTCGGAATGGAATTCCGAAAGTTGGAGTAGCTCCGTAGTGTTTAATGTGACGTGCTTGCAAAATTTCAGGTCATTCGGACGAGATTTGATAGACTTTTTGATCGAAAGCATGAGTTAAGGGTTCTTGGAGTTCTTAGGCTTGAATCCAATGTTAAATTGGTGATTTGATGTTGTTGTGAGCGTTCCGAAGTTTTGAACAAGTTTGAATGATGTCATGGGATGTGTTGGTACAATTGGTTTGAAGTCCCGAGGACTCGGGTGAGTTCCGGGATGTTTTTAGGCCGAAAATCATAGCTGTTGCAGGCCCAGAAGAGTTGCAGGCCTCGGAACCCACAAGTGCGGTCCGCACAAAATCCAGTGCGTCCGCGGTGGGGGCTGTGCAGCCGCACAAAATGCAGTGCGGTCCGCGGTGAGGAAAATTTCACTGGTCCTACTTCGGAAGCTCATATCTTTTGATCTACAAGGAATTTTGGGATGATTCAAAAACAAAAGTTGTAGCCCTTCGTGTCTAGTTTCCAGAAAAGTAAAGAAATCGCAATTTGGACATATGTAGAGAAAGTTATGGCCAAAATACTAAAGCCTGTCACTGCAATCAAAACCTGTGCGGCAGCAGTCGTTTTTGTGCGGACAACACTGGTTTTGTGCGGTCCGCAGTCGTTTTTGTGCGGCCCGAAGTGGTGGAAATCTGAGGGGTGCTCTATAAATAAGAGGTTTTGGGTTTTATTTCATAGTTTGACCTAGAGAGCTCGGATTTTGGCGATTTTTCGAAGGTTTTTCAAGAAATTCAACGGGGTAAGTGTTCTTAACTTAATTTTGGTTAGTTACTTGAATCTATTACAAGTTTTGGCATTAAATCTGTGAATTTAGTTGGAAAAGTTTAGAAAACCCTCTCGGATAGATTTGAGGATTTGAGGGTCGAAATGTTATGGGATTTGGATAATTTTGGTACGGTTAGACTCGTGAGAGTGCGAGGCTTCTGAAAACATAAATTTTACCCGATTCCGAGACGTGGGCCCGGTGGGGCATTTTGGTCATTTTACCTAATTTTGCGTATTAGCTTAGAATTTAATTGTGGAATCAATTACTTGAGGTGTTATTTACATTATGAAATTGAATTGAATAGATTGAGGCCATTTGGAGTCGAATACTCGTGGCAAGGACGTGATCTCGGGTTGATTTTGAGCCGGTTCGAGGCAAGTAGCTTGTCTAACCTTGTGTGAGGGACCTTTCCCCTTAGGATTGATGTTGTGGTAATTGAAATGCCTCGTACGTGAGATGACGAGCGCGTACTTGTGCTAATTGTTGGAAATCCGGTTTTTCATTAAAAATAGCCTTGAATTGTGTTCTTCCTTTTCTCACTTACACTGTTTGGAAACTAAACCTGCTGTAGCCTAGAGAAGCATGTCTACTTGACTAAATTGCTCTATTTGCCTTAACTGCCTTAATTGTATTACGTGAACCATGCTAGGTTAGGATTACCTGCTTCACTTTGATATGAAATTGACTGGATTGAATTCTTATTGTTGCTGCGTATTTACTTTGGGACTACGGGACGGTATCCCAGGAGCTCCCCTGCATGTTTACTTTGGGACTACGGAACGGTATTCCGGGAGATCCCCTTGCACTTTTACTTTGGGACTACGGGACGGTATCCCGGGAGCTCCCATGTATGTTTACTTTGGGACTACGAAATTGCATTCCGGGAGATCCCCCTGCACATTTATGAGTTAGACTACGGGACTGCACCCGGGAGATCCAGTGGATATGATATTTATATTTGGGGACTACAAGACGGTATCTTGGGAGATCCCCGGTTGTTATCTTGGAGCTGAGTTGTGTTCTCTTACTGTGTTTTACTTGCCTCTGTGATAGTTGTTGATGTCCTTTATATCTTGTGTTACTTATTTACACTGTTTATTTCACACTGTCAACCCTTATATTTTATTTAACCTCAGTAGGGCCCTGACCTTCCTCGTCACTACCCGACCGAGGTTAGGCTTGGCATTTACTGAGTACCGCTGTGGTGTACTCATGCCCCTTCTGCGCATGTTTTTCAAGTGCAGATCCAGGTACTATCGCTCAGTCTTATCATCCTTGAGGCGGGGCGTTTCTGTAGAGACTTCAAGGTATATCTGCCGCGTCCGCAGACCGAGGAGTCTCTTTCTATTCTTGCTGTTTAGTATTAGCCCTTCTGTATTTTCAGTTCTTGTTAGACATTCTGGAGTTAGAGCTGTGTAGTACTTCTTAGCTTGTGATTCATGGGTTTTCGGGCTTGGATTTATGTGTTGGTTTTGAGAGTTAAATATGGTGTTTGCCGAGCGGCACATATATACACTGGTTATTTCTTATTTCTGTTTTAAATTGTTTTACTTCCGCAAGTTTTTGGTTTCTTTTTCCACAATTTAGGCTTACCTAGTTGTAGAGACTAGGTGCCGTCACGATGGTTCACGGAGGGCGAACCGGGGTCGTGACAATTTCGGATTTTGGATTCTAGAAAATGCAATCCGAATCCGGTCCGAATTATATCGGATCGGATCGAATTTTAAAGTTTGGATCGGATCAGATTTTGGATCGTATTATTATGCCTCAAAGTTGCAAACCAATATGTATATTTCTTTGTAAAAGAGGCAATACATTAAGAAAAATTCATGTTTATGCAATTATGAGAGTACCATGGTGCCAATATAGCTAAATTCAGTAATTGTAAAGGTAATAGCTTGGAGGAAGATGTAAAGGAAGTACTGACTATCCAGAATTAAAGTGTAGTATTTATACATGCACTAATAATTGCGGATTTTGGATCGGATCGGATCGGATAAAAATATACCAATCCGAATCCGATCCGAAATCTGAAGTTTTAATAAACACAATCCGAAATCTGATCCAATCCGAAATTGAATGGATCGGTTCGGATTTCGGATATCCGATCCGAATGAACAACCCTATATGCGGGTGCTATATATGATTTTGACTGGATTAGACTTTTGATTTCTATTATGCCTTGTGTGGATTACATGCTTTCTATGATTCATGTTTAATAATTTGTATGACTACGTGAACCTCTTGAATCATGCTAGAGATCAAGTGTAGGATTTGATTTCCTATTTGAGCATGATACTTATTATTGTTTGGTGTAACCGCCTAATCTAAGTTGTAGTTGCACACTTCGTACATGCATACACCTTAACATGCTATTTTCCCCGGTCCATGAGCATGTAACTTGATATATGTTGTTCGTATACATATATTCTTGTATATGCTTTTTGTGAGATGGTCTAGTTTGGCAGCACGTGAGTTGTCCGTGCAGCATGTGGATAAGGATCCATCCCCCTAGGGTCGTCCTATCATGTTTCTCCTTGATACTGTACACGCGGATTATGGAAGCTGGTCAGTATTTGGACTTTGTGTATCTTCTTTATATGCAAACTCCTTGGTTGTACACATGATTTTTACCGCATATCTTCTCTATATGCTAGTTCCGGAATGTATTCGTGCATTTCAATACATATCCCCTCTATATGTTGAACTGTTAGTTGTTTACGACGATTGAGCATATCTTCTCGGCCTATCTTCTCTATGTACACTATTGGCTTTACTAGTGAGTATCATTGACCACTCTCGCCACTACCTTGCCGCGGTTAGTCATTATACTTACTGAGTATATGTGGTTATTTGTACTCATACTACATTCTGCACTTAATTGTGCATATTCAGGAGTTTGACCCAGTTGAGTATTGGGAGCTGTTGCCATTGCGGTTGAGACCCGAGGTAGAGTTGCATCCTGATTATAGTTCCTAGCGTCTCCTTTTATCTTTCATTACTGTTATTGTTTCAGACAATATACTGTATTAACAGACTTATAATCATATATTAGAGCTCATGACTTTGTGTTACCAGGTTCTGGAGATTTGCTGTATTGATTTGGTATTTATCTATAATTATTCGACTTTCAGATTTGTATTTGTTATTATTTATCTGAAATGTTTTATTATTGGCTTGCCTAGTAAGTAGGGTTAGATGCCATCACGGTCGGTGATGATTTTGAGTCGTGACAATAAATCTTGAATTTTAATAGCTAAGTTACATTTAATTATAGCTTGCTTGACAATGCGATTGCCAAATGCTGATCTAATCGATGAAATTTTGGTTCATAAAAGATTATTGGAGGAGATAATCATGTCTCACATAGACTCCAAACAGTTACATAACCTTCACACTGTGATAATTGAAGATGTTAAATATAAAAAAAATAATATCGTAAGAAATGACTTACAATATTTGGAATATATGCAAATTCATAAAAGAATATAACAATGTCAGTAAATATAACGTGAGAAAAAAGGCTGCATAATTCATGCAAGCTACTTTGAAGTAGAGTTTATTTGTATTTTTGCACTTGTATAGGTATATATTTAGGTGTTAAAAGATCTACTTAACTAACTAGAATTTTAGAAATTTGTATATAAGATTAGTATGAAATTTAGAGAACTTCCAATATTAAAGAATCATATTTTGTTTAAATTTAATTATTAAGCACTTAAAATGTAACGAGCCCAAATAAAATATTCATATAGCTAAATTAGCTGACTTCAAAATAATACAAATTGTTCAACCATCTTTTGTGATACTATTACAGTTTTTCTATCGGAAAGAATATCAAACTTTCTAGAAAATAAACTTTCGATATATTTTAGAGAAAAGACAACAAATATAAAAGGATTTACATTTTATACAAATATTGTAACTATTTTTGAACTCTAGTGTAGTTTAATTTTTAGTTGTCAATTAATTACTATATTTTACTAAACTACCAAGTAATGCACACTATACACAAATTTATCTTCAATTAACTAAATAATTTGACTGGATATATTTTTTTTTACCAGAAAAAAACGCTCAAAATAGAAACTGAGCCTATATGCCCAAAAAAAATAAAAATAAAAACTAGCTGCAGTCTCCTTCTGCAGGTTTGCATTAACATTCTGCCCTTCCCATCTTGTTCTTCAACCTAAAACCACCGTTCCTTAATCCTACCTGCTTCTCCACCAAATACTTCTACTCCATTTTCTCTCTTCTATTCACTTTTTCCACCGGCCACCGGAACAACAATCGGGCGTCTTAAACCCTAAACCTAACTCTCTCAAAACCCTAAAAAAAAGCATGGACTTCCAACAACCGCATCCGTATAGTAGTAGGCCACCACAGCAACAACCACCGTTACCGCCGCCGCCGTCCATGGCGGATCCCCACTATCATCAACAATGGCCGCCGGTCCCACCACCTGGTTCATGGTACTCGAACCAATTCCAATACCACCCACCCCCATCTCAGCATTCTCCCCCGTCTTCTCAGCCACAGCAGTGGGGTCCACCTCTTCCCCCTCCTCCTCCATTTCCTGGACCTCCTCATGGGCCTTATCATATTCAACAACAGGCACAGGCCCAGTATCCACCTCCTCTTCCCCCAAGGCCTCAATCCTTTCCTCATGGAAATCAGGTAATTAATGCAGCTGGCATTCTGCAAAATATACAGGGCATAAAACTTAAAGTCTGCTTATAATACTAGGCGGAAAATGGTGCATTTTGAATATTTTTGTATAGTAAGAACACTAAAATGAGGGATAAGTTCATTGGTTATGCAGTTACTGAAGCTAGACTAGGAAAAATGTTCATTATGGATTATGACGAGGCTTGCTTATTGTTCTATTCTAGTTATCTATTAGTCTAGGATGAGTTACAATGTATGTCAAATGCAAAACTTATTTGGTTTACTTAATCCGTGCGACTATTTTTTTTTTCCTTCGATTGTGGGATTTACAGCGGTTGTGAGACCAGTAATGTTATATGGGAGCTAGTATCGGGCTATAAGACCCGATAGATTCTCAAGATTAAGTGTATTAGAAATGCAAATGTTAAGATAGATGCGCAGTTTTACAATATTAGACAAAATAAAAATAATCACAGTTGACATAATCTACAAGTAGCACATATAGAGGACAAAATGAGAGGTTCTTTGATATAGTTTGAGCATGTTTAGGTTGATTTTCAAAACTACATTTGATCCATAGTGTCATAGGCTATGATGATTGAAGGTATGAAAAAGGGATGATGCAGCCTAAATCATGTGAAACTAAGTTGTCATACAAGACCTATTAATCTCTAGCTTCAGCAAAGAACATAACACACTAGGAGTAAATGATCCATTTGGATGATGCTAACCAGTTGAGATTAATGTCTAATCATGTGGATACTCAGGTCTGAAGATTCATATAGGCGATATTAAATTTTCAGGATTCTTTTTATTTTGGTTAGAGATTTGCGTGTCAGTAGAAAATGTAGAGAATCCATATTGGACATACTAGAATAAGGCCTCATTTGTTTTTTTTTAAGATTAAGACGTCTGAATCTGAATACACATCTGAATATCAAGATGTTTATTAAGATTAAGACATCTGAATCTGAATACACATCTGAATATATTAAGATGTGTATTAAGATCTGAATAGAAATAATTAAGACTGTTTGATTTTTAACATCTGAATGTATAAAATTTATCTTTATTTAAAAATTAATAAACATAAAATTCAAATGAAATACTAACTAATCTAATATTCTATCAATAAAATATATAATTTTTTAAAATATGATAGTTGTTGGTGGTGATGGCTAACGGGTGAATGTCGACTGGAGGCGGTGGTTGGTGGTAGTTTTGGTTGATGATGGTGGTTCATGCTAGTAGCTAGTAGTGATTGGTAGTGGTGGCGATTATGATTGAGGATGGTGGTGGTGGGTGGTGATAGTTAATAATGGCGGGTGGTAGTAATAGTTGTGACTCAGGAAGGTGGTGGGTGGGTGGTGGTAGGTTGTAAGATGGGCAGTACCGGTTGTGATTGTTGATGGTGATAGGGTGGTCAGTTGTGGTAGTTGAGGTGGATGAGTGTTGATTGTGGGTGAGAATGATGGTGGTCGGAGTGGTGGGGATAGTGGGTGGTGATGGTTGATAATGGTGGCGGCTATGATTGAGGATGGTGGTGGCGTGGTGGTGGTGGTGGTGGTGGCGGCGGCGGCGGCATGGTGGTAGTTGATAATGGTAGGCGGTGGCGGCAGTTAATAATGAATATGTGATAGCATCTTAATGAAATTAAGTTTCTGTTATAGATCTTAATCATACAGACCTATTCAGACCCATTAAGTGGTTGTGAAGCAAAAAAACAAACACACTTAATGATTAAGATCTGAATAATTAAGATTCAGACTTTAAAAACAAACGCACTTAATGTCTGAGATCTGAATGATTAAGATTCAGACCTCCATTAAGTGCAAACAAATGAGACCTAAGTTTGAATGGGGCAAAACTGGATATTGAGGATTCATATAACCAACTCCAAAAGTTTGGAATTGAGGTGTTGTAGTTGTTATTGTTGTTGTCGTAGTTACATGGTTTCCTTTCTGCTAATGGATTTTTTATGATATGCTTGACTTTTTCCAATTAAATATTCACACTTGCTTGCAGGACCGGGGCAATATGAACTGGGGTCAACAACAAAGTTGGGAAAACTCAGGTTTGGAAATATAGTAATAATTGGAGTCTATGCTTGTTTAGTAATTCAATATGCTTTGGGATCTAGTTTCCTGGAACCCATTTTCGGTTGAAAATTGTTTGGAATCGAGTGCTAGCTGTTTCTTCTTTCTTAGACACTATTTCTCAGAGTAGATGCCACTTCCTTTAAATTTATTCATGATGTTTAACTCTTCTAGTGCTTCTGCTTGTTGTTCCTTTTGGGGGGAACACAGACATGCTTTAGAAAATAATTGGATTTATTTGTTAGAATTCAAATGGTTAGAAAAGGTGTCATAATTTTGGTATATTCCAAGTTCTATATAGTTCTAAGTGTCTTTCATGTCATGTGGGACAATCGATGCTCTCTTCTTCTTGAGTCGAAAAGATAAAATCTAAACTGTTGTTGAGGAGGTTTGCTAAAGAAAACACTGATCTCTTAACAAGGTCATTAGGTCTTAGGGGCGCAAAAACTTACTTTTAAAAAGTCATTAGGTTAGAACCTCAAATATGAAAACCCCGTTCATCGTACAAGAAGAGATTTTTGTAGAATTTAATGGGTTGCTCTATCCAATTAGAACTCTAGGATTATCACTGATAAAAAAAACCCTGGGATTGTCTCCCCCTGCCCTCTATTTATTTTATTATTTTTTTGCTTTTATTTCTCTTTAGCACGGGCCATATTCTAACTTTGTGGAAACAGTATTTAGTTTTTACTGTGATGTACACTTGTATATTTCCTTCTATTTTTACCCATCATTGAGGACTCCTTCCTGCCCTTGGTAAATGAAAGTAGAGAAATTTTGCATGGCCTTTTCCTGTTCCCCCCTCTGGTACTTTTGTGCCCTAAAGATTACATCTACTATTAACTAGTAGCACCTAGCAATGAAGATTGGGCTGCAAAGGCCCGAGCATGGGCAGCTGCCAACGCTGCTACTGACTATCAGCACCAGCACTCGCAGTTTACACATGATAGCAGGCTGGAAGAGCAGAGTCATTACTATGGGCAATACACTCAATCTGCTGATCAACATTTCCAAGACATTCAACAACCATCAGTTCTGCCAGCAAGTAATCAACACTCTATGAATCCCGTGGCACCTCCTCAGAGGGCGTCGTTTGGCCATTCACAGGAGCCTGCCTTCTTCACCTCTGGGCAACCTACTTATGTTCCTGACATGCGTTTACCTTACACTGCTAGAGATGGAAGTTTCACCGGAGATTCAGTTGCTTCATTCCCTCAGCAAGGAAACTCATCCATAAGTCCATTAGTCCATCAGCAGGAGGTACCTTCTAGTTATTCTTCTATTGCAGGTAAACAATTTAGTTAATATATAATTTTGCATCTGAAGTTACTGTGCTTTTGGAATTGTTTCTGTACAGGGGTTTTTAGATAATTTTTTCTGCTTTATGTGGCGTCTAGTTACACTTTGGGAAGTTGCGTTTCCTTGAGCCTTTGAGGCATAAGTTCAGTAGTTTAATGAGGATATCTATAATCCTTTCACTAAAATTTCATGGTGCAATGGTTCCTTTTCTTATTTAAGGCTTCAGCACGAGGGTATTCACTTGAGACAATTGATGCTACTGTATCTTGATTTCATGTAATATTGGCTCCATCATGCCTGCATATCTTTCCGTTCTCCATCCTGCTAACTTGGTGTTTTGTTTTTCAGGAATACTCCTGTTTTGGATAAGTTGTTTTCCAAAGATTACAAAAAGAGGAACAGTTGAAAATTAGATACTATTTTGAAGTCCACTTGAGTTGATGTTAATCACGCTATTTATAAACTTTTAGGCAATCTCCTTGTTCTATTCAGCTAGAGTAGGCAGAAAGGATTTATATGATCTGCTTCTACTTGTCAATGAGAACTGCTTGATTGCACATTCCTTATGTGTGCCCCTCTGTTGATTTTTCTGCAGTTCTTGCTAATAATGTAACGACCTATTTAAATCCTACTTGGGATTGGCGGAAACTTGGTCTCTCCAATGATTATTTCCTCTTCCGTAATTTCTCTATTGAAATTAAATTGATGGAGGAGAGGATTCAATTTATTTGATTGTGGCGAACGATGAAGATTTAATTCTCATGTAGTGCATTAGTATCATCTAAGAAGAGATTACTGACACAGTCTAAAGGAAGTAAAAGCTGTAGGAAATATATCACTTATGAAGGAGTACAAATATCATGGGACGCATGAAAAATGCAAAATAGTATGGCAAAGTAACTGTTTGCAAGAATAGAAAACATCAGTTCAACTTGAAGATATAGTTGCTTAGAGAGTTTTACAGTTTCAAATTTTTAGTTCATTTGCACTCCATCTTTTTTGCAGGTTATCACTGTGTTGGTACCCATACCAATAAAACGCTGTATCTTACACCAAAAAGACCAAGTATTTCAAACATTGTAAAAAAATTGTAACTAATTTTTTTCATTTATCTTTCTTCTCTCCTTCAAAATGTCTCGGTAGGATCTGTAAGAGAAGTCAGTCTTGTATCCATAAAGTTTTTGGGTAGAGAGAAGGCCAAAATTGAGGGCCAGAGTCTCAAGCTGCATAAGTTTGATGCTGCTGACAGAGAGGTTCTTTTTGAAGGGTTCTTTCCCTATATAGGATAGTTTTACCTTCAACACATTTGATGCTTGTGCGTGTGCGGCTAAAGAGCGTTGCATTTGTCTGAACGAATGTGCAAGGGAAAGCCATTTATGTTTGTAACATAATTTTTAGTAATAATTAGGGGAAAGGTTACGGTTCCGTTAAAAAGTATACGTTATTATCTACTAACAATGTGTAGTTTATGCATGAGATATAAATCCTTACCACAGGGCGAGACTTCTCTTTCACTGGCTTAAAACTGCTGGACGCCTCTTGCCCGATGGAACCACAAATTTAATAGGAATAAGCAGGCCGGTTCTTCTAGCAATTTGTTTGTCATGTATTAACATATCATCGAATTGAGAATCCTACATTTCTTAGTTCAGGAAATTTTATTGTTATGAAGTCTTTGTGGTTGCAAATACGATGATAGAGTAAAATGTTCTGTTGATTTCCAAGTCTTCAGTTTCTGAATGCTCGTTCTAATGTCAGGTAAAGAAGAGGCTGGGAATCAAAATGAGCCGTTCTATGGTTCTTCACCTTTTGGCAACGCTACTCAGCAGCATCATGCACAACCAATGCCAACAGCACCCAATAAACCTGCAGTGATGGAAGAGCATCGTTATGTGATGGGTCCTGATCTTAGTGATCAGCCTTTGGACTTTGCACCTCATTTTAATCATGAGCATGACCGGCATTCCCAGCCCTATTTTGTTCGTGCTGATTCTGGAGGCTCTGTGGGGGTTGCAGATCCTGTTTCAACAATGCCTTCCAATTATGCATGGCCTTCTTCTGCTGCTCCTGGTGCTGCGTATCCTCCTCTTCCTCCATTACCTCCAATGGGGTCTCAGGTTTTATTTTAAACTCCAAGGTTAACTTAAATCCAATGATCTAGATGCCCTAATAGAGCTTCCTTACAGTCACTTTATACCGCAGGTTGATCCTACTGTCATTGGAGCTTCTCCAGTTGCTGAGCACACTGGACCATTCTTTGGTAGAGTACAGAGTTCAAGCTTCACCCCAACTGTCCCATCGGTTGGTGCACACTTTGGTGTAGGTGCAGGGGCTGCCCTGCATCCTCCAGCAGCTTTTCCAGCTGATGCATATGGGATTTCTGATCGCCCTAAGAAGGTGTGTATACTTGTTCGATGGGCGTTCATTTTGTAAACTACAGAGTCATGATTCATCTGTATGTCTGGCATTTTTTAGGCTGCTGTGCCGAACTGGCTTAGAGAGGAAATAATTAAGAAGAAAGCTGTCATCACAACTTCAGCTCCAGACCTTCAAAAGGAGGATTCTCAATCTATTGAAGATGAAGGTGTTGATAAATCTTATCGGAAAGGTGACCAGGCTGATAGCAAGAGCATCGATTCTTCAAGATCAACTGAGGAAGAGGATGATGATGAGGTCAACTATTTTTTCTTGATTACTCATTCGACAGAAGATGTTACTTTTTTGTTGAATTTGTTGTGTAAGAAGTCTGTTCACTTGGCGTAATATACCCTTCTGCTGGATTATACTGTTTCAACGAATTCATAGTTTTGAAGCTTTCCTGTTCTTTTTTTTTTCTTGAGATAATTTTCTTTTGAGTAGTTTCTTCTTTGACTATTACCTTAGACACATCATAAAAAGTGTGGGCTTATCTGAACTTTTACTTGTCCATGCAGGTTGAGGTAGAAGCAGCACGAACTGCAGCAATGAATCAGGAAATAAAGCGTGTCTTAACTGAAGTTCTTTTAAAGGTTACTTACGATTAGTGTATGATCGATTTCTTTACTTCATTTTTGCAGATGCATTAACTGGATGCTGTTTTACAGGTTACTGACGAACTATTTGATGAAATTGCAACAAGAGTTCTTAGCGAAGAGGATCTCACTGTTGATGGTTGGTGTCTTGCGTTTTCAAATCCTTCCCTCTTTAAATTTCTTCTTTTTCCATGTCTTTGCTCCCAGGTCATTTATTTTGGGACTAAGTTGGTCTTCTTTGTCTTTTAAGTTGAGCAACAAGCTGGTGTTTCCAGGCAGAAGGTATCAGCATCTGTTCAACCTGTTACAACTCCCAAGGCCTCTGCCAAGGTTCTGATACCACCCAAACTTAAGGATGCTCATTCAGTTGATGCCAGTGAGAAGTCTACTTCCAGTTCTCCTGGGGATCTTTTAGGCCTTGCTAGTTATGCATCAGATGATGAGGATGACAATGAAATCCAGAGTTCTGATAAGCAAAAGCCCAAAGAGCATGACAATGGACGATCTCATGAAGAATCTGAGAAGCATGATAGATCTCCTGTAAACCTGGAGAAAAATCCTCGCGAAATGAGTCCTAATGTTGAAACTGTTAGGAATGTTGCTGTCAGCTCTAAGTTGACGGATGACAGGACAACTAGATATTCTGCTCATGAAGATGCTGGAGGCTCCTTTAAGACTGAATCAGGAGTTCCGGAGGATAAGATGCTGGGTGAGAAGGAGGATGTGAAAACTGAAAATCCATCCGAGACTCTTGATCTCAAAAGGACTAAGGTAGATAACTCCAGAAGTGAAGACAAAAGAGATAAGTCAGATAAAAGTGGTAAACGTGAAGTTAGAAAGGGTTCTGGCACAAATGATAATGGTATTGACATTACAAGCTCGAAGGACAGAAAAACTGAGAAAGAAGAAGGAAACCGTAGGAACCATGAGGAAGGACATGTTAGAAAGGAGAAGGTGGACGATCTAGATGGTTCAAAAGATAGAGTGAAAGAGAAAAGTCGTAAGTCAGGGGAAAAAGCCAAGGAATCTGACTCAAGGAAAAGGCCCTCTCCTTCTAATGTCAAGGAAGAAAGAACGGAGACAGAAAGACACAGCAGAGCTGGTGTTACTACAGATAATGGAAGAAAAAGAGAGAGAACAAAGGATGAGAAAAGAGAAAAATCTAGACATAAAGAGGAAAGGGTCTCCAGCAGACGTAAGAGACATCGTTCATATTCTATTGATAGCAGGGGTAAACAGAGCAAGGACAGCCGTGCCAATGATTCCAGTGATGAATCTTTAGATGATTCTAGAAGGTTTTTATATTTTTTATTTTTTTTATTTTCTGCTACTCGGTGCAATGCATTGATCCTCATGTAATTGCTCATCTTTTCTTGTGGATTGCAGGAAGGTGCATGCAAATAGACACCGATCACCATCGCCAGTCAGGTCAAGGAAAAGGTAATTTTGAAGGCGCCTGAATGCTCTGATTATTGTTACCATCAACTCTTACAACACAAAATTTCCTAATAAAAAGATAAACAAATCTTTGTACCCATTTAACTCAAAAATCTCAAGATCAATGTTCTATTCACCAATTATTTCACGTTTAGTTGGTCACGATCTTTCATTTTCCTTGCACAATGATCTCTTGGTGTTTTTTGGGTTTAGGAATTAACTGTTCACTATGTTGGGTAGTCCCAGAGATGTTGGCCCCTTTCTCTTTTTTCATTATTTTTCTTTGATCTTTAACTCTATTTTTTACTATTCGTATTGCATGCAAACATTTATGACTCCTCATTGTCTCGCCTTTTGATGAAGTAATAAAATTCATTAATGGCATCAAGAAGATGCATGATGATGAGTACAAAAGATGAGTGTTAGCTCCAGAATAGGCTAACTATAGTTCCAGGGAGCTAGCAAAATCCAAAAAAAGCTCGGGGGAATTTACAGGGGAGAGTCTGCACCAACTAAAGAGTAACAAAAAACATTTAGCCTTGAGTGCATCTCTGGGACTACCCAACCTTCAGATAAGGTATATGAATCTCGCCTTACGTTCAATAAGGTACATGAGTCTTAAGAGATATTGTGGAACTAACATCAGGTAAAGGTCATACAGGTTACTTGCTTCTCTGTGAAAGAATTAATCATACTTCCAACAAGAGAGTCAATTATTTGTGGAAATGGCAAAGAAATTTTCTTTAGGTTGGTCTTTGGTCTAAATAAATTAGTATTCTGAGAAGAAACTTATCTGAAGCTAGTAAAAACCTTACTAAAGATCGATTGAAGTATAAAACTAGTCCAGTGAATAATTTGATGAAGAACGCCCATGGAGGCATGGACTGATGAAAAAACGTACGCCAATGGACAAAGAACACCCATGGAGGCATGGACTGATGAGAAAGCGTACTCCAATGGACAAGACTGTGCAGTTGAGTCAATAATAATTAAATGTGCTTAGGAGGCTGTATAACAAAGGCATGATGAGGATTTAATCAT
Source organism: Nicotiana attenuata (assembly GCF_001879085.1). Classification (NCBI taxonomy): domain Eukaryota; kingdom Viridiplantae; phylum Streptophyta; class Magnoliopsida; order Solanales; family Solanaceae; genus Nicotiana; species Nicotiana attenuata. The sequence goes on along the minus strand of NC_032000.1, from coordinate 3,782,885 downwards.
TGCAGGTACTTATGGGTTAAAACAGCTAGACATACAGCAGCAGAGTAATCCTGGTTTCTGTCTCGTTGTGCATTTTAATAGACTTATAATGACTTAGAGGGATAATGTAAGAAGAAACCAATGAATAATGTGTCACTGACTCATTGCTGCTGACTCCTAAGATTGAATCCTTTAGTTTTCATCATGGTGCTATTATCTGGTCGGATAGCTTTGCTAACATTCAATCTAGCATCAATAATTTGGAAGGCATATCCACATATCTTTGCAAGTGTTGTACTTGCCATCTGTTTGATTTAACATCTAAATGTTTTAAAAAGAAAATGTGGAGGCTCATTAGGTTATTCACCCAGTTAAAGATGTGCTGGCTAAAGATGTGCTGGCCATGTTGGACCCTTGCTGTTGTTTATATCAATTAAAACTATTAACAGTACTAATACCATATATTCTAGTGGTCAACAAATTAATTATTCAGGTTTAGATTGCTTACTCTGTTGTCTGCTGCTTTTTGCTAGAGTCATTGCTTACACTGTAGAGAATGGTCTCTATGGACATGATTATTAGCCGTTTAGATGCTATGCCTTTTTAAAAAAAAGGCTTCATGGAGAACTCCTATGCTAATACTTCCAATATAGATCCATGGTTTAGAGTAATTGCTTGTTGTTCCAAATTCTTGTGCTCATGTCTTCTCTGAATCTTTTTGTTTAAGGTGGTTTCTAAAAGGGTGATTTATTATGTCAAGAAAATTTGTAAGAGTAGGACTAATGTCTGTTGAATACTGTTCATGTGGATATTAGCCCTTGAAAGAATTAGTCAAATCTCTTAGAAGAGACGACTTTCTGTTAAATTCTTTGAGGTTTTCTTTTACACATTGAATATCTAGGTAAGTTCTGTTTTGATGTTTCCGTAGTGAGTACAGGTTTCCTCCCACGGGACTACTTAGCTAAAAGTTCTGATTCATCCTCGTATGCATATTGCATAAAGGATTATGCAATTTTCTTTTCAAATGATAATTTTTGCACTACATTGGTAGATGCCAGAGTTAAATTTTTTTAAAAGGGTACAAATTCCATACTTATAGTTGTTTTAAAATTGTTTACAAAAAGAGTAAATTCATCCTTCATTAAGAGGCTTTTTAAGTGCAAGTGAAATTCCCCATTACAGGGATTTCTCCTATATCGATAAAATTATTCACCTTATCAAAAACAAGTGTAAGTGGTATTCCTCAAAATTATCGGAGTCTTGAATCTTGTAATACCTGGATCAATCTAAAAGTCTCTTTGTGGATAAGTGGCTTCTCTTGAAGTTTATATCTTAGCCAACTTTATATAAGGTACCATAAATTATAGAGGGAATCATTTAATGGTAAAGAGGCTCATTAAAATACTTTCTCAAAAAAAAAATTAAGGAAAAGAGAGGCTTATTTAAAGTTGCTATCCGTTAAATGACTTTGATGTTTTATTGTATTGTTCGTCTCTAAAAACATTATTATAGGTTGTTTCAGGATCTAGGACTTTTAACTTGTGGATAAATTTTGATTTGAAAATCATAGTGTTGCTTGATAAAGTGACTAGTTTATTGTTTTGATAAGCTCTTCTAAAGCAGCTATTGTTATGGGATTTTGGATTAGAAAATAGTATCATTAAGAGGGGAAAACTACAAACTGGCACCATTGTTTGAATTGGTGAAATTTATGTATTCTGAGTCTTTTTCAAGATTGAGGTAATTCATCCTCAGAATTCTTCGGCAATGTCTTTATCTATGTTTCAACTTGAAAATAATGCAACAATACAGTGGTCAAATTCTTCTAGAGCCTGAATGTATAAACGGCTGAGAATTTGTATCCAAAAATTCTCTTTTTGTTGCCACTTACTGGTTTAGCCTGTAATCTTTTTATTTTTAGACATGTTTCGCGGTCTCCTCATAGCAAGCATTCTCAGCGCAGGCATTCTCCGTACCCTGCCAGTGAAAGGATCAGGTATCTTGTTGGGTGTTCTTAAATTTATCGTCTTGATATTTTTCAGTCTTAACCATCCAATCAGCATAACTAAGAACATACAGGTGAAACAATCTAATAATGCACTTTAGAAATCTTATCTTGTTTATAAGTTGGTTCATGTAATGACAGGGGAAGGAGGTCAAGATCAAGATCAAGATCTCCTGTTCGTAGGAAAAGATAAGCAAAGGAGTACCAGAAGGAAGTTAAGATAAGAGTTATGAAGGCCAATAAGGCATGGCCTTTGGCTGTTAATTAGAGAGTGGATGCAACAGTTGACCTGTTTGAAATCCTCTGTTACTGCCTTTGCCTGTTAAGTATGACAATGGATATGCCAGTTGAGCTATTAAAATCCTGTGTCACAGGTTTTGCCGGCCAGGAGGAAAGCTGCGATATCCTCATGCAGAGGATTAGTGATATGAGTGGTTCATGGTGCCTCTATGTTAGATCAGCTTGCTGTTGGCATTTTCGACAGTTATATTTGTTATAATTTTGAAGTTGATAATTTGTTTAGCTGTAAATTTGTATTTGGAGGTAGGTGTCTAAAGAGGAGAACCGCTACTTGAACAAACGATGAGCTTTTTCCATTTTATAATATTCCTTGGAAGCTTCATTCAGTAGTAGCAGATGTCATTGTTATGCAAGCTTATATTGTTGCGAGGGGAATAAGAGAATATTTGGCATGATGTACCCAAAGAAGAGCATTGTGTTTGGGGAATCTACAGAGAAATGAAGGACGTATATGCTAATGTGGTAGACGTGCTTATGAAACATGAAAGAGTATCAGGTCATGCATGATTTAAGATTTGATAGAGAAGTAGCAGTGATTGCTTCCCAGGATGGGTGATAAATAACCCGGTAGATGCCTATCAGAAAAGAAAAACTTGGTAAATTGTGGATCAGCTAAGAAATAGTACTTGTATTTTAAGAATTGGTCTTTTATTCTTGATTTCTCAGGGAAAAGAAAGAATTGTTTACCTTGAAAATACGAGTAACAATTAAACTTGTTTATGATTTTAAAGATACGTGATTTAATTCAATATTAATTAATAACCAAGAAGTATAACGTGCGAATGATTGACGTAATTAAAATCAAACCAGTTTACAAGCCAGTCTCGGCCTCGAGTTAAGGCTGTTTCGAGGTAGGTCAAGAACAATAAAGTAAGAATAACAGAGCTAAAGGACAATTGTGATGAAATATGAACAAGAAAGGAAGAGAGTATATTCTTTGCCAATGATTGATGATGGTTACAAATGATTGGGGTCCCCTTTATATAATGGGAGAAACCTAAATAAGGTACATTTCTATTTACAGTAAGGAATCTTATCGGGACAACTGTCTAACCCCCTAGTACGGATTCATACTAACTTGTACAAATCTATTCTGGAATTTACACCATGATCTTGGGGACGTGGCGGGAATCTTGCTCTTTCTGTTACAAACTCAGAACGGCATCATCTCGGGGTAGGTCGCACTCGGCTTCGGCACTCATTGCGTACTTCGATCTTCGAGCCTTATATTCTATCGTCGGCCTCGAGCTTGATCCATCGCGCTCGAACTTGACCATCCTGAACTCGGGCTTGAGGCGACCCCTCCAGCCCGTGAAATCGGGCATACCTGATTTCGACCGTGTACAGATAGTCCCTGTGTTTCTTAGAGTAAGATGATAAGAAACGATTTGATCCTCGATGCTCCAATACCCCGATCATGATGTCAATCTCGTGACGTCAGCGACTGAAGTGATTGAAACGTCGCTTCCATATAGTTCCCAAGACCATTAATTGAAGGCGACTGATGGTCGGCCATTAGCTTCCCCAAACCGTTAAGGCGACCGCTATAAATAAGTCAATTTCACAACATTTACAATCTTCACTTCTCAAATCTTTCTCAAAACCTCTCTAGTTTCTTCATCTTCTCCGAGTTTATCCTTTCCTGAATTTGTTCTTGCTAGAGCATCATCTCCTTCTCTTCTTTCGAATTTCTCAACAACATCAATGGCTAAAACATCTAAAATCGTTCCTCAGAAAGAAAAAGCCTCCTCATCACGTCCAGCTGGTGGTAGAACGTGGTGCCACCTCGTATTGAGGAGTGCATTCCCGGGCCATGCGAGCTATCTTCCGATTTCATGGTCGATAAGCCTGCGTTGGTCCCAGGTCGATGTGAACCCATATCTCGATACCTCTGCTTGATAACTAAAGACGAACTCGAGCAGGTGAAAAATGACTATGGTTGGGAGAACAAAGAAGTGATGATCCCTTCCCCAGAGGAGGATATCACTACTCATGTGAAAGGATACCTAAGTGTGTATACTTATCCTTTCACACTGGGTCCCGCGGATCCAGTAACGGGTCCTGTGGATCCAGTCATCCTCGACTCTGTCACCAGTATCAGGTGACCTTTGGCCAGATCTACCCTTCTTTCTGGCGTATCGTCAAATTACTCAGGTTCTTCTCGGGCAAGGTCGAAGGTGGGTTGCCTTTTACACTTAACCATTTGATCAGGCTATATAGCCCTCGCCTCTATCTAGGCGGTTTGATAAAGCTCCAGTGTCGATCCTCGAAGTCGCTATTTTCTAGCATCGATGAGGGCAAAGACCGAGGGTGGATGAGCCGGTTTGTCCGAATCAAGACTTCAGATGTGATCCCTGCCGAGAGGATGCCATTCCCCGATGAGTGGAACATGAAACGTAAGTACAAGCTTATCGATAATATTCTGCTTTCATTATTCTTCCTCGATTTAACTCCCTTTTGATGATGCAGCTGCCCCTTGGTTCCCTGGTGCGATTTCGGACCTCGCTGGTTGGGTCTGACAACTGGCCTCCACCTATTCATACGCAGAACGCAGTTGGCGTGATTTGGCCAAGGGTCGGTAGGAAGCTACAAACCATGGTGAGTTCCATTGTTCATATATTGGTATTTCTCAGTGAAATACTAACTTTGCTCTTATGCAGGCCTCGGAGACGCCGTTGCTGTGCGGCCGCCCCCACCCGGTGAAGAAGAAATCCTAAAGCCAACCAAGGAGAAGAAAAGGAAAAGGGCTTCGCTTGCGAGTTCCCGAAGCCCAAGAAAAGTAAGGCTCGAAAGCCTAGGGCCGATCTCGCGGCCCTATCTGCAGAAGCGGTTCAATATCTTCGGGATGACGAGGAGGAGGGAGAAGATGACGACTGCTTGTTGGTAGCTCGGAAAAGAGGAAGCACTGAGGCTTCGAGATCCGCCGAATCAGTGATGGCTGATGCAGTTCATTCTCGAACTGAAGAGATCTCAGAGGAAAGTTCGAGCAAAGTCCCCGAGCCATCGGGCAGCAAAAGTGCATCTCGTCCCGGAGGACATGTGGCTGGCGAGCCTGAGGAGCCTAGTTCTGAGGCCCTCTAAAGAGAAGACAATGTCCCATGCGAATCACTTGGGATAATTATAGATGAATCGCCGCCGGGCCTCGTGTTCTCCGAAGGGCAATTCCGAGATGCCCAGGCCATGAGGACTCCTGATGTGGGAACGATCCATGAAGGGAGTGATATTTTCCGAGAGTGCCTTGCAGGGGTCGAAGATGGTCCTGAACCTGATGCTTTATTTATCTTTGATGAAGCTCAGAGGCTTCTCAAACAAGTAAGTTTATGCCTTCATAATTACGCTCGAGTTTAATTCTTGTTTTTCCAAGTCTGACTCCTTTTCTTTGTGTGAAGGACATGGCGCTTCATCAACAAGCATTTTCCAAATCTCGAACCGAGCTTGCCCGATGCAAAGCCGAACTCAAGAAGTTTGTGGAAGAGAGGGACAACCTCAAACGCCTCTATGTACAGAAAGAGGAGGAGGTTAGGGATCTCCGAGTTGAATTGGCGAAGGCTCGTCAAGAACAGACTGAGCTCATCGAAAAGATAATGTAGCCTTTGGGGTTTTGTTATGTATTCATTTGCTTTAGCAATTAACACTTCAACTTTGAAGGCCCAGCAAAAGGGCGAGCTGGTGGAGCAGCTTCGAGAAGAGCTCAAGGTGAAAGAGGCCGAGACCCTGGGATGGAAGCAACACATGGACCGTCTTGCCTCGGAGAAAGATACACTTTGGGACCAGTTGACTTCGATCGAACGCCAGCTTCAAAATGCAAAGGGGGAAAGCTTGGCCCGGAGCCACAAGATCGAGGAGCTCGAAGCTAAATCTGCCGCTGAGCTTGCGAATGCCAAATCTGAGGCGGAAGCATTTGTGTCCTCGTATCGACCTGACGCCGAAGCTGCTAACATTCGGGCACAGGATATTTCCACTGCGGCTGAAGTCAAATTATCATGTGCTCTTGACCATGACAGGCAACAATCCCGGAGAGAAACTCTCGAGGAGGTGCACGCTTGTGGCTTCGACCTCTCAACTGATATTGAAAAGGCAAAAACTTTGGAGGGCAAGGCTGCCGCTTTACTCTCTGATGATGAAGATTCCGCTAGTGGCTCCGAGAGCGAAGGAGGCGAGGATGAAGTCCCGGAGGAGGAGGTTCCCGAAAATGCAGCTCTCAAAGATGTGGCTCCCGAGGACGTGGCTCCCAAAGTAGATTAGGCTCTTTTGTTTTTTGTTTTTGTGCAAGTCCCCCTGTGGGTACTGTAAATACCTTTTATGAATATAAGGAATTCTTTTTCTACCCATCTTCGATTTGTTTTGAATTCTGCTTCGTCTCCGTTTTGTGAAATTTTTTGATGTTTTAACTTCAATGATCGAGCGAGCACTGGCTCGGCCTCAGAGTGGAACAAACCCTTAGGTTTTTTTAACAATCTTTGAAATTATAATGGAATACCTCTTAAGGTTTTTAACGAATCCTCGAGCTATGCTTAAGTCAATTTGATGCGAGCTCGGGATGATGGGACCCTTAGGTCCGAGTTGAATGAGAACAAGGTCTCGAACTCTAAGTGTATAGACCTTTTAGGCTCACTAAACAGCCCTTAGGTTCTTTTATATTAGCCCTTAGGCTCTTCTTGGTCGGCCCTTAGGCTCTTTAAGTTGGGCCAATTCGGCCTTTAAAACGGCTATAATTTTTCCCTCTTTTCGGCTAAAAGACTTAGTGAAAATTTCATCATGCCTTAGTATGTGTTTTTCGTACCCGTTAGGTTTTTCGAGGGTTCAATCGATCAAAACCCAACTTTTAATCCGTTTGTGTTAGGATAGTTTAATGTCTCTTGAGGCCTTTTCGAAGGCTGATATTATCGAAGCCTTTAAATTATTCGAGGGCTGATTTTATAGAAGCCCCTTTTTACTTGCTTTCCCGAGGGTAGACTTATTTAACCGGTTTTTCAAAGTATTTGAAGGCCTTTAACTTATGGCGGAAATCGGACGTCTCCGAGCCGTATTATTTCGGCCGTAGTCTTTTTATATGACTGTAGTCTTTAATATGGCCGTAGCCTTTGGGTGTGTCTCTTGGACTTATTTACCGATAACCTTTCGAAGTTATCCGAAAGGTTAGTCCCCGAGTATGATGGCCTTGGCCTTTGCGTCGAGGGATGCCTCCTTGAGGTCTTATAAATTCGAATTTAGATATGACTGTCGATGACAGTTCCCGAGTATTCGAAGTATATTCGCGTTTTGGCCCTTGAGCCGTTTCTCGCAGAATCACAAGTAGGATGTTCGTATAGTAGCAAATTTCGTTGAGACACAAAGTGTTTTGACATAGAAAGAATGCTTCTTCGAATAATTGATATATATGTGCATGTTTTGCCATCGTGGCTCGACTATTCTATATGGAAACGGTTCATCTGACCGTTTGGCCCATTACAAAGTTTTCCTATCGAGGCCCTCTTTAGCGTGAAGTATTCCTTGAAAATATATCCTCCGAGGGTGATGCACCCCAGTATTCTAGGTTGATTGGAAAGAAGCCCTGGATACTGTTGAATTCTCCTTAGGTAGCACATAGTTGTTGCCTCCTTAAAGACGTTGCCGGAAAAACCCATTTGGGATAAAAAAATCCGATCTAAGGGAAAAAAAGTGCAACGCGTGCTTTAAAACCTAAGGTCTTCGTGTATAAGGGTGCCCTTGTCGTCTTCGATCAAGCATCTGCAATGTGTTAGTCTTAAATACAAAGGGAAAAAGGAGAAGGTCATACCTTAGCAATAATACTGTTTGAGTAGTGATACGTTCCAGTTGTTTGGCAATTGTTCACCTCCCATCGTGCCAAGTTTGTAAGATCTTTTACCGATAACTCCGATGACTCAATATGATCCTTCCCAATTCGGGCCTAGTTTCCCTTCATTCGGGTCTCGAGTATTGAGGGTGACTTTCCGTAGAACTAAGTTCCCGATTCCGAAGTGTCGATGGTTAGTCCTTCTATTATAATATCTTTCGATTCTTTGTTTCGGTGCCGCCATCCGAACAAGTGCAGCTCCTCGTTTTTCATCTAGTAGCTCGAGGCTAGTATTCGTAGCCTCGTGATTTGACTCCTCCGATGTATGTCAAAATCTGGCACTGGGTTCCCCAACCTCAACCGGAATCAAGGCCTCAGAATCGTATACTAACGAGAACGGGGTCGCCCCCGTGCTGGACTTCGATGTCGTTCGATACGCCCAAAGAACCTCGGGTAGAACTTCTCTCCATTTTTCTTTTGCATCTTCCAGCCTCTTCTTTAGGTTTTGAATGATAGTTTTGTTTGTTGACTCGGCCTGTCCGTTCCCGCTCGGGTGGTACGGTGTTGATAAGTTCCTCTTTATTTTGTGTGCTTCGAGGAACTCCGTTACCTTGTTGCAGATGAATTGCTTCCCGCTTTTACATACAATTTCGGCAGGTATCCCAAATCGACACACGATGTGATCCTAGATGAAGTCAATAACTTCCTTTTCTCTGACCTTCTCGAAGGCCTGTGCTTCCACCCATTCAGAGAAGTAGTCAGTCATAAATAAAATGAATTTAGCTTTACTTGGGGCCGTTGGTAGAGGGCCGACGATATCTATTCCCCATTTCATGAGAGGCCACGGGGACAGGACTGAGTGGAGTTGCTCTCCGGGCTGATGAATCATCGGTGCGAACCTTTGGCATTTATCACACTTTTTAACAAACTCCTTAGTGTCTTTCTCCATGTTATCCCAGTAACACCCTGCTCTAATAATTTTGCGAATCAAAGACTCGGCGCCGGATTGATTCCCACAAGTACCTTCATGGATTTGTCGTAGAACATAATCGTGTTCCCCGGCCCCAAACATACCGCCAATGGTCCATCGAACGTCCTCTTGTACAATGTTCCATCTTCATCTAATGTGAACCTAGCAGCCTTGGTTCGTAGAGCCCTCGACTCTTTATGATCCGATGGGAGTTTTCCATTTTTCAAATATACGATATACTTATTCCTCCAATCCCAAGTCAAACTTGTAGAATTTATCTCGGCATGACCCTCTTCAACCACAGACCTCGATAATTGGACGACAGTTCCCGGGACGATATTATCTTCTTTAACTGATGACCCCAAGTTAGCAAGTGCATCGGCCTCACTGTTTTGTTCTCGAGGCAATGATCTAGAGTCCACTCCTTGAAGTGGTGCAAAGTTACTTACAGCTTGTCCAAATATCTTTGCATCCTATCCTCTCGAACTTCGAAGCTTTTGTTTACTTGGTTTACGACCAATATGGAATCGCACTAGGCTTCAATGACTTCTGCCCCAGGCTTTTAGCTAGCTTGAGACCTGCAATCATGGCCTCATACTCGGCCTCATTATTAGTCAACCTAGAAGTTTTGATAGATTGTCTAATAGTAATACCTGTTGGCGGCTTCAAAATAATGCCAAGCCCGGACCCTTTCACATTCGAGGCACCGTCTGCGAAAAGGGTCCATACCCCCGATGATGTACCCGATTTTAGCAGAATTTCTTTCTCCACTTCGGGTACGATGGTCGGCGTAAAATCGGCCACGAAGTCAGCTAGGATTTGAGACTTGATGGCCGTTCGGGGTTGATACTCGATATCATACCCGCTAAGTTCGACGACCCATTTGGCCAACCGGCCCGATAGTTCGGGCTTGTGAAAAACATTTCGAAGAGGATAAGTGGTCAGCACACATATGGGATGACATTGAAAATATGGCTTTAACTTTTTAGATGCGCTTATTAATGCAAGTGCCAATTTTTCTAAGTGTGGATATCTAGTTTCAGCATCTCTTAGAGTTCGACTTACGTAATAGACAGGGAACTGCGTACCTTGCTCTTCCCGAACTAGTACCCCACTTACCGCTATCTTGGACATAGCCAAATACAAGTAAAGCTTTTCATCTACCTTAGGAGTGTGAAGCAGAGCTGGGCTCGACAAGTATCTCTTCAATTCCTCCAATGCTTGTTAGCATTCCGGGGTCCATGCGAAACTATTTTTTTTAGCAAGGAAAAGAACCTGTGGCTTCGATCCGATGACCTCGAAATGAATCTACCCAAGGCGGATATTCGTCTTGTTAACCTTTGCACGGCTTTCACACTATCCACGATTGCGATATCTTCGATTGCCTTGATCTTATCGGGGTTGATCTCGATTCCCCGATTAGATACCATGAAGCCGAGGAACTTTGCCCTAATCGACTCTGAAGGCACATTTTTCTGGGTTAAGCTTCATGTTATACTTCGTCAAGATTTTGAATGTTTCATGCAAATGAGTTAAATGGTCCTCTCCGCACAGGGACTTAACCAACATATCGTCAATATAAACTTCCATTGGTTTACCTATCTGTTCCTCGAACATTTTGTTAACTAGGCGTTGGTACGTGGCTCCCGCATTTTTTAGCCCGAAGGGCATTACATTGTAATAGTATGTTCCAAACTTAGTGATAAACGAGGTCTTCTCCTGGTCCTCCGGGTTCATCTGAACTTGATTGTACCCGGAGTAGGCGTCGAGAAAGGTAAGGATCTCGTGGTCGACCGTGGCATCAATCATGTGATCGATGTTAGGCAGTGGAAAAGAGTCTTTAGGGCATGCCTTGTTTAAATCCTTATAATCTACGCATATTCTAAGTTTGTTCCCCTTTTTAGGGACTACAACTACGTTGGCTAACCATTCGGGGTATTTTACCTCCCGAATAGACCCTATTTTAAGATGTTTAGTTACCTCATCCTTTATGAATGCATGCTTCACCTCGGACCGAGGCTTCCTTTTTTGATTTACCGGTTTGAACCTGAGGTTGAGGCTTAGCCGGTGTTTTGTTATTTCTGGTGGGATCCCTGTCATGTCTAAATGGGACCAAGCAAATAATCCATATTATCGATAAGAAATTGAATGAGGTTTTTCCTGAGTTTGGGGGTTAACCCCGTTCCCAGGTATACCTTTCTCTCGGGCATGTACTCGATCAGTATGACCTGTTCCAGCTCCTCGACCGTTGACTTGGTTGCATCCGGCTCTTCGGGAACAACGAAAGTTCGAGGAGTAAGGAAATCCTCTTCTTCTTCTTCGATTACCTGTTTCTCCGATTCTGTCGAGGCTAGGGACGATGATTGTAATTTGGCCGTCTACTTATCTTTGGTGCTTGATTTTCTCGAGGACGAAGTCATTGGTATCGCTGTCACCTCATCGACATTTCCTTTGCAGCGTGTTGTTCTCCGTAAACCGTCTTCACACCATCCACTATTGGGAATTTCATCATCTGATGAAGGGTTGAAGGTACCGCCCTCATGTTGTGGATCCATGGCCTCCCGAGTAGTGCATTATATCTCATGTCACCTTCGATGACATGGAATTTTGTATCTTGGATGGTCCTGGCCACGTTCACTGGTAGGATTATCTCCCCCTTCGTTGTTTCGCTTGCCATGTTGAAGCCATTTAGGACTCGAGATGCATGTACAATTTGGTCCTGTAGGCCGAGCTGCTCTACGACCCTCGATCTGATTAGGTTTGCTGAGCTACCTGGATCTACTAGAACACATTTAACTTGAATTTTATTTAACAAAATAGAAATTACCAGGGCGTCATTGTGCGACTGAGATATGCCTTCTGCTTCCTCATCATTGAATGATAGGACGCCTTTGGGCACATAGTTCCGAGTCCGTTTTTCTTAGATGATCGACTCTTTGGTGCGTTTGAACATAGGCCCTTGTGGAACATCGACACCGCCAACGATTATATGAATTACATGTTGCGGTTCTTCCTGCTCATTTTTTCTATTTGCATCTCTTTCCCTGAAGTGGTTCTTAGCTCGATCACTGAGAAACTCTCGAAGATGACCCTCGTTGAACAATCAAGCTACTTCCTTCCTTAGCTGCCTGCAGTCTTCGGCCCTATGGCCATGTGTGCCATGATATTTACATATCATTTGTATTCCTTTGAGAAGGATCGGTTTGTATAGGCTTGGGCCACCTGGTGTCTTTGATTCTTCGAATAGCTGACACGATGCCCGATGCATCTACACTGAAATTATACTCCGATAACCGAGGTGCTTTTGCAGGGTCGGTATGTTTATCAAAACCATGCTTACTTATAAGTCCCCAAGGATTCTGTCCTCGATCATTTCTTCGATCGTTCCGAGGAGGATTGTGCCCCGAACCGTTGTTTATCCGTTCCGAGCCATACGGCTGATACCGTTCCCTATTTGATCTTCGGTTCCCTATCTGTATCCCTCGGGGCCTTAATCGCCAATCTATTTGGATGAACTGAGCCCGAGGGGGCTCCCAGCTGGTCGTCCTCGACCCTGATCTTTGACTGATAATGATTATGTACATCTGCCCAAGTCACAGCAGGATACTCGACCAGATTTTGCTTCAACTATTGTGACGCGATCGAACTCCGCTCGTTTAATCCCTGCATAAAAGCTTGTACTGCCCAATCATCCGAGATCGGTGGTAATTCCATTCGCTCCATTTGAAATCGGGATACGAACTCCCTTAGCATCTCATCATTCCTCTGTCTTATCTTAAAAATGTCCGATTTCCTTGTCTCAACCTTTATGGCCCCGGCATGTGCTGTCACGAAGGCTCTGCTAACATAGCAAACGAATCGATAGAGTTCGGTGGCAAGTTGTGATACCAAATCATGGCTCCCTTTGAAAAAGTTTCCCCAAAATTTTCAACAATACTGACTTGATCTCATCATCATTTAAGTCATTTCCTTTAATCCCGCAAGTGTATGAGGTAATATGTTCATTAAGATCGGTTGTCCCGTTGTATTTGGGTATATCAGGCATACATAACTTTTTAGGAATGGGCTTCGGAGCCGCTCGGAGGGAATGGCTTTTGTATGAATTTCTTGGCATCCAAACCTTTCAAGACCAGGGGTGCCCCCGGTATTTGATCAACATGGGAGTTATAAGTCTCCATTTTTTTGTCATTATCTTCAATCTTTTCTCCCTGGACTCAATTCTCTTGGTGAGTTCCTCGAGCATCCTCATAATTGTGGGATCAGTCCCCGAGCCATTACCGTTCGATCTTTCTGGCACCGGCTCAGTACGTCGAGTGTTTTCTGGTTCGACTATACTTAGAGTTCTGTGCTGACTTTGAAGGTGAGCGATAGCAACCTGTTGAGCTTGTAGCATCTCGAATATTACTTGGAGGCTGACTCCCCTATCTCCTATACCCTGTGTTCCTTGGCCACCAGATCATGTTTCCCTGTGTACACTTCCTCCGGGGTCTGCGCCTAAATCCGCATTCAAAGCAATGCGTGAACTAACATCGACTGGTTCCACATTTGGCACTTCCCTAGGGTTAATCGGTGGAACACCGACCTCTACATTGTTGTTTTCCCCATGAAATCCAAGACCATCATCGCCGTGTATGGGTGTGTTTTGTGAGTTTGACATGTTTTAACCTGAGAACAAAAATTCTTGACAAGAACAAGTGTAAAAATAACGTGTGTTATCAGAATCAGTACTGAAATAATCACTATTATCTTTAGCCCCACGGTGAGCGCCAAACTGTTTACCTCGAAAATACGAGTAACAATTAAACTTGTTTATGGTTTTAAAGATACGTGATTTAATTCAATACTAATTAATAACCAAGAAGTATAACCTGCAAATAAATGAAGTAAATAAAATCAAACCAGTGTACAAGCCAGTCTCCGCCTCGAGCTAAGGCGGCCTCGAGGTAGGTCAAGAACAATAAAGTAAGAACAACAAAGCTAAAGGACAATTCTGATGAAATATGAGCAAGAAAGTAAGAGGGTACATTCTTTTCCAATGATTGATGATGGTTTCAAATGATTGGGGTCCCTTTTATATAATAGGGGAAACCTAAATAAGGTACATTTCTATTTACAATAAGGAATCTTATTGGGACAGCTGTCTAACCCCCAGTACGGATTCGTACTAACTCATACAAATCTATTCCGGAATTTACGCCATGATCTTGGGACGTGGCGGGAATCTTTCTCTTTCTGTTACAAACTCATAACGGCATCATCTCGGGGTCGGTCGCACTCGGCTTCGGCGCTCATTGCGTACTTCGATCTTCGAGCCTTATATTCTGTCGTCAGGCTCGAGCTTGATCCATCGGGCTCGAACTTGACCCATCCTGAACTCGGACTTGAGGCAACCCCTCGAGCCCGTGAAATCGGGCGTACCTGATTTCGACCGTATACAAGTGTAAACAATTACTAAAATGTTTTGTATTTACTTGGGACCATTGATTCACTACAATATTTCGTAATCACAAAAATAATTCGTAAACACTAATTTGCTTTTAGGGGTGAATTATTTACTAGTAATGGGATGGAGTAGGTTCGAAAAGAGTGGAATATATAGAAGATTCTTGTTGCAGAATTGGATTAGTTTGAAATTGAGATTTTTGATCAATTGTTCTATCAAATTGTACATCAATGGGAAATTCTTATTCTATCAGATGTTTGCAATAGAGTACCAATTTCTTTTTAACTTGTAATCCAGTAATCCAGTATTCTGTAACAAATTAGTGAGCTATTTCTATTTAACTACACCTCGATCAAAAATAAGTTGGGTGGGCTACATTGCGGTCTTCAGTATTTAGATTTGGATTTTTTTATTGAATCGCTGGTTGTCAACTAACAACTCCATTTTCTATCGAGATTAGTTTTTGTGTATGTGCGTTGAACATTTATTCTGCGTCTATCGGTAAAAAGTGTATGGAATATAGAATAAAAATGAATTATATGTAATAATAATAAATATTGATATCGATACAACATTCATTTAAATGAAAAATAAATGTTACTACATTGATGCAATAGTTGAATTCAAAGTAATTGAGTATCTTCGGAACTTGCAAAGACGAAGATTTTTAGATGAATGAGCTAAGTAGTATTTGTAATTATAAATATTTTATTATAGTATGAGATAGTGATCTGTCATGTTGTTGTATGGGATAATTATGTTAAAAATTATCTTGAGTTGTAGAATAAAAGTTGATGAAATGTGTAAGTTTTCAAAAGTAATTATTGTTGGTCGTATCGTAAAAATAGAATCTAACTGCTATATTTTGATTAATCTATTGTTTCTTCCTCTGGAGAGAGTCTTCGTTCTCTGTCTCAAGCACATAATCATATATGTGAATTCTACATCTGAATATATGGATGTTATCTTTTCAGGAATATATTTGATTTGTAGACATGAAACTATAAAAATAGTTAACATCCTTGTATAAGTAGGGCTATAACTTTATCTACATTATATTCTCCAATCGTTTAATAAATGATGCCTTAAAGTAGTATTTTTGACAAATTTTATTTCATCTATACTCTCATGTCATCACATTATTGCTAATACCTTAATATATCTTCATTTTTCGAATTTGATTGATTGTTTTGTTCATATCAATGACAAAGAGTTAAAAATAGTTAAGCGCATTACTATACTGTATGTCGACATTCTTGCTTTTTCGCTTTAAATTTAGAGCAGCAGTAGTCTTTACAAGACTTACAATTTTTAACTTTTACAGCACACACATATTAATAGGATTTCTACTTCAATTCAACCAAATATATGCCATTTGTCGATTTTATGAAGAAAAAAAAATACATCTTTATCTTTTTAGAAATTACTTAATATTGAAATTTAAATTTTTTCCTTAACTATATGACTTGTTGGGATCCACTTGATATAAAAGGAGAGAAAATTAAAACATGTGGACCCGGGCACACACTCATATAAGAGGATAATTTTGTACTTTGTATATATTGACTTACGTATCAAATGTCTTATAAAAATTGCATGCTTAAGCGTATGGTTCGTTCTAGTACTTTACCAGTTTACCTTGATCCTCATTGTCAAAACATCACCAGAATACCTTTAAAAAGAAATTATGTATAAAAAATTAAATGAAATGACTATTTAAGGAGCCAAGTGATTATAAAACATGTTTGGGAACTAATTTGAAAGCTAGCTCCTTACAGTTGCATGTGGATTACTTTCTTAATTTATTTTCGAAGAAAATTATCAACGTGTCAAAACTTTGTATAATATTTTAATTTCTTTTTTGCACGTTGATACGGTCAAAATAGGGCTTACCCTTTGTATGACTAATCGAGACTGGAACATGATAGGCTAAGGTTTAACCTCGTGCTATATTGAACCATGGTGCAAAGTTAGATCGCCGAGCTCGTGACCCAGAGACCGATCAAGATCAAGATCGGCCAAGATCGAGGCCAGGCAAGATAGTGATCGAGCGAGATCGAGGGAAGCTTACCGAGCCAAATAACGGAAAGCCGAAATATCCGCAATCGGGCAAGGATCATGGCGGAAATCCCGACACGTATCAAGAAGAGGCCGATTAATTAGCTAATCATGAGATTTCTTACCTCATATAGAATTGTATCAAGAGTAGGACCCCCCTACTATATAAAGGGGGTATGATCATTTGTAAAACACATCATTCTTACGCAATACAAAGCAATATACTGACATTTTCTAGCTTTCATTATCTTGTTACTCTGTTCATAAGTCAGTTGGAACATCTTTGGTTTAAGGGTGACTGGACTCGAGGGCCAAGGCTATTCAATTTATGTGGTTTGCATTTATTCTTTCATCGTCAATTTCAATATTAATTTTTTCTTCTTAGTTTGTACTAAATGATATCACGTATCCTTAAAACCGCGTATAAATTCAATTTTTAATCGATTTTAGGGTAAACAGTTTGGCACCCACCGTGGGGCTAGGGAAAATAGTGGTTACCTGGTACAAACTTTCGTGACACACTCTATTTTACACTTGTTCTTTGAAGTAACTTTGATTACATGACTAAAAAATGTCAAACTCTCAGTCAGCACCTCTACACGTTGACAATGATTTCGCCCACCACGGCGAAAATGATAACATAATACCAGGGAACGATGTACCTCCAGTTGGCCTCGATGGAGTTTCGGATGTAGATCCAATCGATGTCAGTTCACATGTAGCCATCAACGGAAATTTGGCCGTTGATCCCGAAGGCAGCGCCCGTGGCGATGCCCGATCAGCCGCTCAAAGGGCACGTGGCGGTGAAGATGGCGCGATCAGCCTGTGGGTGATCTTCGAAATGTTGCAGGCTCAGCAGGTAGCAATAGCCCAGCTCCAAAACCAGAATCACACATCGAGCAGGGTCGAACTCGAGCCATCCCAGGAGGTTCAGGGTCGAATCGATTTCAAGGAAATCGAGCGAGAAAGAAACGGAGACCAATCCTGCTCTCATGAAGATGCTCGAAGAACTGACAAAGCGAATCGAGTCGGGGGAAAAGAAGATCGAGGAAAACGACAAGAAGGTGGAAACTTATAGCTCCAGGGTCGATCAAATCCTGGGGGTACCGCCAATATTGAAGAGACTGGACTCCAAAAAGTTCGTACAAAAACCTTTCCCCCGAGCCCGGCTACGAAGCCAATTCCTAAGAAGTTCTGCATGCCCGAGATTCCCAAGTATAATGGAACGACCGATCCGAACGAGCACGTCACCTCTTACACGTGTACTATCAAAGGGAATGATCTAGAGGATGACGAGATCGAATATGTCTTGCTAAAGAAATTCGGGGAGATCCTATCGAAGGGAGCTATGATATGGTCCATAATTTACCGCCTATTTCTATTAACTCGTTTGCTATGCTTGCAGATTCGTTCATAAAGGCACATGCCGGGGCTATCAAGGTCGAAACCAGGAAGTCAGACCTTTTCAAGGTAAGGAAGAAGGACAATGAGATGCCCAGATAATTCGTGTCTCGATTCCAAATGGAACGGATGGACTTGACACCGGTCGCTGACGATTGGGCTATTCAAGCCTTCACTCAAGGACTCAACAGGCGAAGTTCAGTGGCTTCACAGTAGTTGAAGCAGAATTTGATAGAATACCCGGTTGTCGCTTGGGCCGATATGCACAATCGGTATCAATCAAAGATCAGGGTCGAGGACGATCAACTTGGGGCTCCTTCTGGGTCCGTTTATCCTATCAGACCCGTCGATAGAATCGATAGGGATATTGATCGAGAACCAAGGTCGACTAGAGATAGATAACAATCGTATAATGGAGATCGTAGGAGCAGCAGATCTGGTCGAAACTCTGCACGAAATGAAAGAGGAAATGATCGAGGTCAAGGTTCACGGGGGCTCATAAGCAAAAATGGATTCGATATATCTATCGGTCCCAAAGAGGTACCACGATTATCAGAATACAACTTTAATATGGACGCAACTGCCATCGTATCGGCCATTGGATGCATCAAATATACCAAGTGGCCTCGACCTTTGCAAACTGATCCAACACAGAGGGATTCCAACAAAATATGCAAATATCATGGCACACATGGCCGTAGAACGGAGGACTGTCGACAATTGAGACAAGAAGTAGCCCAGTTATTCAGCAATGGGCATCTTCGAGAATTTCTGAGCGACCGGGCTAGGAATCATTTCAGAAACAGAGATTCCAATAATAAAAATGAACAAGACAAGCCCCAGAACGTCATCCATATGATCATCAGTGGGGTCGATGTTCCTCAAGGTCCGATGATAAAACGCACCAAAGTATCAATCACAAGGGAAAAATGGACTCGAGATTACATACAAGAAGGGACTCTATCTTTCAACGACGAGGATGCGGAGGGGATCATTCAACCCCATAATGATGCACTGGTAATTTCTGTATTTATGAATAAAACTCGAGTTAAACGTGTGCCAATTGATCCAGGTAGCTCGGCCAATATCATTTGATCGAGGGTCGTAGAACAACTCGGCCTATAGGACCAGATCGTACCCGCGACCCGAGTGCTGAATGAATTCAACATGGCTTTTGAAACTACTAAGGGAGAAATAACATTGCCGGTAAACATAGCCGGTACCACCCAGGAAACCAAGTTTTATGTAATCGAGGGGGACATGAAATACAATGCCCTGTTCGGGAGACAATGGATCCACAACATGAGGGTCGTGCCCTCAACCCTTCACCGAGTATTAAATTTCTAACACCAAAAGGGATAAAGACGGTTTACAAGGAACAACCCGCCACAAAGGAGATGTTTGCCATCGATGAAGTAATTCTAATATCAACACTCTCATCTACAAAGGGCTCGGGTTACAAAGCAAAACAGGAAGCCAAATAGCAATCATCGATTCCAGCCTCGATCCAATCGGACAAGCAAGGGATTGAGGACGATGACAACTACGGGGTTCCTCGATCCTTTATCGCACCCGATGATTCCGATGCTACCAAATCAATGGTCGAAGAGCTGGAGAAGTTCGTGCTGATCGAACATTTGCCCAATCAAAAGGTATACCTGGGCACGGGGTTAACTCCCGAGCTCAGGAAAAAACTCATTCCATTTCTTACAGCTAATATGGATTGTTTTGCTTAGTCCCATATTGATATGAATGGGTCCCACCGGAGATCACTACTCACAAACTGAGCTTAGGCCTGAAGTTCCATTCGGTAAAGCAGAAAAGGAGACCCCAGACCGAGATTAAGCATGCCTTCATCACGGACGAGGTAACTAAACTCCTCAAAATAGGATCCATCCGGGAGGTCAAATACCCGGAATGGTTAGCAAACATAGTAGTAGTTCCTAAGAAAGGGAACAAACTAAGAATGTGTGTAGATTATAAAGATTTAAATAAGGCATGCCCCTAAGACTCCTTCCCCTTGCCTAACATCGATCGCATGATCGATGCCACGGCCGGCCATGAGATCCTCATTTTTCTCGATGCCTACTCCGGGTACAACCAAATACGGATGAATCCGGATAATCAAGAAAATACCTCTTTCATCACTAAATATGGCACATACTACTATAACATAATGCCATTTGGATTAAAAAATGTCGGTGCCACTTACCAACGACTAGTAAACCGAATGTTCGAAGAACAAATAAGGACATCCATGGAAGTTTGATTGATGACATGTTAGTTAAGTCCCTGCGAGCATAAGACCATTTAAAGCATTTGTAGGAAACCTTCAGTATATTGAAGAAATACAACATGAAGCTGAACCCAGAAAAGTATGCGTTCGGAGTCGGGTCGGGTTAATTCCTTGGATTCATGGTATCCAACCGAGGAATCGAGATCAGCCCCGACAAAATCAAAGATATCGAAGATATCGCAGTAGTGGATAATGCCAAGGCCGTATAAAGGCTGACCGGACGCATTGCAGTAGTGTGGAGATTCATCTCGAGGTCTTCCGATAAAAGTCATCGATTTTTCTCGTTGCTGAAGAAGCAAAATAACTTCACATGGACCCCGGAATGCCAACGGGCTTTAGAAGAACTATATTTATCGAGCCCACCATTGCTTCACACGCCGAGGGCAGACGAACGACCATACTTGTATCAGCGGTATCGGAAATAGAGGTAAGTGGAGTCCTAGTCCGAGAAGAACAAGGTACGCAATTTCTAACTTATTTTGTCAGTAGGACTTTAGGTGAGGCCGAAACTAGATACCCTCACATAGAAAAATTGGCACTCGCCTTGCTAAGTGCCTCTAGAAAACCCAAACCATATTTTCAGTGCTACCCTATATGTGTTGTGACAACCTACCCTTTACAAAATATAATGTATAAACCCGAAATCTCGGGATGATTGGCCAAATGGGTCATAAAAATCAGCGGGTACGATATCGAATATCAACCCTGAACAGCGATTAAATCTCAAATTTTGGCAGATTTCGTGGCTGACTTTACGCCGGACCTAATACCCGAAGTTGAAAGAGAGTTGTTGGTAAACTCGAGAACGTCTTCGTGAATTTGGACCCTCTTTACGGACGGTGCCTCGAACGTAAAATGGTTCGGACTTGGCATCGTACTGAAGTCGCCCACAGGCAATATAGTTAGAAAATCTATTAGAACTGTAAAATTGACTAACAACGAGGCCAAATATGAGGCCATGATTGCAGGTCTCGAACTAGCCAAAGGCTTGGGGGTGGAGGTGATCGAAGCTAAATATGACTCCCTCCTTGTAGTAAACCAAGTAAAAGGAACGTTCAAGGTCAGAGAAGAACGAATACAAAGGTACCTGGACAAGTTATAGGTAACGTTACATTGTTCCAAAGAATGGACTTTGTAGCATGTGGCCCGAGATCAAAATAGTAAAGCCGATGCCCTTGCAAACTTAGGGTCGTCGGTTGAAGACAGCGAGCTCAACTCAGGGGCGGTCGTACAACTCATAAGGTCGGTAGTAAAGGAAGGTCACGCCGAAATAAACTCCACAAGTTTAACCTGGGATTGGAGAAATAAATACATAGAGTATTTAAGACCGGGAAACTTCCTTCAGACCCAAAGGAATTGAGGGCCCTGCGCACAAAAGGCAGCCCGATTCAGCTTGTCCAACGACGGAACCTTGTTCAGGAGAATTTTTGATATCCCACTAGCAATATGTCTGGGACCGGGAGATACCGAATATGTTCTGAGGGAAGTTCATGAGGGCACTTGCAGTAATCATTTAGGCGCCAAATCATTTGTTCAAAAGGTGATCAGATGCGGTTATTACGGGATCGACAAGGAAAAATATGCGAAGGAGTTCATACAAATATGTAACAAGTGCCAAAGGTATGCTCCGATGATTCACCAAGCCGGGGATCTATTGCATTCAGTCTTATCGCCATGGCCATTCATGAAGTGGGGGATGGACATCATCGGCCCTCTTCCATCGGCACCAAGTAAAGCTCAATTTGTCTTATTTATGACTAACTATTTTTCTAAGTGGGTTGAATCACAAGCATACGAGAAGGTCAGGGAGAAGGAAGTCATCGACTTCATTTGGGACCACATCATATGTCGGTTCGATACCATCTGAAATTGTATGTGACAACGGAAAACAATTTATTGGCAGTAAAACGACCAAATTATTCAAAGACCATAAGATCAAAAGGATCATATCGATACCTATCATCCTAGTGGGAACGAACAAGACCAATCGACCAACAAAACTATAATCCAAAACCTTAAGAAAAGGTTGACTAACTCTAAGAGAAAATAGAAAGAGAACCTGCCCGAAGATCTTTGGGAATATCGCACAACTTCGAAATCCAGTACCGCGGTTAACCCGTTCTCATTGGTTTATGGCGCCGAAGCTCTAATAACGTTCGAAGTCAGGGAGCCGAGTATCAAATTCTAATATGCAACAAAGGAATCAAATGATGAGGCCATGAATACGAGCCTAGAGCTATTGGATGAAAGGCGTGAATCTGCCCTTGTTCGATTAGCTGCCCAAAAGCAACGGATCAAGAGGTATTACAATCAAAGGGCCAACCTTCGATACTTCAATGTCGGGGACTTAGTACTAAGGAAGGTCACACTTAGCACCCGGAACCCGAACCAAGGGAAATTAGGTTCGAACTGGGAAAGACCATACCAGATTCTCGAGGTCACAGAGAAAGGATCCTATAAGCTCGGAATGGCAAACGGAGAGCAACTTCCGAACAATTTGAACGTAACTCACCTTAAACGATATTACTGCTAAGGTACGACCACATTTCATTTCTTTCTATCTTCGGCCTCACACTTGCAGGTGGTCAACAAGGAGCGGTATGAAGTCTTTAGGTCTGAAAGCACGTGTTGCACTCTTTTTCCCTTGAACCATTTTTGTCCCAATTGGGTTTTTCGATAAGGTTTTAATGAGGCAACATTGGATCGTGCTAACTTCGAATCAAAGGCCGATCACAAATCGGTGTCGAAGAAAGCACTAACAGTATCCGAGGTTCCTCTACAATCAACCTCGAATACTGGGGGCATTACCCTTGTATATCAACCTTTTGCGTGGAAATTACTTCGTAATAGAAGGGTCTCGATAAGTAAGATTTGTTGTAAGTGCCAAACGGTCAAACGAACTTTGCCCATATAGGTTACTCAATGATGCAACACCGAAGCCTGCAGGCATAAGGGAAAATGTTATGGTTATTTACAACTTTAAAAGTTAGAATATATGAGAAAAAGATACGCAAAATTACCCGATTTAATGCTTGTTTGGCTTCATTGAATAGGCAGTGGGTTTCCACCTTTTCCATCACTGCCCGATCTTCTTCGGTCACAAAGCACCAAAGGTAACTAGCAACCCCCACGGGGGCAGAGAAAACTCGGGCATCCTTCGAGACAGAGAAAGCTATTGATCGTCTTCGGTCAGGATTAACACTTGGTACAGGGAATCGATCCACTAGTTTTGGGCTCGATGAAGACTCGACGGCACCTAATAACGGTACCTTCCTTGGCACCGACAGGTTACCAAGCCCGGTGACGTCTTCTAAAGCAGCAGACTCAAATCCATCCAAGAAGCCGTGGATATCAGTCGCCTCCCGAGGCCCCTCGTAAGAACGGCTTTCTAACATACTTGCCTCACAAATCATGGCATCTGAAATCTGAGGGGACCCGGTAATGCCGATTTCCCCAAGTTCATCTCTCGGGACACTTCCTCTGCTCGAGAAGCGTCGCCTCCGGTATCTCTCTCGACCCCCTAGCTTGGGGCAGGGTGTCCTCCACCTTTTCTAGTTCGGGAGCTTTTACTAAGACTCCCTCATCGACCTCATCGCGTAGGGATGGTCTGATTTCAGCTTCCGTCGATTCAGAGGACCCTTGTACCACCACACCTGCCCGTACACGGGCCACCAACTGGGATTTCTCATCTTCTTCTTCTTCTTTGGACTCGTCCCTTAATCGGTGGATTGATTCCGAGGACATAGCACCGGTGTTTCCCCTGGGCTTGAATGACCTCTTCTTCGATTTCTTCTTTTCCGAGCTCGGGGAACTCGGAGCCCCTTTCCTTTTCTTCTCTTTGGCCTGCTTCGAAGTAGGTGGTTGGGGAAGGACTTCTTCTTCACCACCAAATTGGGACCTCATTGCAACATCCTTCCCGAGGCCTACAAAGGAAAAAAGATGAGTAAGCTTGAGAAGAAGCCCGAACGATAACCGTTCTAAGAAAGAAACTTACCATGATTGCGGGCCTCCCATCGTCCCTTCCATAACTCTGTCCAAGCATGCTCGGAGTATGGTCTCCGTGAAACCAGGCCCTCGACCCATTGCTTGAGTTCGGAAACTACGTCCGGCACTTGGGCCACAGCTGCACCACCAAGAACATCGATAAGGAAGAAGATAAGAGGAATAACAACAAGATTAAACATTCAAGGTGAAGTACTACTTACGATTTGTGTTCCATTTCTCAGGAAATGGCATGTCTTCGGCGAGGATCAGTCCGAAGTCTTTATTCGAACAAATCGTGTCACGCCCCAAATTCGAGGGACATGACCGGCGCCCGACCGGGTAGCCCCAGTCAAGCGAACCTGGGTGCCTTTCCTAACCCACGTGTTACCCCATGTTTTCCTTACTCAATATTCCAAGAATTAGCCATATAATTAACTTAGAACACCTTTTTGCAAAATATATATATGTACATAATAGTTAATGAAATTACAAATTCTTTGCCCAACACATGAACATAGATTTACACAAGTTCTTAACCCACATCTACTGTCCACGGAGCCTCTAAAAGTACATAGGATAATATAGTATTTGCCGGTAACAAGGCTCCGGCTATACCTTACACAAAAATCAAAATAAAACTCCGGAAACAAGCGGCATGAGCCACGCAGGGCCCCGAGAGGAAAGGGGCTCACCAAAAAGCTGATGGAGGACGAAGGGGAGCTACGATCGGTGGACTGGAGTACCTGCTACGGATCCACCTACAATCATAACACGAATGTAGCGCCCCCGGCAAAAGGGACGTCAGTACATTTGAATTGTACTGGTATGTATGAACAAACCTTGCTCCAAGTAAACTCGAACCATAAACAAGTAAGTAGTAGTAATAAAAACAACAATTAAATCAACAAAGCGGAACAACTAAGCCAAACAAGTATACAATCTCTCCTGCTTCCTCTTCCACACTTCCACATCAATAATTTCACAATTTATAAGCAAGTATGTAATCGTAATAGAAATAACAATCAAATATACAAAGAAGGAACAATCAAGCTAAACAAGTTTACAATCTCTCCTATTTTCCCCTTCCACATTTCCACATCAATAACTTCACAATTTGTTCATAATTTCATTTCAATAGTGATTTCGATCACTTTCCACCCTTATTACCTCGGCCACCCTTATCACCACAACCCACACCTTATTACTTTGTGTTGCGGCGCGCAACCCGATCCCACCGAGCTATCACAATTCACAAACAATACCACAGCAATGACAATTTACAAGGAGAACAACAACAAGTTTCAGGAACAACAACAACAAATCCCAATAACAAACGACAACACATCTCAAGGAACAACAACACAACTCACACAGGGTTTATATGACTATCAATGCCATTTCCATCTTTTTCAACAGCCCGTTGTACCATTTAAATCACAACAATAATTTTCCACAACTAGCCACAAAGGATGTTACCACCGTTATCTCAATTTCACCAATCTCGATTCCCTTCCATCATTTATTCCACAGTTCTTACCACATAACACATTCGCAATCATAACTTGGTTTATTGCCATTTACTTGCATAATCATATCGGACGTCTTAACCAACAACGTTTAAGGCACAATATTTACATGAATTCACAAATGGTTCACACAAGTAAACACATATTACTAGCAAGAGTTTAACTTCACAAATAACCCACGTAGACAACACGTACCAAATATTGAACACCAAGCAAGGTAATTTTACAAAGATCAAAGTTAGCCATACATACCTGGAGCCGAATTCCCTTTTAACTTCTATTTCCAATTCACCAAATAATCTAGCAACGTCAATCTAGTGCACAATTTAATACACATAACTTAGAATTGGGGTTCACAAATGCTTCTCAAACTTATCTAGGTTATCAACCCCTTCTTTGTACAAGTCTTTGCTCCCACCCAACTACTCCTACTAGATTTTAGGTTATAGAAAGGCATGCATGTATGAGTTAGCCCATTATTTTCAAGAACCAATGCATGAGACTCCCCCCCTTAGTTTAAACCTGAAATTCAATGAAAAGGGTTAGGGATTTTACCTGCAAGAAAAGGGGGATGAAGATAAGCTTGAAATTTCCCGGCCCGGATAGTTTTGAAGAATCAAATTTTGGAGAAGATGACTTTCTCTCTCAAGGCCCTCTCTTCCTCTCTATTATTTTGTGCAGAAGATCGTTAAAGAATGAGGGGGATGGGTGTTTTATTTCAAAGGGGTCGGGTTTTAAAATTTAGAAAAATAGAAGCCCGAGCAAGATCTGCAGTCGCATTTTGCGATCGCAGAACCGAAATGCGGTCCGTAGATTGGACCGCAGAAGTGCCCCCAAAACTCTGAGGAGTCTGTTCGGGTCTGCGACAGGAATGCGGTCCGCATTCCTGTTATGCGGTCGCATTGTGCACCGCAAAACTGACCTTCACAAATCCTTGAGGAACTTATGCGACGATTATGCGGTCCGCATATTGGTTATGCGATCGCATAATAGACCGCATTTTCAACATTAATTTTGACAACTCTTCTGTTTCACTCTGCGGTTGGAATGCGGTCCGCATACTAGATCTGCGACCGCATTCTGGGCCGCAGAATGGCATTTTCTGGAAAAATTGATTCTTTTGATTTTTACAAGCTTAGATCAATACCAAGGGTCCGAACCGCGGCGAGGAAGAATTCTACGCATTCCTAACACATATTCGGAGTCGACACCACAAGATACTAGGTTTTGTGCCAAAATTTTTTACGGGGCCTCACAAATCGGCCCATCCAACCTCGGTCTCGAGCCTCGTCTATACTCGAGAACGGGCCCTTGCTGGCCCGAAGAGCAAGCTTGATCAACCCTCCTTGATAGAGTTGGAGACTGTAAAGGCGCATAAGGTGATCGAGGGTGAAGGGACATCCCTCGATTTTGCTTACGAAAAATCGAAGGAGAATTACTATTCTCCAGAAGGAAGGGTGGATCTGGCCAAGGGTCACGTCGTACCTCTTGCAGAAGGCGACGATGATAGGGTCTAAGGGACCCAACGTGAAGGGGTAAGTGTAAACACTTAGAGAACCCTCCATGTGGGTAGTGATCGATTCCTCGGGCGAAGGTACCACCACATGTTTATCGACCCAGTTACAATCCTCCTTAACCTTGGTAAGGAGATCATCGGTGATTGTGCATAATACCTTGAGACTGATTCGCATCGACCCGGTATTGAGGAGGTCTTTTCAATCTTAAAATCACCAACAATAGGGCATCCTGCCGGAACAAAATCCTCAAGGGGATATTCCGTCATAGCTCCGTCGCTGGCGAGCCGTGATGAAGAGGCGACCTCCTTTTGCAGTACAATTTTAGAAAGTTTTTGCCATTGTAAAGCAGAAGAAAAGGGAATTAGGATGGTATGCAGTTTTCTAAAGTTCAAGAAATTTGGATGCAAGAATTGCAAAGAAAAGATATTTTTGAAGAGTAGCAAGAATGGGAGAAGCTATGAATGTAAAGTCTGAATAGAGGAAGGTTACTGTACTTATAGCTTGCCGGTGACGGCTCAAAACTCATGGTGGCCGATCAGCAACTGACAGGCATTTAATACCTTGGTAACTGGACTGACGGGATGTTTCGAGTTGTTGCTTACATCATGGTCGGGTGTATCGGGTGACGTTCGTCGCTTACGTCATGGCCTATCGAGACGGAGCTCGGAAATTCATATTGTTTCTCATCATCTTTTCTCCGAGAAACGAGGGCACTATCTGTATACGGTCAAAACTAGGCTTACCCTTTGTATGACTAATCGAGACTGGAACATGATAGGCTAAGGTTTAACCTCGTGTTATATCGAACCATGGTGCAAAGTTAGATCGCCGAGCTCGTGACCCAAAGACTGATCAAGATCGAGATCGGCCAAGATCAAGACAGAGCAAGATAAAGATCGAGCGAGATCGAGGGAAGCTTACCGATCCAAATAACGGAAAGCCGAAATATCCTCAATCGGGCGAGGATCACGGCGGAAATCTCGGCACGTATCAAGAAGAGGCCGATTAATTGGATAATCATGAGATTTCTTACCTCATATAGAATTGTATCAAGAGTAGGACTCCCCTGCTATATAAATGGGGTATGATGATTTGTAAAACACATCATTCTTACGAAATACAAAACAATATACTGTCATTTTCTAGCTTTCATTATCTAGTTACTCTGTTCATAAGTCAGTTGAAACATCTTTGGTTCAAGGGTGACTGAATTCGAGGGACAAGGCTATTCAATTTGTGTGGTTTATATTTATTCTTTCATTGTCAATTTCAATATTAATTTATTCTTCTTAATTTGTACCAAGTGATATCACATATCCGTAAAACCGCGTATACATTCAACTGTTTTCTGATTTTAGGGTAAACACACGTAATCCTGAGTGAAATAATTGGTTGCTTTATGCTTAGTTCAAGTTCCTTAGGAATTAAAATATGAATTTGCTTAACATCCTTAAACCTGTCATGAGTCATGACGTGGAACAATATTTCCAAGAAATAAATACTATACTTTATTTTTATGGTGGTCTTATTTGAAATTTTGTATATAGGCTTTATGCTAACTGTTTTCAAGGTCCTAAATTTCGTAAAAGTAACATGAAAATAATTATAGTTATGTTACATCATTTAAATAACGAAAGATTTGTATGAAGTAAAATTTTAATTGATATTAAATTCTTAAATATTAGGTCATGTATAATCAAATAAGGAACGATCTAATATAAAAAAAAAATTAGTTAATCTCAAAGTACTAAATTTTAGGAAAATTACATAAAAATTATGACATTTGTTTTTAAAGGGTAAAAAAGGCAAACATCATTTACTAAAGGGCATCGTTTGTTAGATATTGTAGATCTAGAGGAGAGATAAAAATGAAATTGAGTGTTACATCTGAGAGAAGCTTCGAGAAGAAGAGAGAAGCATGATATATTTTCTTATTATTGAGAGAAAAATGAATCCCCGGTCTCTCTGTACAAAATAAAGAACAAAGTAACAAATATAAATAGTGGGCCTGTTACCCGGTGGCCCATTTACAAATGATACGAAAATAGATTGGGCCACTGCTAAATCTAACTATGACTAATTACAATAAAAGGCCCAAACAACCATATCAACCGTTGTCTTCTATTATTCTAACAGCCCCCCTCAAGTTGGAGGGTGGGAAAACCCCCAACTTGCGAAGATGGAAATGATGAGCGGGCCCAGGGAGCACCTTTGTAAGTATATCAGCAACTTGAGCAGCAGTGGAAATATGAGCTAAGCTGATCAGGCCATCACCAATCTTTCCTCTGATAAAATGACAGTCCAGCTCTATATGTTTGGTCCGCTCATGAAAAACAGGGCTGCGAGCAATGTGCAATGCAACCTGGTTATCACAGTATAAAGTAACAGGAGCAAAAGAAGGAAGACCAAAATCAAATAATAATCTAGAAAGCGAAGTAACCTCAGCAGCAGCTTTACTCATGGCCCGGTATTCAGCTTCACCAGAGGAAAGAGAGACCATAGGCTGTTTCTTAGACTTCCAACTCACCAAAAAGTCACCCAGAAACACACAAAAACCAGTAACAGACCTTCTACTATCAGCACAAGAAGCCCAGTCACTGTCACAGTAGGCTCTTAAACCAAGGTCAGGAGAATTACTGAAGAACAAGCCAAAATCAGAAGTCCCTTTCAAATAGCGCAAGAGATGTAAGACAGCCTGCATATGAGGAATACGAGGGGTTTGCAGGAACTGGCTAAGGTGCTGTACAACAAAGCTGATATCAGGTCGAGTGTGGGTTAAAAAATTCAACTTGCCCACTAAACATCTATATTCCTCAGTCTCGGGCAAAAGATCACCAACAGAAGCCTTTAACTTCTCATTGATAGTAAGAGGACAAACCACAGCTGAAGAGGCAGAAGAGTTAAAAGACTAACAAATCATGAGTGAACTTCTTTTGGTGATGAAGAACACCAGAATCACAATAAAGTACCTCAATACACAGAAAATAGTTAAGGGAACCAAGGTCTTTAATCCTGAACTGTTCATGTAGAAAGCCTTTTAAAGATGAAATCTCAGATAGATCAGTGCCAGTCAAAATAATGTCATCCACATACACAGCTAAAATAACCAAAGAAGAACCAGAACCCCTAGTGAATGGGGAGTAGTCATTCAAAGAATGAGAATATCCTCTAGAGCAAAAAGCTTGAGACAGCTTTGCATACCATTGTCTGGAGGCCTGTCTCAAACCATTGAGGGATTTGAGTAGTTTACAAGCCAAAGTAGGAGAAGTAGAGGAAGAGGGAGAAACAGACAAACCAGGAGGTATTTTCATGAAAACCTCTTCATCAAGATCCCCATGCAAGAATGCATTATTGACATCAAGTTGGAACAAGGGCCAGTGCTATTTTACAGCCACAACAATCAATGTTTTCACAGTAGACATTTTGACAACAGGGAAAAAGGTTTCATGAAAATCAATCCCTTCAACCTGAGTATCACCTCTAACTACTAACCTGGCCTTATATCTCTCTAGAGTCCCATCAGCCTTATATTTTACTTTATATACCCATTTACAGCATATAGGCTTTTTACCAGGAGGTAACTCAACAATATTCCAAGTTCTATTTTCTTCCAAAGCCTCAAACTCCTGCCTCATGGCCTCCTGCCACTCAGGGACAGCAGCAGCCTGTGAGTAAGTATAAGGCTCAGGGATGTGGAGCTGTGAAGTGGTTGCATTGAATGATAAAGACTCAGAGCTAGAAGAACTAGGGGCAGAAATGGAATGAGGAAGATTGGAACAAACAAAATCCTGAAGATAGGTAGGGACAGAATGAGGTCTTCTAGACCTCCTAAGAGGAGGAGGATTAGAAGATGGAGCAGAAGAAACAGGAACAGGAGAGGGTAGAGTAGAAGCTAAAACATCAGAAGGAAGAGTTGGAGATAAAACAGAAGGAGAAGGGATAGGGATACAGATGGATGGAGAAGTTGTTGAAACAGAAGGTATAGAAGGGGCAGAAGGATCAGAAGTAGGAGTAGGTATAGGGGAAGGTGAATCATAAGAAAAATGATCAGGAGAAAGAGGAGAAGGCAATGCAGGTGAAGGAGAAGGAGAAGATGTAAGAAAAGGGAAAATGTGTTCATGAAAAATGACATCTCTGGAGACAAAACAAGACTTAGTGGTGAGATTGTAGAGTTTGTAACCCTTTTTGGCAAAAGGGTATCCTAGAAAGACATATGGAATAGATCTAGGATGAAATATATCTCTATGGACCTTAGGCATAGTAGAATAACACAGGCAGCCAAAAGACCTAAGATGAGAATATGTGGGAGCCTTGCCAAAAAGTAATTCATAAGGACTCTTGTTGTTGAGGAGGGGGAAGGGAATCTGTTTATCAAATATGTGGCAGTGAGTAGGCAATCTCCCCAAAATTTTACAGGAAGATGAGATTGAAACAAAAGAGCCCTGGCAGTTTCTAGCAAGTGTCTATGTTTTCTTTCTACCACACCATTCTGTTGTGGAATGTGTGGGCAAGAGGTTTGATGAATAATACCTTTTTCAGAGAAGAAAAATGCTCCAGAAGAAGAGGAACCTAATTCTAAAGCATTGTCACTCCTTACAGTCTGGACTCTAGTGTGAAATTGGGTTTCAACCATGGAAATAAAAGCTTTTAATAGGTCAAAAACATTGCTTTTGGCCCCCAATAGGTGTGTCCAGGTGGCCCTAGTGTAGTCATCTACTATAGTAAGGAAATACCTAGCACCAGAGTGAGTAGGAGTAGAATAAGGACCCCAACTATCTATGTGAATAAATTGAAAAGAATGAGAGGATTGAATGGAACTGTCATGAAAGGGAAGTCTAGTTTGTCTTGCTAATGGACAAATAGGGCAAGTGAAGGACTGTTTGGAGGACAAGTCACAATTAACACCAGAAATAAATTTCATCTTGGAAAATGGTATGTGCCCAAGTCTATAATGCCAAACAACATCAGAGTTATTCACTTTATTTGAAGTAACTATGGTATTTACAGATGAATTGTGATTCACATCAGCATCAGTAGTAGAAAGTACAGGTAAAGAGGAAACAGGTAAAGAAGAAACAACTGAAGAACAAGAGTTCACATGAGCAGACTCAATGGGTGAGGTCACATGCTGAAATAGCTTGTAAAGTCCAGCGTCCAGCCTACCAAGCACCACTGGCTTCTTCACTGAAGGGCCCTGGAATGTGCAAGCAGACTTGGTAAACTGAACAACATCATCATAATAATTTAAAAGTTTGTGAACAGATATGAGATTATGTTTGAAACTGGGAATGTAAAGGACATTATGAAGGATTAAATCAGGGAACAAAGCTAAAGATCCAACATTGGTTACTTTAACTTTGTACCCATTTGGGAGAGACACAAGATAGGGAATGGGAAGAGTGATTATGTCAAAAAGTAGGCTTTTAATAGAAGTCATATGATCAGTAGCTCCAGAGTCTATTATCCAAACAATGCCATTCACACTAGATAACATACAAGCTCCGTAAGAAACACCCTCATGAGGCATGAGCTTACCAGCAAAGTTAGCAGAAGCCAAAAGAGGTGGAGAGTGTGGGGAAGCAGAAATTTGGGATTGTTGCAATAAGGTCATCAGCTGGGAGTATTGATCCTTGGTGAGGCCAGGTATAATAGAAGAGTGTTCATGCTCTGGACCAGCAGAACTACCAGGCATAGAATTAGCACCAGGAGAGTCAAGCTCAACATGTGCAGCAGATCTGCGAGGAGGAGGTCCTTTGTTAAACTTGAAATGAGAAGGATATCCATGCAGCTTATAGCATTTATCTATTGAGTGACCAGGTTTTTTGCAGTACTTCCAAATAAGAGAATTCCTGGTCCCATCAAAAGAAACCTTAGAGGGGAATGAGGGCTTAGAAGTCCCAGCATGAAAAGAAGCAGATTGAGATGAAAACTGAGAGGCAGAAGACACTTGTCTCTGTTTTTCATCAGACAAGATAATGCTATACACATTTCCAACAGATGGAAGTGGCTTCATCATTAAAATGTTGCTGCTAGTCTGCACATAGGTATCATTCAGACCCATAAGGAACTGATAAACCTTTTGCTCTTCATCCTTAGTAGCTTTTCCTCCACAAGTACAAACTCTGGTCTTGTAGGATGCAATCTCATCCCAGAGTTTTTTAATTTTGTTAGTATACGAGGCTATGTCTAAAGACCCTTGGGAAATATGAGCTAATTCTTTCTTTAGCTCAAAGACTCTAGCCCCATCAGCTTTACCATATCTCTCTTCCGATTCACACCAAATTTCCTTGGCAGATTCAGAATATTCTACACTACGAGATATCTCTTTTGACAAAGAGTTGATCAACCATGAAACTACAAGATCATTACATCGTTGCCATTGGCGAGCCAGAGGAGATCCAACAGGATGCTTTGTAGAAGAATCGCTAATAAAATCAAGTTTATTTCGAATAGAGAGAGCAACCAAAATATTTCTCCTCCAGCTGCCATAGCAGGTGCCATCAAACGGACTAGAAACCAAAGAAGCTCCTATACGTCTGATGGATGCACATATAGGGGATGACAGAGATGTGTAAAATCATCCTCATGAAATACAGTGCGAGACACAGTAGATGATGAGGAAGTTGTGATAGCAGGATTATCATTTGTCATTGTAAAAGTACAGGGTAACAAACACAATATCCAAACTAATATTCAACAAAATAAGAAAAGTGAAGAAGAACTGATTTACCCCCCTCTTTTGCAACCGAAAAGAAAACACCCTTGTAAAATCGAAGAATAGGCTTCAGGCGGCTCAGCAAAATGACGAAGAAACCCTAGCTCGAAGTAGTCGAAACCCTAGCTCGAAATAGTCAGAAAATCATTCAATATCTCCATCAAAACTGAAGATCTAGTAGAAGTAAGCAAATATTCCGAA
Source organism: Nicotiana attenuata (assembly GCF_001879085.1). Lineage (NCBI taxonomy): Eukaryota > Viridiplantae > Streptophyta > Magnoliopsida > Solanales > Solanaceae > Nicotiana > Nicotiana attenuata. The sequence continues at coordinate 3,748,693 of NC_032000.1, read as the reverse complement.
AATTTCTAGCAAATTCAGACAAAAACCTATTTCAGCATGAAATCAACAAAAAAGGACCAAAATTCGACGAAGAACGATGTGATTAACATCAATCGGAAGCAGAAGAAATGAGCTATCAGGATCTACGCTATGATACCATGTTAGATATTGTAGATCTAGAGGAGAGATGAAAATGAAATTGAGTGTTACATCTGAGAGAAGCTTCGAGAAGAAGAGAGAAGCATGATATATTTTCTTATTATTAAGAGAAAAATGAATCCCCGGTCTCTCTGTACAAAATAAAGAACAAAGTAACAAATATAAATAGTGGCCCTGTTACCCGGTGGCCCAGTTACAACTGATACGAAAATAGATTAGGCCACTGCTAAATCTAACTATGACTAATTACAATAAAAGGCCCAAACAACCATATCAACCGTTGTCTTCTATTATTCTAACATCGTTCTTTTAATACAAATATAGATATAGATATGTAACCAATTATATTGCATGCTCAGAGGTTATGCTTAAGATTGTTATTTAGATCTTTTAAAGTTCATAAAATGAATTAATCCAAAGAAATTACTACTTTCTCTGTCCTAATGTGATGTTGTTTGGTTGAGAAATTTAAGAAAGAAAGAAAGAGTTTTGAAGCTTGTGGTTTCAAGAAATCTATAGATATTAGTGCGATTTTTAATCATTTAACTAATAGTAAAATAAAAAGTTAATTTTTGTAAATATAAAAGTTTATCAATCTTTTTGAATAAAAAAATTTATCATTATTTTTTAAATAGACAAAAGATAAAAGTGCATCACATAACTTTGAACACTCATTACTCCACTTAGCACAAAAAGAAAGAAGTTCTAACTGGGAGCAGATTTCCAGCAAGGAAAACAAAAACAGGAAAGGAGAAAATATAGTATTACAGAAGACTCCGCGGGCAGAGCCCCCACAAGACTTTATTTCGGATTTTTCACCCCTTAATTTGTTATTATTTTATGCCCAAAAATACTAACTTGGGGTTTAAGTTTGGCCGGGAGCTATTTTGAATTTTGAAAACTTTTGTGGCAAACTTAACAAAAGTTAACCCCGGGTCCACCCGGTCAAAACCCGGGTCCACCCGATCAAAACCCGGGTCCACCAGGTCAAAACACGGGTCCAAGGGTAGATTCCGACTACCCATAACCCAATGAGTCCAAATATGTGTTTTGTTTTCAAATTCGAGTCCAAATCGACTCTCAAAACTCAATTCTTCTTTTTTCAACAACTTGACAAAATTTAATAATTTTCCTCTTTGATTCTCATAAATTTGATGTTAAAATCTAAGGTATATTCATGATATATAGTTGTAAATTGATTAGAATCAATTACTCAATATTTGTAGATAAAAATCCTCTTCAAAATCGTCCAGAACCGAACTCGAAAACCTTGGGAGAAAAGTAACTAAATTACAAAACAAGGAAAAATAAATGCAACAGTTGTTCCAGCTCGATTCAGGTATTTGATGATCCCAAAATTTACGTTTGATAATCCCAACACGATCCTTGCGAGATTACACCCATGATAGCCTCTTGAATCACCCAATATCGGATCAGGATAAATTAAGGATTTGAAATTTGAGATTACAACAATAAAATAACTTAATTAATTTCTCAACCAATATTCCAAACCCCATCCAATCATATAAGCAAGTACAAATATATCATACAAACTTATCCAAAGCCTCAAAACACCTACGAGAACATCACAACAAAGAATCGAAGCTCAAACCGAGTAGAATTTCTCTTAAGTTGTTAAATTTTTATTCTTTCAAAAGAGTGTTTGAATTACACATAAACACTTCGGATTACTTTCAAACTTTGCACACAAATTCAATTCAACTATATAGACCTATCCAAAGTCTTTAAACACCAATTGGAGTCCAATGACATCAAAGTCAACTCTTGGTTAAACTTATCAACTCTCAAGTTTTTCAAATTGCCAATTTTCGACAAATAATGTCGAATTCTTCTAGGAACCTCCGAAACTAAATCCGAACATAAGTACGAGTCTAAAATAATCATACGTATATATCGAAAGAATCAAAACCCAATTCCAAGTCCGTTTACCCTAAAGTCAAACCTTGGTCAACTTTTCCAACTTAAAGCTTCTAAAAGGAAAATCTTTTTCCAAATCAATCTTGAACCGCTCAAAAATTGAAATCAATCATACTCACAAGTCATAATACATAATATGAAGCTGTTTACCCTAAAAATTGGATAACAATTAAGTTTATAATGTGATTTTAAGGATATGTGATTTCACCCAATACCAATTGATAAGTAAGAAAATAAGAGGTAGAATTGAACAGTAAATAATCCAAACCAGTATGCAAACAAAGCTTCAGCCTTGAATTAAGGTACCCTCGAGGTGGTAAAGTACGAGAACAATAAAGATTGGATAAATTGATGAACAAGAATACGAGTCAGAAAAGAAGAGCTATATTGCTTATGTTTCAGTCAATAATCCTCCTATAAATGATTGGAATGCCTCTTTATATAGTAGATGAAACCTAATTATGGTATGTCTCTAATTAAAGATGGAAATCGTATAAACAGCTAATTAACCGCTTTTGATTTGGTCCGTTTTGAGATCCACGCCACGATCCTCGACCAATCATGAATATCTCGCTCTTTCCATTACTAATCTATTCCCGAAGTTACTCAAAGTCTATCTCCCCTGGCTTCAATTGATACCAACCTCGATCTCGAAAGAGACTTCGTCTCGAACTCAATGCCTTAGCTCTTCGATGCAACGTCCTTGTTTCGATCAAATAGTGAAATCTTTTGTGGCAAACTTAACAAAAGTTAACTCCGGGTCTACCCGATCAAAAACCGGTTCCAAGGGTAGATTCCGACTACCCATAACCCAATGAGTCCATATATGTGTTTTATTTTCAAATTCGATTCCAAATCGTCTCTCAAAACTCAATTCTTTTTTTTTCAACAACTTGACAAAATTTAACAATTTTCCTCTTTGATTCTCATAAATTTGATGTTAAAATCTAAGGTATATTCATGATATATAGTTGTAAATTGATTAGAATAAATTACTCAATATTTGTAGATAAAAATCCCCTTCAAAATCGTCCAGAATCGAACTCCAAAACCTTCTGAGAAAAAGTAACTAAATCACGAAACAAGAAACAAAATACAGCAGCTGTTCTAGCTCGATTCAGGTATTTGATGATCCCGAAATTTACGTTCGATAATACCAACACGATCCTTCGAGATTACACTCAATTCTTTGCATGAACTATTTAGGATCTAGTCATTCCAATATCAGTGGTGCCTCCGAAATTTGATCAACGAGTTGTGCGCTTCTACCCTTTTGTTGTTTTCCTCAATCTTCTTCTCTCCCGATTCAATTCGTTTGGTGAGCTACTTGAGCATCTTCATTATTGTAGGGTCAGTCCCCCATTTACTGGTATTTGACCTTTCTGGTACTGGCTCAGCCGGCGAGAGGCCTCCGGTTCAACCTCGGCCGTTGTTCGGTGCTGATTTTGTAGCTGTGCAATAGCGGCTTGTTGAGCCTGTATCATCTCGAATATCATTTGGAGACTGACTCCTCCATCTCCTCCGCCCTGTGAACCTCGACCACCAAATCGGCCTTCTCTGCGTATACTCCCTTCGGGGTCCACTCCTAGGTTCGTGTTTAGAGCAATGTGTGAACTTACGTTGACTGGGTTGCCCTCGAGAATAGCTTGTGGCACCTCGACCCCTGGAGCGATTATATTGTCATTTACATTGCGAAATCCAAGGCCATTATCACCATGTGTGGTGCTATTTGTGAGTTTCACATATTTTATCATGAAAACAAAAATACTTGACAAGAACAAGCGTAAAGTAGTGTGTGTTATCGGAATCAGTATTGAATAGTCACTATTATCCTTAGCCCCACGGTGGGCGCCAAACTGTTTACCCTAAAAATCGAATAACAATTAAATTTATCATGTGGTTATAAGGATATGTGATTTCACCCAATACCAATTGATAAGTAAGAAAATAAGAGGTAGAATTGAACTTTAAATAATCCAAACCAGTATGCAAACAAAGCTTCAGCCTTGAATTAAGGTACCCTTGAGGTGGTAAAGTATGAGAACAGTAAAGATTGGATAAATTGATGAACAAGAATACGGGTCAGAAAAGAAGAGCTATATTGCTTATGTTTCAGTGAATAATCCTCTTACAAATGATTGGAACTCCACTTTATATAGTAGAGGAAACCTAATTATGGCATATCTCTAGTTACAGAAGGAAATCGTATAAACAGCTAATTAACCGCCTCTGATTTGGTCCGTTCCAAGATTCACGCCACGATCCCCGACCAATCACGGATATCTCGCTCTTTCCATTACTAATCTATCCCCGATGTTACTCGAAGTCTATCTCCCCTAGCTTCGAACGATACCAACCTCGATCTCGAACTCGATGCCTTAGCTCTTTGATGCAACATCCTTGTTTCGATCAAATAGTGAAATCGGGTAGCCTTAGTTTCTACCGTATACAGATAGTCCCCTCATTTTTCGGAGTATAATGACAAGAAATGAATTGAGTCCTCGATCCATGACACCATGACCATGACATAGGCGATAGAGGAAACAAAAGCTCAGAAGCTGACCTTTCCCGAGGGAGACTCCGAGAAACTCTAGCAAGTCTGGCGATGGAGAAGATTCTGAGGGTGAAGACACTTCTACCGATAAGGATCGTGCTGCTTAGGCTTCGTGCTTTTCCTAATCTTTTGCTTTTATTTTAAGGCTGATCGGCCCCTGTAAAGAATTCTTGATCGGGATCTATAGCCCTTGTAAAAAGGTTTTGACGAATATATAAAGCTTTTTCCCTTCCATGGCTTCTGAATCTGTTACCCTTTTGTGTGGGTCAAAGCGCCTTAGCATAAAATTGCTTTTGAAGGTCCAGATTTCGGGATGGTAATGACCGACAATAAGTACTTCCCTCGAACGTTTCTGATCAATGGACCACGAATGACCATTTGAACATGAGTTTAAGTAGCTCTTAGGCTCAATAGTCGAGTAGCTCAATCTTGAGGTAAGGTAGCCCTTTGGCTTGATGGTTGAGTGAGTACATGCTCGAACTCGAGATAAGCTGGCCCTTGGGGTCGAAAGATAGTCCCCGAGTGAGAACTTTTTCGAACTCGGGTAGCCCTTGGGCTTAGTAGTCGAGCGAGGATTTGCTCGAACTCGAAGTAGAGTTAGCCCTTAGGCTTTATAGATAGTCCCTGAGTGAGAGTTTGCTCGAATACGGGTTAGGATAGCCCTTGGGCTTCAATGATCGAGTGAGGGCTTGCTCGAACTCGAAGTTAAGCTAGCCCTTAGGATTTATAATCGGGTGAGGATTTTCTCAAACTCAAAGTAAAGTTAGCCCTTAGGCTTTATAGATAGTCCCCGAGTGAGAACTTTTTCAAACTCGGGTAGCCCTTGGGCTCAGTAGTCGAGTGAATACTTGCTCGAACTCGAAATGAAAATAGCCCTTAGGCTTTATGATCGAGCGAGGACATGCTCGAACTCGAGATAAGATGGACCTTGGGCTTGAAAGATAGTCCTCGAGTGAGAATTTTTTCGAACTCGGGTAACCCTTGGGCTTAGTAGTCGAGCGAGGATTTGCTCAAACTCGAAGTAGAGTTAGCCCTTAGGCTTTATAGATAGTCCTTGAGTGAGAGTTTGCTCAAACTCGGGTTAAGATAGCCCTTGGACTTTTATGATCGAGTGAGAACTTGCTCGAAGTCGAAGTAAAGTTAGCCCTTAGGCTTTATAGATAGTCCCCGAGTGAGAGTTTGCTCGAACTAGGATTAAGATAGCCCTTGGGCTTTTATGATCGAGTGAGGACTTGCTCGAACTCGAAGTGAAGTTAGCCCTTAGGCTTTATAGTCGAGTGAGGATTTGCTCGAACTCGAGTAAAGTTACCCCTTAGGCTTTATAGATAGTCCCCGAGTGAGAGTTCGCTCAAACTTGGGTTAAGATAGCCCTTGGGCTTTATGATCGTGTGAGGGCTTGCTCGAACTCGAAGTAGACGTAGCCCTTAGGCCTTTGTATTTATTACGGATTTCGAACATCTTCGATCCACGTTAATTTGGCCGTAGCCTCTTTAGTTTGGAACTTTCCCTTTGGGTTTATTTCCGCTTTACTTTGAGCTTGTTCGAAGTGTCAGTCCCCGAGTGGGGTGGCTGTGGCCTGTAAAATCGAGGGTTGCCTTTAAGGTCTTATGGTCTTGAAATTTTAGTAGTTCGATTTCGTTGGTTTCTCGGATGGTAGTCCTCAAGTGTGGGGTTAGTCATTTGAACTTCCATCATGATCGGCCCTTTAGCCTGTTTAGGCAACAGATCAAGAGTATAAAATAGGAGAGTTTTCTAAAGACATGAGATATCGGCAAGGAAAAATACTTCTCTCAATAGATGATTATACATGCGCCCATGTTTGATGTTAGGGATCGAGTAACCTATATGGGCACGGTTCATCTGACCGTTTGACCCTTACAACATTTTCCTATCGAGACTCCGCCAAGTAATTTCCTTGCAACAAAGTATACATTCGAGGGTAATGCCCCCGGTACTTGAGGCTTATTGTAGGGAACCTCGGATACTGTTTAATTGCTCTAAGTTAGCATGATGGTTGCCTCACTAAAAACCTTGCCGGAGAAACCCACTCGGGATAAAAACAGGTCTAAGGGAAAAAGAGTGCAACGCGTGCTTTAAGATCCAAAGCTCCATGTCAATCCTTACCGATAGCCTGCAAGTGTTAGTCAAAAAAATAGAAAGAATTGGAATGTGGTCGTACATTTATTGGATTTTGGACCTTTAACGTGATCTTCCTCGTCATCAATCCCCCGTGAATTTTGACCTCGATCATTTCTCCTCATTTCGCTCGAAGCTTCACCCAGACTCGCTGCCTCTTCAGTCTCTGTTGTACGACTGATAGCGATCTCTATTCGACCTCGGCCCTCGATCGATGTCCCTTTTGATCCTATCCATGGGCTTGCTTGGGTAAACGAACCCCGAAGGAGTCCCAAGTTGATCGTCCTCGACCCTGATTTTTAACTGATATCGATTATGTATGTCGGCCCAAGTGACAGTAGGGTACTCGATTAAACTTTGCTTCAACTGCTGTGAAGCTATGGAACTCCGAGTAATGAGACCTTGGGTGAAAGCTTGAACAACCCAGTCATCGGCTACTGGAGGCAAATCCATTATCTCCGCTTGGAACCGAGATACGAATTCCCTGAGCATCTCGTTATTTTTCTGCCTTACCTTGAAAAGGTTCGACTTCCTCATTGCAATTTCCATGGCTCCGGCGTGTGCCTTTACAAAAGAATCTACAAGCATAGCAAATGAATCAATAAAATTAGGGGGTAAGTTATGATACTATATTAAGGCACCCTTCGATAGCGTCTCCCCGAACTTTTTCAACAGTACGAATTCAATTTCGTCATCTTCCAAGTCATTTCCTTTAGTGGCGCACTTATACGAGGTGACGTGTTCATTCGGATGGTCGTGCCGTTATAATTGGGGACCTCGGGCATACGGAACTTCTTGGGGATTGTCTTCGGAGCCGCACCAGGGGGGAAGGGTCTTTGCACAAACTTTTTAGGATCTAGTCTGTCACGACCCAATTTCCCCTCTGTTGGGTTTCGTGATGGCACCTAGTCTTAGGGACTAGGTAAGCGTAACATTTACTGAATATCAACCATAATAAAGAAAATTCAACAGTCTCAATATAGAAATCTTTAGAGTTTACATCTTCCCAAAACCGGTGGTACAAGTCACAAGCTCTACAGAGTTTCGCTATAACTTCTAAACACAACTGTATGGAAATAAGAACAACAGTGTGAATACAAAATAGGAAGGTGACTCCGAAGCCTGCGAATGCAGCAACAAGGTTACCTTGAGTCTCCCCGGCAAGAATTCGCATAACTACTAACGAATAATACCTGGATCTGCACAAAAATGTGCAGAGTGTAGTATGAGCACACTACAGCAGTGCCCAGTAAGTATCAACACTAACCTCGGTGGAGTAGTGACGAGGAACAGTCAAGACACCTACTGGTCTAATAAGCTGAACAAGTATAAGAATAGAAACAACAGAACATGATATCTATATAAAGACTACGCGATGTGGCTAACAATACGGTAATTGCAATAAGGAAACAAATAGCAAGTAACACCGGAACACCATAATAAGAACACAGGAAAACGAACGAAAATACAACCCAAATCCAAAAATCACAAATATGGTAAAGACAAGTCATAACTTAGCAACTACGGTATGTTTTCACATTAGGTCTTAGCCAACAAATTTCAACAATTAGGCAAATTCTTCAAGTAATAAAATATTTCGAAATATACTTCCTTCACATAAATATTTTTTCAAAAATAGTTCCTTCAAAATAAATACCTTTCGAATATAATCTTTCCAAATAAATATCATTCCAATATAAGTCAACCTGTGATACCTCATCACATAATCATACAATACGGGTCTCCATACCTGAACCCTAACACATGGCATCCTGTGCCCTCATCACACCTCTTAATCATACTGGCAACTCACGTGTCAAATAGAACCATTCTCACATGGGAGAAAAATAAACAAGGGTATGCGTCTATACTTAGCAATATCAAGAAGCCTCTTATCCGATAAGGGTGCTTAGCCACGTATATGCTTGTGCAAGTGTCTAACATAGTTCATACTAGCTAGTAAGCATAAGGAAAAGAACGGACAACACGTGGAATGTTTACACAGGGGTGGGATCAATGAAAAGCACAACTCAGAACACAATGATAATAACAAGGGATCTCCTAGGATACCGTCCCGTTGTCCCAAAGTAAATATACAGAACAGGGGGATCTACCGGGATACCGTCCCATAGTCCCAAACGTAAATGTGCAGGGGGATCTCCCGGAATACCGTTACGTAGTCCCAAAGTAAATATGTAGCGCAACCAACAGAAATAACAGTTATAAAACGGCAGAAACCTCGTACATCACCACAGCAAGTACAACAACAAAAATGACAATAAGACAAGGTACGACAAGTAAATCAACTCAAGAACTTTAAATCACAAAGAAACGGTAGAACCAGCCCACAAGGGATAACCATAGTAAAGAATGCTAGGCATAAAGGGAACAATTCAGCAAGGAAAAAGACTAACATGTAGCAACGATCCCAAAATATACTAGTCCACAGTAAGGAAACCAACACGAGTCAAATAGTTCCCAATAGAGGCGAGTCAACTAAGATATAGGTTATCTAAACTCCTTTTAAGGTTGAGCAATTGTGAAGGATATTCAACAATTCAATAATGGTAAGCAGCAGAAGATAATCATCACTCCGATTAAGACTAAACAATTATAGGATGAGACAATATCAATTTCAATTAAAGATAAGCAGTTATGAAAAGATAGCATGACGATAGAAGAGGCAAAATCATCAGTTAAGTCAAATAGTCAATAAGAGTGAATCCTAAAGCAATAAATTCTAATTTAAGCATGTAGATGTGAAACTAGCAGATAGGAACTCAGTCATATCAAGAACAGCTTCATACACAGTGAATATAAGGACCTAAGAACCCTAAAAGGCCAACTATCCACAAATAAGTCTGAGCACGCATTTGTCACGTCGCGTACACGGATTACAATCAACATAGAAGACTCAAATCCTAAGGGAAGTCCCCCACACAAGGTTAGGCAAGATACTTACCTCAAAGATGACAAACAGATACTCTAAAATGCACTTCTCGGGTGAAAAGACCTCCGGACGGCTCAAATCTAACCAAATTAACTTCAAAGCACAAAGAAAACTCATAAGAAACTATTCCGAATCATAAAGTCTCAATCTTTAACAAAATCCAAAAATCGGTCCAAAAGTCGACCCCCGGGCCCGCACCTCGGAACCCGACAAATTTTACAAAAACCGAATACCCGTTCCGATACAAGTTCAACCATACAAAATTTATCAAATTTCGATACCATTTGGTCCCCCAAATCATGATTTTTTTCATTTTGAAAACTTTCTTAAAAAAACCCACCATTTTCTCAACTCAAAACACAAATCAAATGATAAAAATGAAGATAAAATCATGGAATATGTTATATTCTACATGAAGAACACTTACTCAATCGATTTGCTTGAAAACCCCCAAAAAAAACTCCCAAATCCGAAGTCCAAAACTCAAAATATGAAGAAAATGGCCAAACCCTCGATTTAAAGGATTCTGCCAGGACTTCTGCATCTGCGGATAAGAAACCGCATCTGCGGGACCGCATTTGCGAGAAAGAGTCCGTATCTGCGAACTTTGGCTAATTGGCTTGGGACCGCATCTGTGGATATTCAATTGCACCAGCGGCACCACAGAAGCGAAAAGGGAAGCCGCAGAAGCGAAATAAATCGCAGGTGCGATAGCTGGATGACAAAAGCGGCCTTTGCACCTGCGCGCCAGCCTCTGCAGAAGCGAGCAATCACCCAGGCCTTCATGACCACAGAAGCGGCCATGCTCACGCAGAAGCGGAGCTGCACCTGCGCTCCAAGGTTGCAGGTGCGAAAATACCAGAAATCAGACATGTTCAAAAACCATGCAAAACATCCGAAACTCGTCTGAAACACACCCGAGGCCCCAAGACCCCGTCTAAACACACAAACAAGTTCTATAACCTAACACGGACTCGCTCGAGGTCTCAAATCATATCAAAAAACACCAAAAAAGCAAATCGTGCCATGAATCGAACTACGAACTTCCAAATCTTCCAACTTTGGAAACTCGTGCCGAACCCAATTCAAACCAACCCGGAATGACGCCAAATTTTGCAAACAAGTTCCAAATGACAAGACGGAGCTGTTCCCTTTCTCGGAATCACATTCCGGCCCCGATATCACAAAAGTCAACTGTGCATCAAACTTCTCCATTTTCCAAACTTCAACTTTTCCAACTTTCGCCGAAATGCCTCAAATTACCCTACAGACCTCCAAATCCTAATCCGGACGTGCGCCTAAGTCCAAAATCACCATACGAAGTTGTTGAGATCATCCAAAACCCATTCGGGATCTATGTACTCAAACTTCCAATTCCGGTCAAATTCTCACCGCTTAAGCTTCCAAAACTAGAATCCTTCTTCCAATTTGATTTCGAATCCTCTAGTAACTGAATTCAACCATGCACACAAGTCGATACACATAATATGAAGCTTCTCAAGACCTTATGCCGCTGATCGGAACTTAAATTCTCAAAAAGACTGACCGGGTCGTTACATAGTCCTTCCAATATCGGTGGTGCCCCTGGAATTTGATCAACTCGGGAGTGTGCGCTTCTACCCTTTTGTCGTTTTCCTTAATATTCTTCTTTCCCGATTCAATTCGTTTGGTGAGATCCTTGAGGATCTTCAGTATTGTGGGGTCAGTCCCCAATTTACTAGTATTCGACCTTTCTGGTACTGGCTCGGCCCGCCGGGCGGCCTCCAGTTCAACCCCGCTCGGCGTTCGATGCTGATTTTGTAGCTGTGCAATAGCGGCTGGTTGAGCCTGTAGCATCTCGAATATCATCTGGAGACTAACTCTTCCATCTACTCCGCCCTGTGAACCTCGACCAATAAATCGGCCCTCTCTGCGTATACTCCCTTCGGGGTCCGCGCCCAGGTTCGTGTTTAGTGCAATGTATGAACTTACGTCGACTGGGTTTTCCTCGAGATCAACTTATGGCACCTCGACCCCTGTAGCGATTAAATTGTCATTTTCTCCGCGGAATCTGAGGCCATTATCACCATGTGTTGGGGCTGTTTGTGAGTTTGACATATTTTATCTTGAAAACAAAATTACTTGATAAGAACAAGTGTAAAGTAGTGTGTGTTATCGGAATCAGTATTGAATAGCCACTATTATCCTTAGCCCTGTCGATGCCCCCTTTTTCTCGCGAAATCGGGTTTATGACATTTGGGAGGACAACTCGTTTCCTTTTGGGAATTGGGTTTGAATTGAAGAGTCGCCACCTAATGATTAAGTGCATTAGGACACTAAGGAGAAATTTGATTTAGAAAACCAGAGATTGGGTAAGGGCTCGAAATTATCTCGAGGGGAAGGTGTTAGGCACCCCTCGAGATCCACTAGTGTTGTTCCCGGCCATACTATAATTGTGACTTTAAGTGCAAACAACAAATAGACAAATAGGAGTTACAAATATGAGAGGGGAGGGGTTTTACATAATTGTTGCAAGTAATTGCAGTTAAAAGCAGTCGAAGAAGCTGGAATTTGAGAAAAAAAAGCAGTTTGAAATAAAATAAACGAGTAAAGGGAAGAGGGTCCTAGGTTTATAAATAATATGGATCACCCCACACAACACCCGATAACCGTTTACACACGTGGTGTTATCGCGTGGTCATCATGTCCATATCTATCCTTTCCCACCCCATTAAGGCATTAAACGCGGAATGGTCTCATTTTACTTATTGCATGCTATTACCCGCCCCAATCCTATCAGTCCCGGAGGTATTTAGGACTAATAATCCTAAAGGGAAGGGGTGTGAGGTTTTATAGTTTCAAAGGACAAAATTCTAAGGCGACAATCAAAACAAATATATAGCAAATTTGGGGAGAAGCACATAACAGATAGAAAGGCTCAAACAGACCTCCTTAAAACAAAGAGAAGCATATAGTTTAGCATGTCTTACACGTACTGATTAGGGTCTGATTTAAACTTAAGAGTTGTGGTAGACTGATCTATTACATATTTCAGATAAGAAGCCCGAATCAGGCCTGCCTGCTGATTGTAGTTAATAAAATCTGATTCAATTTATAAATTTACCTTATGGCTTGCCTAAGTGTTAAACGAAAACCTATAGGCATGATATCTATTAACTTCAGAAAAAGAAGTATGCTGATTTAGGAAAAGAAGTTGTCAATTACAGGAATATAAATTCTGCAGTCGTTATTGTTGCTACTGATTTTAGACTCATAAGCGAATGGACGATTCAAATTTAGTTGATAGTTCCTATAGGCACGCTTTCTAGGCGTTACTGATTTAAAACATTTTTACAGGCGTAATAAGAGTGCAGAAATCCTATGGGCATGGTATCTAAAATGTTGTTAGTTATTTAAACCTATAAACAAGTTTGCCTAGTGACAGATACAGATGCAAAACTCAGGAAGTCCTATAGGCATATTATCTATACGATATGCAGCATTTCAGAAATGACCTATAGACATGGTCTCTATGAACATGCAGAAGTGCAGAAAACTATAGACATGGTCTCTATATGAGGTGCAAAAGTGCAGAAACCTATAGACATGGTCTCTATATGAGGTGCAAAAGTGCAGAAACCTATAGACACGGTCTCTATATGAGATGCAGAAGTGAAAGCTGAAAACAGGATACATGAGTGTAGAAGTGTAAATATTCCCTATGAACATGATATCTACCCCTTAGCATGCATGGTTACCCTTCCCTTTTTCACTAATCACCCCAGAAGTTTATTACAAAATTGTTACATACCAAAATAAAATAAAGAAATTACATCATAAAAAAAAATAAAAATACAACCAAGGAGAGCCTGATTCAGGTTTCCTGCCTGAAGCATGAAGTAAACCAACTCCAATGACCAAGATCCAAAGCCTTTCTCATTTGGGGTATGTCAGAGTTCCCTAAGAGCCTCATGGACTTCGGGCAGTGCTCACACCCGAATACATTGCAAGATTGAGTCATAGTGTAGTGTGGAAAGGCCAGCCCTCAAGTGTCCAAGTTCAGAGGGAACTCAAGGTCCCAATGCATGGCTCACAGGAGGGGGGCAGAATTTAGAAGCTAAGAGAGAGTGTAAGTGCAGAGAGGGATTCTAAGAGGAAGCAAAGACAGGCTAATAGTCATACCTAGCAATTGGAAGTGCTGGCACACCCCACCAGCCTGTTAGGCCACATTTTTTGGGAGTTAGGACCCCCTAAGGGATCATGTCCAAACATGAGCAACAACTTGCATGTTGGCATGTTCTGAACTTCAACTCAAAGCACATGGAGGGGAACATGGGTGCAAGGATTCACAGCGGAGACAAATGCATAGAAATAATCATGCAAAGTAACATTAAATGTAGACAGCAAAGCAAACATGGGTGTAAAGGCTGTAAATAAACACATTGGGATGAGACTGAAACCAAAACTAGAACATACCAGTTTCAAGGAAACAAGAAAAGGAAGAAGCAGTCTTGTAAAGCCAAAGTGCAAGCAAGTAGTCAGAACACTATGATTTTAGAAGAGAACTATGAGATTGTAAGTGTCTCAAGTGTATAATGTGTGTAAAAGTGTTGAATTGAAAGTTGTTTGATCGTATTAACCGTGTGTAATGTATAGAAAGGGTCGTGCCTTTTATAGTGTAGAAAGCAAGCAGAAATAGGTAAGAAAATAGTTTGAAAATCAATTACCTAAGGTTTCCCTTTAATTAAGGGATTCTGATTTCAAACGGGTAAAAGTAATTAAGGAAAGAGACTAATCAAACACTTTTCAAAGCAGTACAAGAGGGGTAAATACATAGAGGTTTATTTAAGGACAAGGTCTTGACAGTACACGGTTTGTGCAAATAAGGAAAGGAAATCAATTACCAGCCAGTAAATCACAAGGTCTGAATGAATCCAGTCAGAAAAGGTGAAGAAAGGTTTTACTTAAGGAAAATCAGTAACAATCAATCAAACCTAAAAAGGATTCTGAATCAATCATAAGTTGGAAAAGCTTTTTGGAAGAAAGAATTCATCACACATATAAAAGCATACAACCACGAAGAAATTTGTCATGCTATTCAATAGAAGAGTCTAGTGTAGAAGAAATTAAAAAGGTTCAGAATTGTATGCAAACAAAGAAGTTCAAACATAGTTCATAGACTCAGAAATGAGTCTGAAAGAGTCCAGGGTTCTCAAACAGAACCCTAGTCTGATCATATCACCAATCTCGGAGGAAACCCCCCAAATTCTAGGGTTTCCGACTCGAGTCAAATACAGAGATGAGGAGGCAACAGGCTCAGAGATTTCTTTTCAGAATCTCATGAGAAGACAAGCAAATACAATAGAAAATTCATAGCAAACAGAGTGAAGAAACTAACTCGAAGCATTAATGAGAGAACAATATGGTAGTAGAAGAAACATGTTTAAGAAAAACCTTTTAGAAGGGACTTAAACAGGGTTCAGTAGAAGAGAAAACAATAACACTTAAGAACACAATAGTGGAAATATGTTTAAAGAGGTTTTTTAGAAGAACTCAAGCAAAGTTCAGTAGAAGGCAAATAAACCTAAGAACTCAGTAGGAAATAAATACAATAGAAGAACACAAAAATACCAGAAAAGTATAGCAAAAGAACATATAGGTATCACAGTAGAAAAACAAAGCACAGAAGGACATGTATAGTAAAGGAAAACATAAGAACACAGTAGAAGAACATGCTTGGTAGAAAAGGAAACATAAGAACATAGTATAGACAAATACACAGAAAGAAAAAGAAAAGTCAGAGAAACATTTAAGCTTTTCAGAAAACCCTAAATCGGAAAGAAGACAGTAGAAGACGATTAGGGTTTAAGCCATCCATGGCCTGAGAGGCCATGGATTCCGGTGAGCTTGAGGTAGAAGACAGTAGAAGACGATTAGGGTTTCGAGAACATTTGAGAGAGTTTGAGAGAGGGGGTATTCAGAGGCGGCTGATAGAAGGGAAATGAGGGGATTAGGGTTGTCTTTAGGATTAAAAAAGGCAAGGGCGGATAAGGGCCGTTGATCTCAGAGATCAACGGCCAGGATAAAAAGGGGTCTGGATCGGGTAGTTTTAAACGGGTTAAGGGCTGGGTTAAATTGGAATTGCGCGGGTCCGCTTGAGTTTTGAAATTGGGTTAATTGGGGAATTAATTTGGGCCATAATTGAAACGAAATGGGGCCATATTTTAAATAGCCAGTTTTTCCCTTTTAATTTATAAAAATAGTAAAATGATTTCGAACACAAATTAAAAGTATTGGATCAGTTAATTAATATAAAAATATTAATTTAAAAATATTGGAATCAATTTCATAATTATAAAATGCTGTTAATTTTGAAAATAGGCTAAAATTGCAATTGTATGCAATTTGGCTTTTAAAATACCAAATAAATTTGTAAAAATGTATAGAAATTACCCTAGCTATATTTTTGTATAAATATGAGAATAAATAAGTTATTCACCAAAAATGATAATATTTGGGAATAATTATTGGTTTTTGTACTGCTAAAAATGGGCAATAAATTAATTTAAAAATCCTTTAAAAATTAGGAAAAAATACTAAAACTCTTTGGCATACTTATATATGCATACATATGCTATTTTGAAAGTATTTTGCATATAAATAATATACGGGAAAAATTGGGTATCAACAGCTGCCCCTCTTTACCCGGGAAGGAAGAAAGAGTTGTCGGGTAAAGACATGATGGCCAATTTTGACCGAACGAAATGGTTTTGAAGAGATTGACCGTGCTCTGGATCCTGAGCTGCCTACATATCCCTGGTCTTTCAGGAATCAGGCCATATGTAGTTTAGGATCCGTCAGCTGGATATGCCGATGGGGATCTTTCAAGAACGGACGCGATATTTAGGTTGGGATGGGTGGTTAAGAGTCTAATAGGGCTGCGGGAACCGGAGCAGGATCGCTCCTGCTGAGATGGCTGTTGCTCACCGGTTTACCTGCAGATAAGCAATACGCGAATATATTGTGCATAAATTTAAACATGATGCAAGTTCCCGTCGGACCATGAATGTTGTCTTTGGACAGTTAGGATGACGTCCTCAGACCATGATGTCCTGGGCCATGAAGCATATAATAAAGGATTTGCAGGCCATGAAATGATGCTCTCGGTCTATGAGAATGATACCTCCGAACTATGATGCCTTTGAATAATGATATGCAAGAGATAAAAGGGGTCCTCAGGCCATGGCATGGCGTTCTCGGGCTATGCGAATGGTGCCTCCGAACAGGATTTGCCACTTGGCTAGCTTGCTAGTGGGCATGGGCTTCTGAAAGATGTACTTCAATGGATCCATCCTTGATATGAGATATGTAGTATAGGCACAGAAATAGCGCCTCAGCTTCTGAGCTACCCAAGTCAAAGCACAATAGGCGCGCTCTAACAGAGAATACCGGGCTTCGTACGGGGTGAACTTTTTGCTGAGTTAATAGATGGCCTGCTCCTTTCTCCCTGTTTCATCATGCTACCCCAGGACACAACCGAACGCTCCATCCAATACCGCAAGGTAGAGTAATAGGGGTCTACCTGGCTCGGGCGGGACCAAAAATGGCGGTGTTGACAAGTACTCCTTGATTCTTTTAAAGGCCTTTAGGCAATCATCAGTCCATTTGGTAGCGGCATCCTTTTTCAGCATCTTGATGATTGGCTCACAAATAACGGTAGATTGTGCTATGAACCGGCTGATGTAGTTAAGTCTTCCCAAGAAACTCATTACTTCTTTCTTGTTCTTTGGCGGTGGCAATTCTTGAATAGCTTTCACTTTTGATGGATCCGGCTCTATCCCTCGGCGACTCACAATGAACCCAAGTAGTTTTCCGGCAGGAACCCCAAATGCACATTTTGCGGGATTCAACTTCAAGTTGTACCTTCTCAGCCTATTGAAGAACTTCCTCAAATCTTCCATGTGATCGGCGGCTTTCTTGGACTTGATGATGACATAATCTACATATACTTCAATCTCCTTGTGTATCATATCATGGAAAATGGTGGTCATGGCCCTCATGTAGGTGGACCCTGCATTCTTTAACNACTCGGGTGTGTTTGAGATGGGCTGGGTGGAGTGTGGCACGAGTCGTCCACGTAGATGGGGGGTGTTGTATTGGGTGTGGCTGTGGTCATTTGTGGAGTTCAAAGGTTCCGGGATGAGTAGTGGAGTATTGTTGGGATCGTGGCAAGTATTGCAGTGGTGGTGAGGAGCGGGATGGTTTTGTGGATATTGTGGAGGTATGGGGTTATGAGTGCTTGGAAAGATGACATCTGGGGTGGTGAGGGAGAATGACAAGCTTGCCAAGTTCCGAACTTGATTAAGTTCCTCCTGAAATTTCAACAGTTTCTGCTCGAGTTGGGACGCACTTTCCTTAGAAACCTGAGTACCCTGAGTGATCTCTACCCGCTCAACTGAGTTCTCTTTTCTGCTCAAATCTTCCATCTTTCCTTTGTTCCTGTTTCTGATAGGACTAGGAGGAGGAGTGGGTGGAGGGCCCCTGGATCTTGTGAAATATGCTGATGTTGCCAGAGTTCACGAACTAACCTTTGGGGAGGGGAATAAACAAAAAAGTAAAAACAAAAGGTGATAAGTCAGTAAGGATCGTAAGGAAATGTTGCAATCTTTAAACACGTAGTGCAGGAAATATGAAGCGCGTCCTAATTTTGGGGACCTCGTTGTGCCCGAGGTAGGCCTAGCGACAAGTTAATTTGGAGAACTTAGAATGCTAAATGCCTCATTTTATTGATAAAAGGTAGACGAATCCCAAAACGACAATAAATAATAATTAAAAGTCACTAATGGCCATTGGCCTTATTACATCTTATAAAGCAAAAATGGAAATTCCTATCTATTTGGTCCCAGAAGGACCTTCCCCAGACTCGGCATTGTTGGCTCCCTCGAACAGTTCTCCCAGCTCGCGCAGTCCTAGTAGCAAGTAAGCTCTGGCCAGATGTCCTCCTTCATTTCCCTCAGCAATCCGGCAGTCTTCGACCCTCTTCAGAAACTTCTTTTCCAGTTCCACTATACCCCGCTCTAAACAGACCAGTCGTTTGTTGGCGCTGACAGCCATATCCTTCCATTCTTCAATTAGCTTTTGATTGGCTTCTTGTATTTCCCGGTGCTCATTTTCACATTCTCGAATTCTCTTGCGCAGTTGGTTGTACTTTACTTGTGCCTCAGCCTTTTCATCGATGATCCTGTGACCTCGAACAAACCCGGGTTGACCCAAACCGTTGTGATTGTCCTCCAGCCAGCCCGAATAGTGTGGGGTACAACCAGCATGGTAGCGATCCGGTTCAATGGTGTCCTTTCCCAAGACAATTTTGCAATGCCACATATCTGAGCCTGGCACCTATGTGGACTATCGTCGTTCTGGAAGTCAGCTCGGAAGTGATTCATCTTGTCGACCCTTGGTATAACCTGCTTCCTGCCAGCCTGTCTCATAACTCGGAGAGGGACATAAGGGTAGGTCCCCCTCAAACTAATCAGTATCAGAAATGGCGCATCCCTGGATCGAACGATAAATTCTTCAGTAGGGAACCACTCGAACATCCATTGTACTCGGTCCTCAGTCAAGTTGTCAAAGAGTTCGACCCATTCTCTAGCATTCTCTGGTTGGGCGAACATATTGGGCATGTAATTCATTCGCTTTGGGTGATGGAAAGCGATATGATCGTCCCAGTCCCTACGATGGATTTCCTGTCGGTATTCACCCCTTTGGAGATGTTCTATGAGCCATAGTTGAAGTAGCAGATTACAACCCTCAAAGTGTTTGGCCCCTTGTTGACACCTTTCTAGGGCTCGGTACATTTCTGCAATGATCATCGGCACAAGACTGAATGGTTGTCTGTCAATTCCTTCCATTAGAGTTTTTGTGACCATAGCTAGCCTGGTATGGATCCTTGCTTTCTTCATTGGAAACACTATCATCCCCAAGAAACAGAACATGAAGACAAAGACCCTTCGATGAATATGCCCCAATGATGTAAGGGCGAACTCGTCAGGATAGGTACGGTAGGAATTGCCGTGACCGTACCTTTCGTACAAGTAGTCAAAGGGAATGTATGACTCCTTCAAACATGTCAAGTCTGGATTCTTCATTAGACCCATCATTTTGAGAAAACCTCTACCCTTGCGGTTTTCCGGCATTAACAAACCCGGAGTTTCCCACGGTATTCCAGCCAGTCCTCCTATTTCCTCAAGCAAGGGTGTCATCTCAATGTCTCCGAAGCGGAACACAGACCTATCATAATCCCAAAATAGAGTGGCAGCTTCTATGATTTGTTGTTGGGTTGAATTTCCAGGAGAGAAGGTAGGTTTCCCAGGTACTTTCGGACAAGAGTCTGATCGCTGGAATGAAGATCCTTCCACCAGCTTAGCAATTTGGGGTGAATGTGGGTGACCATGCCGAATCTGGGGACTTCGTGCCTCATATTTCTGCAAGAAAAAAGATTAGGCCCTTACCCCCTCCAGACTCGATTACTAAATATCAATAATTGGCATAAAAGCACTTTAGTTCTCCAAATAAATGCACAGAACGTGATAAGGTCCGTTTGGGTTTCAAGGAAACCCAGTAGACTTTGGACAAGGCTATCTTAAAGAGTCATTATGCAGACAACATAACTGACTCGGCTAGGTTTGACCATGATGCATGTACAATTAAACGGAGCAAGGTTTCTATGTGGTATTAGACTGGTACCCTTGAGCGGACAACTCAAGAGGGAAAGGTGCGGAACCGTCGACTACACTAGGGCTGGGCATAATTTGGTAAATACCGAATTACCGTACTGAAACCGAAAATTTTGGTATTTGGTATACGGTATTTTGGTATTTGGTATGGTATTTGGTTTAAGTTTTAAAAAAAATTGGTATTAGGTATGGTATTTGGTAATTTAAAATAAAATACCGAAATGCCGATACCATACCGAAATATATATTATATTACACAAAACACATATTATCAATTATAACATAAATATAAAAAATCTAAAATTTTACTTACCTTTATTCTCAAAGTTCATCAATTAACCTAAACAAGTAACAAGACATTTCTAATTATCAAATATTCTTTTATGTACAATTTACTCTAGTTTTGGACAAAATTTTGTCAACAAACATTTTCAGTATTGTCTTTTTGCGTACTTTAATTAAGAATATTAGAGTGTATGGCTCTATGCACTAGTTAGTATTCAAACCGAATAAACCGAAGTTACCGAACCGAATAAACCGAAACCGAAAGGAGAAAAACCAAACCATACCGAATTTAATTAGGTACGGTACTGGTATAGGATTTTAAGAAACCGAATACCGATAATACCGAACCGAAATGTCTAAATACCGTACCATACCGACCGACGAACACCCCTAGACTACACCGTTGATCGACTGGTTTTACCGCAAATATGCCTTCGCCGGATTTAGGGAGTGATAATATCGGAAGAGAGCAACCACTCATTATAAGCGTTGCTATGGTCTTTTGTTTGGCACGAGTGGAATATGATGTTGAATATGCAGTTACAATAATCAAACAAGTTGTCACGTATTTGCACGTTCATAAAGTAATAATTACAATAGTTTCTCATAATTTATAACAGTATTGAAGGAAAACGATAAAGGGAAGCATTAAGAGAAATAAAGGAAAGAACAAAGAGCCAAGTCACTTTCGCGGTAGAAGAAGAAAAATACTTAAAGGCATTTAAACAAACAAAGACATGTAAAGAAGCATAAAGTAACAAATAGCATGAAATGGAAAAAGCCTTAAAGAAATCCCCATCAGAGTCGCCATGCTGTCGATGCCCCCTTTTTCTCGCGAAATCGGGTTTATGACATTTGGGAGGACAACTCGTTTCCTTTTGGGAATTGGGTTTGAATTGAAGAGTCGCCACCCAATGATTAAGTGCATTAGGACACTAAGGAGAATTTTGATTTAGAAAACCACAGATTGGGTAAGGGCTCGAAATTATCTCGAGGGGAAGGTGTTAGGCACCCCTCGAGATCCACTAGTGTGGTTCCCGACCATAATATAATTGTGACTTTAAGTGCAAGCAAAAAATAGACAAATAGGAGTTACAAATATGAGGGGGGAGGGGTTTTCACATAATTGTTGCAAGTAATTGCAGTTAAAAGCAGTCGAAGAAGCTGGAATTTGAGAAAAAAAAAAGCAGTTTCAAATAAAACAAACGAGCAAAGGGAAGAGGGTCCTAGGTTTATAAATAATATGGATCACCCCACACAACACCCGGTAACAGTTTATACACGTGGTGTTATCGCGTGGTCATCATGTCTATATCTACCCTTTCCCACCCCATTAAGGTATTAAACGCGGAATGGTCTCGTTTTACTTATTGCATGCTATTACCTGCCTCAATCCTATCAGTCCTGGAGGTATATAGGACTACTAATCCTATAGGGAAGGGGTGTGAGGTTTTATAGTTTCAAAGGACAAAATTCTAAGGCGACAATCAAAACACATATATAGCAAATTTAGGGAGAAGCACATAACAGATAGAAAGGCTCAAACAGACCTCTTTAAAACAAAGAGAAGCATATAGTTTAGCATGTCTTACACGTACTGATTAGGGTCTGATTTAAACGTAAGAGTTGTGGTAGACTGATCTATTACATATTTCAGATAAGAAGCCCAAATTAGGCCTGCCTGCTGGTTGTAGTTAATAAGATCTGATTCAATTTATAAATTTACCTTATGGCTTGCCTAAGTGTTAAACGAAAACCTATAGGCATGATATCTATTAATTTCAGAAAAAGAAGTATGCTGATTTAGGAAAAGAAGTTGTCAATTATAGGAATATAAATTCTGCAGTCGTTATTGTTGCTACTGATTTTAGACTCATAAGCGAATGGACAATTCAGATTTAGTTGATGGTTCCTATAGGCATGCTGTCTAGGCGTTACTGATTTAAAACATTTTTACAGGCATAATAAGAGTGCAGAAAATCCTATGGGCATGGTATCTAAAATGCTGTTAGTTATTTAAACCTATAAACAAGTTTGCCTAGTGACAGATGCAGATGCAAAATTCAGGAAGTCCTATAGGCATATTATCTATACGATATGCTGCATTTCAGAAATGACCTATAGACATGGTCTCTATAAACATGCAGAAGTGCAGAAACCTATAGACATGGTCTCTATATGAGGTGCAAAAGTGCAAAAACCTATAGACATGGTCTCTATATGAGATGCAGAAGTGAAAGCTGGAAACAGGATACATGAGTGTAGAAGTGTAAATATTCCCTATGAACATGATATCTACCCCTTTGCATGCATGGTTACCCTTCCCCTTTTCACTAATCACCCCAGAAGTTTATTACAAAATTGTTACAGACCAAAATAAAATAAAGAAATTACATCATAAAAAAAAAATTACAACCAAGGAGAGCCTGATTCAGGTTTCCTGCCTGAAGCATGAAGTAAACCAACTCCAAAGACCAAGATCCAAAGCCTTTCTTATTTGGGATGCGTCAGAGTTCCCTAAGAGCCTCATGGACTCCTGGCAGTGCTCACATCCAAATACATTGCAAGATTGAGTCATAGTGCAGTGTGGAAAGGCCAGCCCTCAAGTGTCCAAGTTCAGAGGGAACTCAAGGTCCCAAAGCATGGCTCACAGGAGGGGGGCAGAACTTAGAATCTAAGATAGAGTGTAAGTGTAGAGGGGTAAAAGTAATTAAGGAAAGAGACTAATCAAACACTTTTCAAAGCAATACAAGAGGGGTAAATACATAGAGGTTTATTTAAGGATAAGGTCTTGACAGTACACGGTTTGTGCAACTAAGGAAAGGAAATCAATTACCAGCCAGTAAATCACAAGGTCTGAATGAATCCAGTCAGAAAAGGTGAAGAAAGGTTTTACTTAAGGAAAATCAGTAACAATCAATCAAACTTAAAAAAGGATTCTGAATCAATCATAAGTTGGAAAACCTGTTCAGAAGAAAGAATTCATCACACATATAAAAGCATACAACCACGAAGAAATTTGTCATGCTATTCAATAGAAGAGTCTAGTGTAGAAGAAACTAAAAAGGTTCAGAATTGTATGTAAACAAAGAAGTTCAAACTTAGTTCATAGACTCAGAAATGAGTCTGAAAGAGTCCAGGGTTCTCAAACAGAACCTTAGTTTGATCATATGACCAAACTCGGAGTAAACCCCCTAAATTCTAGGGTTTCTGACTCGAGTCAAATACAGAGATGAGGAGGCAATAGGCTCAGAGATTTCTTTTCAGAATCTCATGAGAAGACAAGCAAATACAACAAAAAATTCATAGCAAAGAGAGTGAAGAAACTAACTCGAAGCATTAATGAGAGAACAACATGGTAGTAGAAGAAACATGTTTAAGAAAAACCTTTTAGATGGAACTTAAACAAGGTTCAGTAGAAGAGTAAACAATAACACTTAAGAACACAATAATGGAAATATGTTTAAAGAGGTTTTTTAGAAGAACTCAAGCAAAGTTCAGTAGAAGGCAAACAAACCTAAGAACTCAGTAGGAAATACATACAGTAGAAGAACACAAAAATACCAGAAAAGTACAGCAAAAGAACATATAGGTATCACAGTAGAAAAACAAAGCACAGAAGGACATGCATAGTAAAGGAAAACATAAGAACACAGTAGAAGAACATGCGTGGTAGAAAAGGAAACATAAGAACATAGTATAGACAAATACACACAAAGAAAAAGAAAAGTCAGAGAAACATTTTAAGCTTTTCAGAAAACCCTAAATCGGAAAGAAGTAATTTTTGAAAGAAAAATTGGGGAAAACGTTTAAAAACTCAAGTAGAGCACAGATATGTGACAGATCTAAGAAAAATCGGAAAGAACCTCGAATAGTTAGGGTTTCAGAAGAACCCTATGACGAGAAAGGATTTGAAAAGGTCCGATCTTGGTCGGAAAGGTCAGAACTAGGCTCAAAACACCAAAGTGTGCCGGAGCTAGGCCGGAGATGGCCATAGAACCCTGAATTGGCGAAGATCTGAACGAAAAACTTTGAGGTCAGACCTCGAACCTTCGAGTACCAAGTGTTTAAGAGCAGAGGGAGATGAGTTTAAGCCATCCATGGCCTGAGAGGCCATGCATTCCAGTGAGCTTGAGGTAGAAGACAGTAGAAGACGATTATGGTTTCGAGAACATTTGAGAGAATTTGAGAGAAGGGGTATTCAGAGGCGGCTGATAGAAGGGAAATGAGGGGATTAGGGTAGTCTTTAGGATTAAAAAAGGCAAGGGCGGATAAGGGCCGTTGATCTCAGAGATCAACGGCCAGGATAAAAAGGGGTCTGGGTCGGGTAGTTTTAAATGGGTTAAGGGCTGGGTTAAATTGGAATTGGGCTGGTCCGTTTGAGGTCCGAAATTGGGGAATTAATTTGGGCCATAATTGAAACGAAATGGGGCCATATTTTAAATAGCTAGTTTTTCCCTTTTAATTTATGAAAATAGTAAAAAATGATTTCGAAAACAAATTAAAAGTACTGGATCAGTTAATTAATATACAAATATTAATTTAAAAATATTGGAACCAATTTTAATAATTATAAAATGCTGTTAATTCCAAAAATAGGCTAAAATTGCAATTGTATGCAATTTGGCTTTTAAAATACCAAATAAATTTGTTAAAATGTATAGAAATTACCCTAGCTATATTTTGGTATAAATATGAGAATAAAATAAGTTATTCACCAAAAATGATAATTTTTGGGAATAGTTATTGGTTTTTGTACCGCTAAAAAATGGGCAATAAATTAATTTAAAAATCCTTTAAAAATGAGGAAAAAATATTAAAACTCTTGGGCATACTTATATATGCATACATATGCTATTTTGAAAGTATTTTGCATATAAAAAATATACGGGAAAAATTGGGTATCAACAGCTGCCCCTCTTTATCCGGGAAGGATGAAAGAGTTGTCGGGTAAAGACATGATGGCCAATTTTGACCGAACGAAATGGTTTGAAGAGATTGACCGTGCTCTGGTTCCTGAGCTGCCTAAATATCCCTGGTCTTACAGGAATCAGGCCATATGTAGTTCAGGATCCGTCGACGGGATATGCCGATGGGGATCTTTCAAGAACGGACGCGATATTTAGGTTGGGATGGGTGGTTAAGAGTCTAATAGGGATGCGGGAACCGGAGCGAGATCGCTCCTGCTGAGATGGCTGTTGCTCGCCGGTTTACCTGCAGATAAGCAATACGCGCATATATTGTGCATAAATTTAAACATGATGCAAGTTCCCGTCGGACCATGAATGTTGTCTTTGGACGGTTAGGATGACGTCCTCAGACCATGATGTCCTGGGCCATGAAGCATATAATAAAGGATTCGCAGGCCATGAAATGATGCTCTCGGGCTATGAGAATGATGCCTCCGAACTATGATGCCTTTGAATAATGATATGCAAGAGATAAAAGGGGTCCTCAGGCCATGGCATGGCGTTCTCGGGCTATGCGAATGGTGCCTCCGAACAATGACGCCCTTGGACAATTTGGCGATCTTTCAGCCCATGAAATGCAATAGGTGGCGATCTTTCAGCCCATGAAAGCGTAAATAAAGTGGCGATATTCCAGCCATGTAAAATGTAAGTACAATGGCGATCTTCAGCCATGCAAAAATGTAAATAAAATGGCGATCTTTCAGCCGATGCAGGATTTAAATAAAGGTGGCAATTTTTCAGCCGATGCAGATGTAAATAAAATGGCGATCTTTCAGTCGTGCAAAATGTAAGTAAAATGGCGATCTTTCAGCTGATGCAGGATTTAAATGAAGTGGCGATTTTCAGCCGATGCAGATATAAATAAAGGTGGCGATTTTTTAGCCGATGCAGATGTAAATAAAATGGCGATCTTTCAGCTGTGTAAAATGTAAGTAAAATGGCGATCTTTCAGCCGATGCAGGATTTAAATGAAGTGGCAATTTTTCAGCCGACACAGATGGAGACAGAGCTTAGTCTCGGAAGGCAGAATGGTAGCCTTATGCAATGCAGATGGAGACAGAGCTTAGACTCGGAAGGCAGAATGGTAGCCTTATGCAATGCAGGAAATGCAGATGGAGGTAGAGCTTAACCTCGGAAGGCAGAATGGTAGCCTTATGCAGTGCAGGAAATGCAGATGGAGACAGAGCTTAGTCTCGGAAGGCAGAATGGTAGCCTTATGCAATGCAGAAAATGCAGAAGGAGGCAGAGCTTAACCTCGGAAGGTAGAATGGTAGCCTTATGCAAAAGATGAAAGATGAGTAGTAATAAAAATTCTTAGCTGATAGTTGGTAGTTGATTATGATATTGTGCATGCTGGGGATATTGTGTGTGGATGGCGAATGCGAATAGGTGCGACGGTTCTGAGGGTTGTGTTCCTGAACAGTGTGAGCGTATAATATATGATTTGATGACTTGGGTACCTGCATCCAAAGAAAAATTGTGAGTTTTGTAAAGGGGAAAGATTAGTTCGTGTCCCCGCTGACTTTGCTTGCCATGTTCGGCTCTGATCTGATGACACGGTATGTATCATAGGGGTAGCGTTGCTGAACTGAGCGATTTCGATAATAAATATGCATGAGTTTGTTAAAGATATGACATATGTATATACTCAAGAAATAGTTTTTAGATGAACCGATGATTGTGACGTGGTTCAGGACATTGCAACCTCTCTTGCTTTGGAATTTTGAGGGTCCTCCTCAAAATTCTGCCCCAGTTTAATAGGTTGATACTTCTGACGGCTGCTTACGATGATCGGCTGAAGTTACTTCAGAATTTTGAGGGTCCTCCTCAAAATTCTACCCCAGTTTCCAATGGGGGGGGGGGGAATGAAAATTTTATTGAATTGTGACCAAACCCATAAGGCTGCCTACGTATCCCCTCTTAAACGGGAATCAGGTTAGACGTAGTTCAAATTACATAAGGAAATCATAAATGGTTACACATAGTATCGCTTGACTGCGTCTGAGTTGATTGGTTTTGGCCAGACTTCTCCATCCATTTCTGCAAGTATAAGGGCTCCTCCTGTCAGAACCCGATGAACCATGTATGGACCCTGCCAATTGGGAGAGAATTTCCCTTTGGCTTCATCTTGATGTGGAAAAATCTTCTTTAACACCAGCTGCCCCGGTGTGAACCGTCTTGGTTTGACTCTCTTGTTGAAAGCTCTAGACATTCTGTTCTGATAAAGCTGACCATGGCAAACTGCATTCATTCTCTTTCCATCTATACGAGCCAACTGCTCGTAACGACTTTTTACCCACTCTGCATCGTCGAGCTCGGCTTCCTGTATGATTCTTAAGGAAGGAATTTCTACTTCGGCGGGGATGACGGCTTCTGTACCATAAACCAGCATGTAGGGGGTTGCCCCAGTTGATGTGCGGACTGTGGTGTGATACCCCAATAGAGCGAATGATAGCTTTACGTGCCATTTCTTATGCTTCTCTATCATTTTCCTTAGTATCTTCTTGATATTCTTATTGGCGGCTTCTACAACTCCGTTCATTTGGGGCCTGTAGGCTGTGGAATTTTTATGTCTGATCTTGAAGGTCTCACACATAGCTTTCATTAAGTCACCGTTGAGGTTGGAACCATTATCAGTGATGATCGACTCTGGAATCCCGAATCGGCAAACACTGCGGTCGCGGACAAAATCCGCCACGACTTTCTTAGTCGCTGCTTTGTAAGATACTGCTTCAACCCATTTGGTAAAATAGTCAATTTCCACGAGGATGAATTTGTGCCCGTTGGAAGCGGCCGACTCGATTGGACCAATAACATCTATTCCCCAAGCGGCGAAGGGCCATGGTGAGCTAGTTGCATTAAGCTCATTTGGAGGTACCTTTATCATATCTGCATGTATCTGGCAGCGGTGGCATTTTCGGACGTACTGGACGCAGTCAGTCTCCATGGTCATCCAAAAGTAGCCAGCACAGAGTATCTTCTTGGCTAAAACAAAGCCGTTCATATGCGGACCACAGGTCCCGGCATGAATTTCCTCTAGCAGTTTAGATGCTTCCTTCGCATCGACACACCTTAGTAATCCCAAGTCTGGAGTCCTCCTATATAGGATTCCTCCGATGTGAAAGAAATTGTTGGACAACCTTCAAAGCGTGCGTTTTTGAGTAGTGTTTGCAACCTCCGGGTATTCTCCTTTTGCTAAATATTCCTTGATATCATGAAACCAAGGCTTTCCGTCTGCTTCTTCTTCGACATAAGCACAGTAAGCTGGCTGATTGTGGATTTTTACCGGAATAGGATCAATGAAGTTTGTATCCGGATGCTGTATCATGGATGATAGGGTAGGTAATGCATCGACAAACTCATTCTGGACCCTGGGAACATGCTGGAACTCTGTCTTTGTGAACCTCTTTCTTAACTCCTGTACATGACGCAGGTATGGCAGTATCTTGGGGTTCTTGGTCGCCCATTCTCCTCGTACCTGGTGTATGAGTAGGTCTGAATCTCCAATCACTAGCAACTCTTGGATGTTCATGTCAATGGCCATCTTGAGCCCTAAGATGCAGGCTTCGTATTCGGCCATATTATTAGTGCAGGGGAACCTGAGCTTGGCGGACACCGGATAATGCTGGCCAATTTCTGATACTAGGACTGCTCCTATGCCAACTCCTTTGAAATTTGCTGCTCCGTTGAAAAACATCCTCCAACCATCATAGGACTCTGCAATTTCTTCTCCTATAAATGACACCTCTTCGTCAGAAAATACATCTTTAGGGGTTCGTATTCTTCGTCCACGGGATTCTCGGCAAGGTGATCTGCCAAAGCCTGTACTTTGATTGCTTTCTGAGCTACGTAGACACTGTCGAACTCACTGAGCAGGATTTGCCACTTGGCTAGCTTGCCAGTGGGCATGGGCTTCTGAAAGATGTACTTCAATGGATCCATCCTTGATATGAGATACGTAGTATAGGCACAGAAATAGCGCCTCAGCTTCTGAGCTACCCAAGTCAAAGCACAATAGGCGCGCTCTAACAGAGAATACCGGGCTTCGTACGGGGTGAACTTCTTGCTGAGATAATAGATGGCCTGCTCCTTTCTCCTTGTTTCATCATGCTGCCCCAGGACACAACCGAACACTCCATCCAATACCGCAAGGTAGAGTAATAGGGGTCTACCTGGCTCGGGCACTCATAATGAACCCAAGTAGTTTTCCGGCAGGAACCCCAAATGCACATTTCGCGGGATTCAGCTTCAAGTTGTACCTTCTCAGTCTATTGAAGAACTTCCTCAAATCTTCCATGTGATCAGCGACTTTCTTGGACTTGATGATGACATCATCTACATATACTTCGATCTCCTTGTGTATCATATCATGGAAAATGGTGGTCATGGCCCTCATGTAGGTGGACCCTGCATTCTTTAACTCGAATGGCATCATCTTGTAGCAGTACATTCCCCATGGCATAAAGAAATCTGTTTTCTCGGCATCTTCTTCATCCATCCAGATCTGATGATACCCAGCAAAACAATCTACAAATGATTGCAACTCATGCTTGGCACTATTGTCAATCAGGATGTGTATGTTTGGCAAGGGGAAGTTGTCTTTTGGACTGGCCCGGTTGAGATCCCGGTAGTCGACACAGACTCTAACCTTCCCGTCCTTCTTCGGTACTGGAACAATGTTGGCTAACCATGTTGGATACTATACTACCTTGAAAACCTTGGCTTTGACCTGCTTGGTGACTTCTTCCTTGATTTTCAAACTCATATCTGGCTTGAATTTTCTGAGCTTCTGCTTCACCGGTGGACATGTTGGATCAGTTGGCTCTTTATGGGCCACGATAGATGTACTTAGACCAGTCATGTCGTCGTACGACCAGGCAAATATGTCCTCATACTCTTTTAGAAACTTTGTGTATTCTTCCTTCTCTGATGGTGACAAATGAACGCTGATTCGTGTTTCTTTGATGTTTTCTGCATCTCCCAAGTTAACAATCTCAGTCTCTTCCAGGTTGGACTTAGGTCTATTTTCGAAATTCTCGACTTCCTTAACAATCTCTTCCGGTATGTCATCCTCCTCTGAATCTATGTCCGTTTGTTGCGTTATCTCGTTGCATGTCACAGTCATTGGTTCATCAAGATAAGTAATAGTAATGCTGTATAAGTAAAGTAATGAGTAAGATTTATAAGAGAATTGAAATGCTTTGATAAATTCCATAAGTGTTTTGAACATTGGAGCCCTTTTTGCAAAATATAAAATGCGAAAAGAAAGTAAACTAGTAAAATAAAAGAAAATAGTGCATGACGCTTGTTCAGCCTTGCTACCTCGAGGCACGCCGGGCTCTGGTAGTTTTGAGGGTCCAATTGTTGAGGCATGCTCCTCTGCTTACAGCCTGTATGGAAGGGCCTTCCTACCCCTCCTCCTCGAGAACGACACAACAATCCATATCATCGCCTTCTAGAAATGAATTCCTCATTGCTGCTAGGGCTTCTTCTTCTTCTGACCTATAGATGACCTTGGCCGGTTGGAAGATCTGCTCCAAACGGGGTATCGGCTGCTCCAATGGATAGTAGGGATCGCGCTAGGGTGGCGACTATTCGTTGAATTCTTTCCAGGTATACTCATACCCCAATCCGAAGGTGGTGCCGTGTTTCTTGAGCTTGATGGGCTTAGCGATTCCTTGGAGATTCTTGCCAAGTCCCTTGCCAGGTTCATACCCGCTCCAGTTCAATATGCTTTAAAATTTGTTATCCCACCACTTATCCTTATCGATGGCGTTGACTCGCTCGATGTGGTGGTAAGCTTCTCCACCTATCCTTCTTCTTCCTCCGATCGCTGGGCTGGTCTGCCGACTGTATATGGGATTGCTACCATCACCGTGAATGATCACCTCTTGGTGGTTCCACTCAAACTTTACTGCCTGATGTAGTGTTGACGCTACGGCCCCTGCGGCATGAATCCATGGTCGTCCCAACAACAGATTGTAAGATGCCGGCATGTCTATCACTTGAAAATCAACAGCAAACCAAGTAGGCCCCATTTGCAAACACAAGCTAATTTCCCAAATAGTCGACCTTTGGGATCCGTCGAAAGCTTTGACGTTGATGGCCCCGTCCTTGATTTCATGCAGCCCTTTTCCCAACGTCCTGAGTGTTACCAACGGACAAATGTTGAGACTGGACCCCCAATCGACCAGGATCCTGGTGATAAAGTAATCTTCGCACTTCACAGTGATGTGCAATGCCTTGTTGTGACTCAACCCTTCTGGTGGCAGCTCATCTTCGTGAAAAGTGATCCTGTGACTTTCCAATACCTGACCCACCATGTTAGCCATCTCTCCATCGGTGATGTTGCTTGGTACATATGCTTCACTCAGCACTCTTAACAAGTCATTCTTATGTGCATCGGAACTCTGTAGCAAAGCAAGGATATAAATCTGTGCCGATGTTTTGTTCAGCTGATCAATGACTGAGTATTCCTTTTCTTGTATCTTTCTCCAAAGGTCATCGGGCCCAGTTTCAGTGATGGTTTGTCGACCAGAGGTCTGCTTACTCGACTCAGCCAAGTGTTCCAGGGTATAAACCCTGCCGGTTCTTGTCATACCTTGTGCCGCAACTGTTTCCCCGAACTTGGCTTTTCCTTTCCTTCTTGCCTCGGCTGTGTAGTCCCATGGTATGGCTTTTGTGTGGAATGGTGTTACGGCTGTCATTGCTACCGGAATGGGCACCTTTGCTTTGGAAGGTAATATGGCAACTTCAAATGGTACAGGCGCCTTTGGGGGACCAAAACTCGACCTCGATTGGGGTTGGCGTCTTCGCAGAGGATGGTGTTTCAAACTCAAGTGGTATGGACATGTTCACCTCGGCATCTCCAGAAGGTTGAATCTGGACTACAATCGGATTAAGGGTGACTGTTGGTTTCTTTGGATCGCCGCCTTCTGTGATCAAACCGATCGATCCCTTGGGATCCCAATCATCCTCTATTTCAATCATGTGAACACCTCCACCCTTGTTGAAAGAAGTATTTGAAAGAAAAATTGGAGAGAACCTCGAATAGTTAGGGTTTCAGAAGAACCCTAAAACGAGAAAGCTTTGAAAAGGTCCGATCTTGTTCGAAAAGGTCAGAACCAGGCTCAAAACACCAAAGTGTGCCGGAGCTGGGCCGGAGATGGCCATAGAACCCTGAATCGGCGAAGATCTGAACGAAAACCTTCGAGGTCAGACCTCGAACCTTCGAGTACCAAGTGTTTAAGAGCAGAGGGAGATGAGTTTAAGCCATCCATGGCCTGAGAGGCCATGGATTTCGGTGAGCTTGAGGTAGAAGACAGTAGAAGACGATTAGGGTTTCGAGAACATTTGAGAGAGTTTGAGAGAGGGGGTATTCAGAGGCGGCTGATAGAAGGGAAATAAGAGGATTAGGGTAGTCTTTAGGAATAAAAAAGGCAAGGGCAGATAAGGGCCGTTGATCTCAGAGATCAACGGCCAGGATAAAAAGGGGTCTGGGTCAGGTAGTTTTAAATGGGTTAAGGGCTGGTTAAATTAGAATTGGGCTGGTCCGTTTGAGGTCCGAAATTGGGTTAATTGGTGAATTAATTTAGGCCATAATTGAAACAAAATGGGGCCATATTTTAAATAGCCAGTTTTTCCCTTTTAATTTATAAAAATAGTAAAAAATAATTTCGAAAACAAATTAAAAGTACTGGATCTGTTAATTAATATACAAATATTAATTTAAAAATATTGGAACCAATTTCATAATTATAAAATGTTGTTAATTGTGAAAATAGGCTAAAATTGCAATTGTATGCAATTTGGCTTTTAAAATACCAAATAAATTTGTAAGAATATATAGAAATTACCCTAGCTATATTTTGGTATAAATATGTTAATTCTGAACAGATGTATTTTGTACTATGTTGGGACTCCTCCTATATAAAAGGGATCCTTGTCATTTTGTAAACATCTGTTGCTCCATACTAAATATATAAGAACATTCTCTCTGCTCTCTAATACACTCTTTTGATATTATTGCTTCCATTTATTATCTTTTTTATTGTTCATCATTTGTTGCTGATCATTGGTCATAAAGAGCCTTTATTGATTTTATTATAACTGTTATTCGCTCTCCAACTGCCTTCGATAGCTCCCAGCCGAGCATCGGAATCGACCTCGAGGCCCAGAATCGACAGGCTCGAGGCCCCGATTGTTAACCTATCGGTTTGGTTATTACCTTATTCCTAACTCTTATCTCGTTTCTAAATCTCACACATAGTATCAACTGCTTAACAACCAGCATAAAAATAGATCACGTATTTTTAGAGTCCCATAATCAAATTTAATTATTATTACCATTTTTACGGTAAACAATGTGATTTCACCCAATACCAATTGATAAGTAAGAAAATAAGAGGTAGAATTGAACTGTAAATAATCCAAACCAGTGTGCAAACAAAGCTTCAACCTTGAATTAAGGTACCCTCGAGGTGGTAAAGTATGAGAACAGTAAAGATTGGATAAATTGATGAACAAGAATACGGGTCAGAAAAGAAGAGCTATATTGCTTATGTTTCAGTGAATAATCCTTCTACAAATGATTGGAACTCTTCTTTTTATAGTAGAGGAAACCTAATTATGGTATGTCTCTAATTACAGAAGGAAGTCGTATAAACAACTAATTAACCGCTTCTGATTTGGTCCATTCCGAGATTCACACCACGATCCTCGATCAATCACGGATATCTCGCTCTTTCCGTTACTAATCTATCCCCGATGTTACTCGAAGTCTATCTCCCCTGGCTTCGATTGATACCAACCTCTATTTCGAACTCGATGCCTTAGCTCTTCGATGCAACGTCCTTGTTTCGATCAAATAGTGAAATCGGATAGCCCCGATTTCTACCGTATACAGAAGCTACTGAAAATCTCAAACCACATAATGGAATGCTAAAGCTCAAAATGACTGTCGGGTCGTTATAAGACGAAAGTTAAATGTATTAAAAATATGCTTATGAAATCTGCCTTGAAAAAACGTGACTCGTAGCACTAAAAGGTGCTTCACAATCTATAAATAGCCGAAAACTGTATCCTAGGGCATTCATGAAATAAAAGCCAGTTCACTATGGATCTTTGGACAACGAATGACACAATGAATAACACAGCAGCTAGCACAACGAATAATACAACAAGTATAACCCGGGCCAATAGAAATACTAAAGCGATTAACAACTTGCGGAGAAATTTTAAAGCGGTCAAAGATGATATGAACCACAATTTAGATTTCGTGCTCGATTGCAAAATGATTATGGAATTTACAATACGATCATCGCCAACATATTGAAGAGCAAAAGAAGGAGATTAGGAGAACAGAGAGAATTTTTGGTACACTAATTGTTCGCGGTCGACGAATGGTCGTTCAGAATCTCCCCCTTAGAATATAATTTTTTTAGGTTTAGACTATTCCCATATTTAGCAGTTTATTATAAAATAGTTTGAGTTAAGTAATGCAATATTCTAGTTACATTATTATAGACCATGGTCTAATTTGTTGACATTATGCAACAGTTTTACGAAATTTGGTAAGCTAATCGTAATATTATTATAGAATATTCTAATGCATTGATTTTACGAAATTTTATAAACCAAACACAACGTGCAAATTGCTAACATAATTGATCATGTCCAACTATGCCTTATAAAAAGGACAAAGCGGTCGCTGCAAATATATTCCGGTTAACAATTCCGGAGTCGAATCTCACAGGGAATTAACCTATCAATCACAGCTATTGGACTCACAGAAATTCACATATTCATTCTTTAGAGATATTTGAGTAACAAATTGGGTGTTTATTAACTAAATATTATGTAATAAAAATGCAGTAATTAAGAACTAGCTATAAACGGTTTGTAAGCAAGATTGGGAATGGTCTAAGGTTCTGATTTCCCTTCTTGTCGGAATCCTTTCGGCTATGTTTGCTATAAATTTGCCTAAGGCTTCTCTATCGATCATGAGCACTCTGACTGTCGTAACTCTCTCCCGAGTAATTACAACAATATACTAGACATATTATCCCGAATTACGCTAGCTGGCCTTAGTTACAGCTCACTTAGATTGCACCCAAGGTTTCGTTATCCCTAATCCCACCTTTAAACCCTTCGTATTGATCCCTTATTGTAAGGCCCCGGAAAATTTCGCTAAGTAATTTAGGATTTCGTGGTGCCACGTAGGCTAATTATAATGTTTTATGTGCTATTGACATGGTGCGTATCAATTGGACTTGGTAAATAAGTGTACGAGTCTTATGGTAAGTAATTTGGGGCCCAAGGAAAGGCCTAAGCCTAAGTCAAATTGGAAAATTTCATAATAGGCTAAGATTCCAAATGAGTTTGTACAAGTCCACACTTTGAACGAGCATATCTAAATATGTATAAGGTTTTATGTGATGAGAAACCTATCATGAAAGGACTTCGAGTCTAGTTTCCAACGCTTCAAACCGTTCGTCATTTGGACATTCCTACACAAAGTTATGATCAAATTACCAAAGGCTGGAAAAATGCGATCCTGTGTCGAATCTGCGATCGCAAATATGTCGCATTTTTGACTCTGCGATTGCAGATCTGTCGCAGATTGGGCCAGTGTTGCCCAGTTTTGGGCACCTATTTCGCGATGCATTCTGCGGCCCACATTCTTGTTTTACGGTCCATTCTGCGATCGCAGACCCGATTTCGGAGGCTTATTTTTCCTATTTTTATAACCCGACCCCATTTTAATATATAGTCTTTGGGGCTTCATTTGGGGTCATTTTCTAATGATTTTAGAGAGAGTTGAGAGCATACAGAGAGAGAAAGAGAGAGAGAAGGAGCCTAGCTTCATAATCACCCATCTCTTGCTCAAGTTTTCAAGAATCAAAGAACCCAATAAAATGTTCTTCATCTAAGAGGTAAGGTTCTATAAATTAGACTTTAATTTTGAGTTTGGGCATGAGATGGGTTATTAAGGTATTATTCTTGGGTGTAATAGCATTATGAATACATGCATGTACAAATTAGGTTTGTGGGAAGATTGTTGAACATAAATAAGTAAAGATTGGGTTGGGGAACGAAGGAAACCTTATAAAAGAGATTTGAAATCAAGATGCTCAACTAGTATTTGATAAAATGCTCAAATGAGCTGAAACCATGATACCTTCCTAATTTCTGTTCAATTTTGTTATGTCTCAAAGTAGATTGGGATTGCTAGAATTTTCGGAACGTCGTAGTAACTTAAGGAAAGCTTAAACAAGGTATGTATGGCTAAAACCCCGTCTTTTAGAAATTAAGCTCCATTGGTGCTTGTGTAAATGCGGTAAGACTAAAGTTTGGGACCTTGCATTGATTGTTATTTTACATGAATTGGTGTTGTAACCTTATATGCGTGAAAGATGTGTCTCAACATGATCAATGTGCTATCTTGATAACTTGAAAGGGGCAAAAGATATGAATTATGTATTGAAATGCTTAGACCTTAAATTTAGATTGAAGTTGCATTGTTGTGCCATCTACGTGAAGTCTTATCTATGCTTACAATTTAAATTGCTCTTGTGTGCACCTACTGTCCTAAATGGCAAAGCTAATATTGAAATTGGGAACGATGTAAAATGCGACCTAGTGCGAAGAATGATGTGATAAGTTGTGGCCCCAAGTGCCTATGAAATGATATATGTGAAACGAAATGATTAATGAGAAGGGAACAACGCCTTGGTAAGGCAACCTAGCCGATCGCGTCGAGATCGGACTCCGCTCAAGATAGCGGTGGTATTGTGAACAAATGATGAATAATGTGAAATGCCCCAAACTAAAGGCTATGGAAACATGATGTGAAAATTGTATGATTCTTTATTATTGATAATGTTGTGATCGTTTAAAGCTTTTGAGTTATACTTGTGATTTCCTTATTTTTGTATGAAAGTTCTTTCTAACTAGATGTTGTTTAGTTATACATAGTAGTGCTATTCGATGGCACTAACGCCCCTTTTGCCGGGGGCGCTACGTCTTTAAATGGATGTAGGTGTTTCTATAGCAGGCAGTGTTGGTCGCAGCTAGAGCCGCATCATCCTTTTAGCTGACTTGGTGAGCCCCACTTCGTTTCGGGGTCCTGTTTCATCTGTTCCTCATGTACTTTGTATTTGAGGTATAGCCGGAGCCTTGTTACCGGCATTTCCATATTACATTACTTTTCAGTTGTGTTTAGAGGCTCCGTAGACAGGTTGTGGGTAGTGTCGGGTATTGGAATTAAAGTAGAAATATTGATGTTTGGCAAAGTTTTATAAAACTTGTAATATCTTGATAATTATGTTTTAAGCTGCTAATGGAAATAAAATGAGAGT
Source organism: Nicotiana attenuata (assembly GCF_001879085.1). Classification (NCBI taxonomy): domain Eukaryota; kingdom Viridiplantae; phylum Streptophyta; class Magnoliopsida; order Solanales; family Solanaceae; genus Nicotiana; species Nicotiana attenuata. The sequence continues at coordinate 3,710,651 of NC_032000.1, read as the reverse complement.
TGTTAATGAAATACTTACTAAGTATGATTAATGGAGTCCATCTCCTATTTATTCATGAATTAGTTTGGGTAGAATGAAACCTAACAGGCTTGCTTAGTCGGGTTTACCCGGTTGAGCGCCGATCGTGCTCCTCGATTTTTGGGGCATGACAAACCTGGTATCAGAGCCTGAGGTTTTAAAGTGTCCTAGGATGTCTCGGAGCCGTGTCTAGTGGAGTCCTTCTTATCGGTGTGTAGTCGACCACTTCTATAAGTTGGAGGCTATTCGGAAATTTAGGAATTTCACCCTTCTTTGATACTCCAATCGTGCGATAGAGCTCAAGTTAGGGAGTTAGTTTTCTCTCCAAGCCTTACTCTCAAAATGAGTAATCATGATACCATAATTCGCAAATTTGAAGCCATGAGGGGGGAGTGATCCCACCATTGAGTACGAGGGGATTGCCCAAGGACTTGTTAGGAGAATGTATTGAGTTGTGGAGGGATTGGTAGAAGCTATCGCTAAGAGGGGAGTGTCCTTGTCCCTGTTGATGTCACTGCACCACCAAATCCTATAGTATATCGGCATGGTACCAACGTACGTTAGGGATGTGGAGTCGAGGGGCATCGATTCAGCTATTGCCCTATTAACCTAAGGTCACCAAGTAAGTCACTACATAGCACAACCAACGTACTCTTGTTGTATATGTACATCCATATTGAAGAGTCCTCATAAACATGGTCTTAATAAGACGTGAGTCATAAATACTTGTGTGTACCTACTCCTTGAAGGAGCCGTATTGTTTGTGAATCCACTCTATCACAAATTCTCTTATTTACATCCTCTTGTGAAATTAAATTCTATAAATACGTCCTTGAATGGGGTTATAACTCTAGGATTAATACTTCCCACTTTCTTTCCTCAAATTCTCAACAAGGGACTATATCCGATGAATTTCTTACAGAATATTTTATTTAAATGGACAACATCTGCCAACTTGTGCCTATGCATGCATTGTCGCAAAGTTTACCTATGTGGTGTCAAGTTCCATGTAAGGCATCCCAGTGTTGCGATCCTTCTCGGATCACTCTTTTACTCACTTGTGTATATGGATTATGTGGTTTGAACAATCACTCTACTCTCTTGCGAGTATCATCATGAAAGCTTCTCAATGTCTCGTAACATAAGAGCATAACTTAACACCTATCACATGAGTGCATCGAAATGGTCACCGTGTTGATAATGTCTCTCTGAAAATTTAGATCCTCACATCCCCGTCATAGGAGGATCTTGTGTCGCCATCTTAGTATAACTTTCGTGTCCACTTGGGACATCCTGCAGTAAGTAGCTCACTTTGTTCCTAGTATTGTGGTTGCCCGTGACGTAGTCGTGTATTGCAGTTGGGAGTTAATATAGCAGAAGCATGTCTAGCTCATAACAAATGTTTATTTTCTCTTTACACCTCCACAACATGTGTTAATTGTGTTCCTTAGTTAGTGAATTCATTGTGCTAGTTTCCCAACTCTTGTTCGATAACCATGAGAGAACATATCCTTCTAAGTGTCATTATAACACTTCCTTTATCATAAGAACCCTTACTAGGCTCTCCGTCAAGACCAAGCGCACCTTTGGAGGTTATCGTAGCACAACGCATGTTTCTCGTGTTTTCTGTCTTTCATTAGCATCTGGGTACTTCTCAAGTCAAAATCCATGGAGAACTCATTATGAACGTCTGCAAACCTTCCATGATTATTTTATACTATCTCATTGGGTTCCCACCTCACTTCAAGTTCATCAAAGGTTGATAGCATGCCGCAATTGTTGAGATTGAATGATCTCCTTTCGATAATGGATTATCTACACATGTGCTAGTCCAATGATCTGCTTATCAGTCTAACTCTTGCCTTTTGGTTTTGGGTTGACCAAGGAGAAATACACCTATTAACACATTCGTATGCCAAAGCTTCTCTCTCAGTCCAGTCTTATAGCGTCTCCCAATTTGGCTGGTAATAGTTGGTTGTGTAGAAGTGTGCTGTAGTGCTTCCTTGTGAAGTAGAGTTGCTAACCATAATTGGATTTTTGAATTCTGGAGCTATACATCACGTGACTACATACAGAGATCTTCTTTCAAAAATGTAGCTTCTCGTAATCACTTTATATTACCACCATTCCTAGTGGTTACAATGTAAAGGTTACTTCCATAAGGCTCTCTCACTTTCTTTTCATTTGTCTTACATCATGTGTTGTTTACCCGTAATCTTCAATGCGATATTATCTCAATGTCTCGACTAGTTATCCAACTATATGATCTGATTTAATTAACCTCACTTTTATGTACTCTACAAGAGTGGGCAAATTTCCCCTTTTCTACAGACTTCTAATGTCTTCAACTCTGTTTAAGCTTGTCGATTCCAAGCGGTGCTCTTAGTTGTGCTGCCTTACTATCTATTTTCATCTGGTAACTCTCCTCGTGAATCTAATTTTATGCCTTATGGCGTCAAGGGTCGGGGTATGTCCCTTTTGTTAGAATAAAAAGATATTTCTCGCACTCCTCATGAGATGTTCTCCTAAACAATCATCTACCTGCTCTACTTGTCCATGTGACTAGATAATGTTAGATCATATTTTAATGATGCGATTAATATGCATGTGCAGGAATTCAAAGAAGTAAAAAGGAACTATTGGAATGGCTATGTCGAACAAGGAAGGAAATCATTCAGAAGGGAAGCTGCCTGAAATACTTACGATGTACAAGGAAAGAAACAGTACTACATCAGCAAATCAGGATTAGCTCCATGATTTTGGGAAATCAAATCTGCCATAATGGAATAAAGATTCAACGCAATCTGTGATTGACGAGTCAGATCAAATCACTGAAGAACTATTAAAGCTAGAAGATCCGGACATCGGTCAAGATTGGAAGGTCAAACAATCAAGGAAGAATACTGTCAAACCCGTTATCTGCCGAAGAAAAAGGTGAAGAGAAGCAACGGATAGTTCTTTATTCTTCAAGACATGGCAAGAACCATGTTATTAGAACATTCACTCCCAAATCATTTCTGGGCTGAAGGTGTGAGTACTGTGTGTCACATTCTCAACCGTTGTCTCATAAGGCCTATTCTGAAAAAGACTCCCTATGAACTCTAGAAAGGTAAACGTCCAAATATCAGTTACTTTCATCCATTTGGAAGCAAGTGCTTCATTCATAACAATGGTAAGGATAATCGTGGAAAATTTGATCCAAGAAGTGATGAAGGTATCTTTCTTGGTTATTCATTAAATAGCAGATCTTTCAGAGTCTTTAATAAACGTACTTTATGCGTAGAAGAATCTATTCATGTTATATTCGATAAAAATAATCCCTTGGTCGAGAAAGGCATTAATTCAGGTGACGAAGATCAAACTCAAGAAGTTCAGGACAAAGGAAAATCACAGGAGTCAACTATGCAGAAATGGTTGAGTCGACTGAACAAATCAGCAATAACACTCTAGAACAATGTACGGAGTCAACTACAAGCACTGTTCGACTAAATGAATGGAGAAATGAAACTGAATATCCACAGAAATATATCATAGGAGATCCAAACGAAGAAATGAAAACCAGGGCTGCCCTTAAAAAGAAAGCAAACATTGCTTTGATCTCTCAAATAGAGCCAAAAAAGGTAGAGGAAGCTTTGAAGGATTCAAGCTGGGTGAAAGCCATGCAAGAAGAACTAGATCAATTCAGCGAGAATCAAGTATGGAAGCTGATACCCCGACCCAAAAATGTATCCGTCAGTGGAACAAAATGGGTGTTCAGGAACAAACTGAACGAAGAAGGACAAGTCATAAGGAACAAAGCCGGATTAGTTGCTCAAGGCTACTCACAACAAGAAGGAGTCGACTAAGATGAAACCTTTGCCCAGTAGCTCGATTAGAGTCTATACGAATCCTGTTAGCTTATGCATCATTTAAGGGATTCAGACTGTTTCAAATGGATGTCAAAAGCGCTTTTCTGAATGGATTCATCGAAGAGGAAGTTTTTGTGAAACAACCCCCAGGCTTTGAAGACTCAAAATTCCCTTATCATGTGTACAAGCTTACTAAGGCCCTATACGGACTGAAACAGGCTCCACGTGCTTGGTATGACAGGTTAAGTACCTTCCTTGTTGATCACGGGTTCACCAGAGGTAAGATTGATACTACTCTATTCATTAAATGATCAACAGAAGGTAATCTTATCATTCAAATTTATGTTGATGACATTATCTTTGGTAGTGCTAACTCTCTTATGTGCAAGGAATTCGCAAACCTCATGCAAAGCGAATTCGAAATGAGCATGATGGGTGAACTCACATTTTTCCTTGGGCTTCAAATTCATCAATCTGAAGAAGGAACCTTCATCTGTCAAACTAAATATACAAAGGAGCTGATCCAAAAATTTGGCATGAGCAATGCAAAATCAATTGGCACTCCTATGAGTCCGGCTAAAAATTTGGATAAGGACGAACAGAGTACTCCAGTTGATGAAACAAAATACAGAGGAATGATTGGATCACTACTGTATCTAACTGCAAGTCGACCAGATATTATGTTCAGCGTTTGTAAATGTGCCAGGTTTCAGTCGGCTCCCAAGGAGTCACATCTAACTGCTGTAAAAAGAATTATTCGATATCTTATTGGCACAATATCTTATGGATTATGGTATCCTCGCTCTAACTCGTTTAAATTAGAAGGTTTCTCAGATGCAGATTTAGCAGCTGATAAAGAAGACCAGAAAAGCACGAGTGGCACTTGTCAATTACAAGGAAAGGCTTTAATATCCTGGAACAGTAAAAAGCAAGCATCAGTCGCCTTGTCCACTACTGAAGCTGAGTACATTGCCATTGCTCAATGCTGTGCACAACTCCTGTGGATGTCACATCAATTGGGTGACTATGAACTTTCCTTCAAACCTATACAAATCTTTTGTGATAATTCCTTAGTGCAAACTATGTCTCTCTAAAAATCCTGTGCATCATTCTAGAGCAAAGCATATAGACATTAAACATCATTTTATTAGAGATCATGTTCTTAAAGGTGACATAGAATTAGCTTTTGTTGGCACTTCTGCCAATTAGCTGATATTTTTACTAAAACCATTGTTGGAAGAAAGATTTTGTTCTTTGAGAAAATTACTTGGCATCAATTTTGTTTTCCAAAAAACTCTTAGGACCAAAGTGTTATTTTTTAAAAACTTGTCATAATTACTCCTTTTCAGTGCATTAATTACGCAGTCGGTTTTTTCCCTCTCTTTTTATTCTGTTTCCCATCAGTCTGCAGTCGAAGTTGGAAAGCCAATCATCACGTCGCTTCGACTGACACTCTTTCTTTTTCTGTACTCAACCGTCAAATCTCTTCTCTTTAAGTTAAGCCTTTTTCGGTCCCTTTCATCTCCACCTTCTTTCTTCAATCTGTACCAACCCTCTCCTCTTCCATGGCAAAATCTTCCAAAAACCCCTCTGCTTCCACCAGAAAAAGTACCCGCTCAAAGGCAAAACCCTCTTCCGCGCCTCCTGCGCAAGTAGATTTAGGGTCTGATCATTCTGAGGGCTGTGCCTCTTCTCAAGGAGCGTACTCTGAACACTCTCAACTGTTAGGAGAAAAAGCCTCCGGTAAGCGTCCCATGGAGGATCCTCCTGCCTCTTCCACTCCAAAGAAATCGAAGTTCGATTTCTCTGCCTCACTCGATTCCGACCTAAATTTCTAGGACACCCCAAATATGGATTTCTTTATCTCTCTCAAGGACAAGCCCATCGCCCATGGAAGAGTTGTGGATCTTGATGATATGGAGTCCCTCAACTGCAAGGTAAAGGATCTTTTCGTGTATCAAGGGTGGGAAAAATTTCTCTCTATTTCTCTGCCTAAAGTGTATGAACCCCTTGTCTGTATGTTTTATGCTAATCTTCGTTCTAGTAAACCTGATAGGCTTGAAACTCTTGTTCTTGGTAAACGCATTGTTCTTGATTGTGGTCTGTTCGATTCTCTTTTCTTCTGTCACTGCTCTGGTTTCCCTACTCTCTTTAAGAATGTCTGGCCTGAGAATTTTGAAATCACCTTTGACCAGACTAAACAGTGTATTGCTGAAAATCCCTCTGAAACTCTTCCCAATCAATTAGGGCCTAGTGATGTGAGCTTTGAAACTAGGGTTCTTGCCCACATTGTTGCAACCACTCTTCTCCCTAGAACTGGTTCCTTCTCAACCCTCTCTCAAAGGGACACCTTCTTTGTCTACTCTCTCATCTCCAAACTCAAAATCAAGCTGTCCTCCTGGGTCATAAATTTTATGATCGAGAGTGCTGAAGATCAAACCAGTCTTCCTTTCGGTATGGCCATCACCCACATTCTGGAAGCTCATCAAATTCCGCTTTCAGACTACCCCTTTGTTCCTGTCTTCGAGTGCTACAACTCTAGAGCTTTCTCGAGTATGGGGTATGTGAATGTCAAGGGTGCCTGGGATAAGAAGGGTGAAAGTGATGCAAAGCAAACTCCTGTGGAAACCAAGCCTTCGTCTGCTGTTCTGCCCTCTCCCATTCCTACCAACCTAAGTGAAAAGCTCATCTCCATTGACTCCCAACTCTTAGACATCAAGTCTCTTTTGTCCTCCACTCAGTCGACTGTGGATGCTATTCATGCTATTTAAAAGGAAACAGGGTCAGATGTGTCTAAAATCAGGGTAGTTGTGCAAAGGGTAAGGGAGAATGCGGTTAAAGCCTTCAAGGAGGTGCACGACAGGCTGGATGGAATGAGTATTGCTGCCAACACCAGCTTTGAACAGTTGAAGGAGGCGATTTGCAACACTCTTACTTACTTTCTGCGTCGCTGAGATGGATGTGTTTTTCAGACAATATTTTTTGCTTAAACCTTGTTTTGGCTGTGGTTGGGCTTTGCCCGTGGATGTTTTTTTTCTTTTGCTTATGTGGATAATATTTTTGCAAAAACTTGCTGATCCCTCTTTGCTGATGTCAAAAAGGGGGAGAAGTATATATATTCTGGATTGTTAACGGTTTATGTGCAGGTTCACGTCGACTACGCATACATAGGGTCCACATATGTATTCTTTATTTGTTATACAGGTTAAGTCGACTATGCTACATGCATAGATAGTACTTCTTATTCATTGAACAGGTTAATTCAACTATGCTGCCCATGCATAGACAAGACTATATAGGTACAAGTCGACTGCACACATTGAGGGGGAGATCAAGTTCAGTTGACTACACACATTGAGGGGGAGCCAAGTCGGCTAGTACTAAACAGGGAAGTCAACTGTTGTTTACATCCTTACATTTATGTATATTATTTTGCCATCATCAAAAAGGAGGAGATTGTTAGATCATATTTTAATGATGCAATTAATATGCATGTGCAGGAATTCAAAGAAGTAAAAAGGAACTATTGGAACGGCTATGTCGAACAAGGAAGGAAATCATTCAGAAGGGAAGCTGCCTGAAATACTTACGATGTACAAGGAAAGAAACAATACTACATCAGCAAATCAGGATTAGCTCCATGATTTTGGGAAATCAAATCTGCCATAATGGAATAAAGATTCAACGCAATCTGTGATTGACGAGTCAGATCAAATCACTGAAGAACTATTAAAGCTAGTAGATCCGGACATCGGTCAAGATTGGAAGGTCCAACAATCAAGGAAGAATCCTGTCAAACCCGTTATCTACCGAAGGAAAAGGTCTGAAGAGAAGCAACGGATAGTTCTTTATTCTCGGAAAGAATCAACTCTTTCCAAGGATCAAAACCCTTGGGTTGACAAGCCTTCACCATTGATCCTTGTATAAATTCACAGTGTAACTCCATCCTTAGTATACTTTGATCAAACCAAAATAAGTCTTTTATTCTACTGCAAACAAGCATAGTAGCCTATATAGATCTGCTGTGTAACAAGTCAGGGATAGAAAGAGGGCATACAACTGGTGAGGCATTGTATCAGACGAGTGCTAGAGAAACTGAGCGACATACATCAAATCTGTACTCGAAAGAAAACTTATTCACTTGAAGAGAAATCCCTTGCAACCCAAGGGGACTGGATTAGGATTCACATTGAATCCGAACCCGTATAAAAATTCCTGCTGTCTTTAAATTTTTGCATTTACTTTCTGCTTAATACCTCGAATTACTATATCTGCAAGATTGCCATATTTAGTCGACTACTTAAGTTTTAAGTCAACTTATTAACGATTAACTTTAGTTATCTACAATTCACCCCTCCCCCCTCTTGTACTTTCAGATAACCTAGGTTACTTTTCCCTGATAAATGCATTAAGACGTCTCATTCTTTCAAACTTATCCATGTGGGCACTTTGAGGCCTTGTTTTATACCAACTCGTAATGGTTTTAAGTACTTTCTTGCCATTGTTGACGATTTTCTAGGGCTACGAGGGCTTGTCTCATGGGTTTCAAAAGTAATGATTTTCCTTAAAGTTCAAGCTTAAATTGCCATGATTTCAAACCAAAGTGTGTCCCCTTTTCAAAAGTCTTAAATGGGTCGGATTGGATGGGTTACGTGGCCTTCTGCTCACTCGGCTTCTAGGATCATTGACAACGTCATTGTCATGTGCAGGAAATTTTGCTACCTCTGGCATTCCACCGCCTTAGGAAGGGTTAGATTGTTCGAATTATGATGATCTCATAAGTTGATGACTTCTTTTCCATCCTCATGCGCTTGTGGCATAGAGTCCTTGTGTCGCTTATTGTTAGGAGTGAACTCAAATTCCACGTATTTCATTTGCAGCCTCAATCACACCCATGTTGCAAGAGTCTTACTATTTGAGCTCAACTACTTACCTTACGCTCAGGGACACAACTGGTGTATCCTACTTGGTCACTTCTTTAAAAATCTCAAGTTCACATACATGGTATCCACCTTATCTAAGAATATTAGTTACCACTATGCTTCATTTATCTCATAATTGATATAGTCACCTGGACTAAACCATGTCAGCATCATTAATAGAAATCCTCATGTCTCTTAGTATTTAACCTCATGAAATACTCTGCTCGGCGCATAAATGGATTCCTGAATAATTCCAGCGCAATCTTGAACTCCGTTGCTCCTTAATGTATTGGATCTATTTGGTATTAAAGGTTCAAACGTGTCAAAGTCACCCTGTGATCACATACATTCAGTAGGTAATTTTATGGTCAATTTATTATAGCACATCTTAGAGTAATCGTGAAGGTCACCACGAGTTTAGTTTGGGTGATCGCATAGAGATTTAGAATTCAGGAGGGTGAACCGGTTATTCTCAAAATTTTCCCCTGTAGATGTTATGTGAATTGATGATGAAGGGTACGTAAGC
>NC_032000.1:3672157-3700356 GCF_001879085.1 Nicotiana attenuata | reverse complement strand
CCACATTCTTGTTTTGCGGTCCATTCTGCGATCGCAGACCCGATTTCGGAGGCTTATTTTTTCTATTTTTATAACCCGACCCCATTTTAATATATAGTCTTTGGGGCTTCATTTGTGGTCATTTTCTACTGATTTTAGAGAGAGTTGAGAGCATATAGAGAGAGAAAGAGAGAGACAAGGAGCCTAGCTTCATAATCACCCATCTCTTGCTTAAGTCTTCAAGAATCAAAGAACCCAATCACATGTTCTTCATCTAAGAGGTAAGGTTCTATACATTAGACTTTAATTTCGAGTTTGGGGCATAAGATGGGTTATTAAGGTATGATTCTTGGGTGTAATAGCAATTTGTATACATGCATGTACAAATTAGGTTTGTGGAAAGATTGTTGAACATAAATAAGTAAAGATTGGGTTGGGGAATGAAGGAAATCTTGTAAAAGAAATTTGAAATCAAGATGCTCAACTAGTATTTGATAAAATGCTCAAATGAGTTGAAACCATGAATACCTTCCTAATTTGTGTTCAATTTTTTTATGTCTCAAAGTAGATTGGGATTGCTAAAATTTCCGGAATGTCGTAGTAACTTAAGGAAAGCTTAAACAAGGTATGTATGGCTAAAACCCCGTCTTTTAGAAATTGTGCTCCATTGGTGCTTGTGTAAATGCGGTAAGACTAAAGTTTGGGTCCTTGCATTGATTGTTATTTTACATAAATTGGTGTTGTAACCTTATATGCGTGAAAGATGTGTCTCAACATGATCAATGTGTTATCTTGATAACTTGAAAGGGGCAAAAGATATGAATTATGTATTGAAATGCTTAGACCTTAAATTTAAATTGAAGTTGCATTGTTGTGACATCTACGTGAAGTCTTATCTATGCTTAAAATTTAAGTTGCTCTTGTGTGCACCTACTGTCCTAAATGGCAAAGCTAATATTCAAATTGGGAACGATGTAAAATGCGGCCTAGTGCCAAGAATGATGTAATAAGTTGTGGCCCCAAGTGCCTATGAAATGATATATGTGAAACGAAATGATTAATGATAAGGGAACAACGCCTTGGTAAGGCAACCTAGCCGATCGGGTCGAGATCGGACTCCGCTTAAGATAGCGGTGGTATTGTGAACAAATGATGAATAGTGTGAAATGCCCCAAACTAAAGGCTATGGAAACATGATGTGAAAATTGTATGATTCTTTATTATTGATAATGTTGTGATCGTTTAAAGCTTTTGAGTTATACTTGTGATTTCCTTATTTTTGTATGAAAGTTCTTTCTAACTAGATGGTGTTTAGTTATACATACTAGTGCTATTCGATGGCACTAACGCCTCTTTTGCCGGGGGCGCTACGTCTTTAAATGGATGTAGGTGTTTCTATAGCAGGCAGTGTTGGTCGCAGCTAGTGCCGCATCATCCTTTAGCTGACTTGGTGAGCCCCACTTTGTTTCGGGGTCCTGTTTCATATGTTCATCATGTACTTTGTATTTGAGGTATAGCCGGAGCCTTGTTACCGGCATTTCCATATTACATTACTCTTCAGTTGTGCTTAGAGGCTCCTTAGACAGGTTGTAGGTAGTGTCGGGTATTGGAATTAAAGTAGAAATATTGATGTTTGGCAAAGATTTATAAAACTTGTAATATTTTGATACTTATGTTTTAAGCTGCTAATGGAAATGAAATGGAAGTTGTTAATGAAATACTTACTAAGTATGATTAATGGAGTCCATCTCCTATTTATTCATGAATTAGTTTGGGTAGAATGAAACCTAACAGGCTTGCTCAGTCGGGTTTACTCGGTTGAGCGCCGGTCGTGCTCCTCGATTTTTGGGGCGTGACACTCATATATGTTAGGAGTGATGTTGTTCAACAACTACCTAAATATACACTCTCTCTCGAGTAATGCATACTAAATAGGCACAGCCGATTGAGGGCCCTTCAATCAACAACAATCACAATATAGTTGAACAAACAGAGAAAATATTATGGAAAATCTATATTAACATAGCCAGAAGTTCATCCTCCAAGAGGTTCCATCAAAACCCTAGATTAGGAGTTTAGCTACGCATAATCGTTTTCACAATCATAACGATAGAATTCATCCTCAATGATAAAAACAAGAAGAAGAAAGGTAAAAACTCTATGTCGAATCTTCTGCCTTGCTTCTTGCCTATTCATGCCTTCAAATTCCCTTCAAAAACCTCAATATCCTATTTTTGGGCGAGCTGGGCTTCTTATAGGTCAAGGAGAGTCGTCCTGAAAATTACACAATTGGCCCTGACTTTTTGGCTCCGAACAACCCGTCCGCGGCCGCGGATTGGACCGCGGATTGACCGCTGATTTGACATAACTTCTGTTCGCGGCCACGGACCTGACTGCGGATTTGGTCCTTGCTTTTTCTTCTCCTTTTCCGATCGTGCTATCCTCCGATTGGCCTTCCATGCTCCATAATGACTCCAAAACACTCTTTTAGCTTCCTCCTAGCTCGGAATGGTTCCTGCAAAGCATAAAACTCTTAATTAGAGCATTTTGTTATCTTTTACACTTAAACATTGATAAAGTACGGCCAAACTAGAGTGTAAATATTAGCTAAATTTCATGATTATCGTCTACTATCAACAGCCCACACTTAAACCTTTGCTCATCCTCGAGCAATCAACCACATTCTACAATGGCCTAACTTCACTGAGCGACTCCCCTAACTCGTCACACCAAGAACATTTCACAAGAATTGAGCCCAATAGTGTAACATCTTCGCCTCAAGAGCTGCCTCTCCCATGCCACGCAATATTCCTAACTGTACTCACTCACTCTAACGTAGAGGTTAAGACTCACCTTTCCTTCATGAATCAAGTGCCCTTTCATCAAAAACGAGAGTGGTTCCACACACAATAACAATTAAGAACAATTAGGAACTCAAGGTAAAAAGAATTCACTCACTCTCAGAAAGAACATTCATATGCCACAAAAATGCACCATAGGCTTGCCCGTAGTGTACTACTCCACTATCGAGCTCATTCAGTCTAGGATCAAATAGGACTTTATTTGGTTGTAATGTAGGCTGTGGGACGGGTAGGATACATTTAGGTATAAGAATGACTACACCTCCCTAAGCACTTTAATACATATACTTTAACATTTAAAACCCCACACTTATGTCAAACCAAACCCCACCTTCACATCTCTATATATTAACTCCATTCTTCTTTAAGCACACTTACATCACGAGCCACCACTTATCAAGGAATATTTTTCACAACAATTCAACTTTTTTTTGTTCTCTTTTTTTTCAATTCAAGTGGCTCTTACTTTTTCAAAACAGTGCACCTTTCTCCTTATTTCATTAGTTCCACTCAAAAGCCAAACCAACCACCCCACACTTTAACTTTTACACAGTTTATAACAATTCAAGTGCTCATGAGAGGTAAAAGGTTCAAATAGATGATTAATTCAAACAAATGGGTAAGGCTTGTAATGTGGTTGCCAAAGAAACAGGATTACAGGCTCAAAGGGGTTAACTACGATACATAACAATTAGGCGGGCAACATATATATATATATATATATAGCTTAACAAAGAAACGCCTATATCACTTCAAAGACTGAACAAACTACTATTTCGCTTTGCAAACACACGGGGCAAGTTCTAGGCATCCAATGCAGTGCACAGAATATAACAATCCTCACACACACATGACACTTGTTAAGAATATACAATTTAAGGCACTCTAATAAGAATCAACAACTGAGCCTAAGCGTCACACTAAAGTATCTACTGTATTCAAGGCATAATGGCGTTAAGGGATCCTCCTTCCATATCATCCCTTAGCCCACAAGTATCTAATTAAAAATAAAAAAAACTAACTAACCCGGTTCAAATAAAAATCCTTGGAAAAGAATCGCGGTCAAAAGAAAAACCAAGGGGTAACTGATACACTACCTACAAAAGAAAATATATATATATATATATATATANAAAAATATTTTCTTATATCGACTTAGACCCTCAAGAGACCCGTCGAGTGATATCCGTCGTCGGGACAAGTCGAAAATTTGAAATTTTCACACATTCACACATTTAGACTGCTAACCAAAAACCAAAATCAAACTAACCAAAGACTAGAGTCAAGCAGAATCAAGTTACATTCCTATATATATATATACAACATACAAACGAAGTAGCCCCCACCCCACACTTAAAAGATGTCATGGCCTCATGTCATAAAATAGAAAGTAATGCGAGGCAAAGGAACTTCCCTGGAAGATCAGTCTTGATCAGAAACAGTGTCGGGGTCTAGGTGACACGCCCTCCCCAACGCACGCAGCCAACCCATGATTTTCTTCTCTGATTTAGCATTTTGGGTGGCCAAGGTATCAACTCTAGTCCCCAAGTCTGGGACAGTAGTACGTAGCCCTGCCATTTCCTGCTCTAAGGCTGCCAGCCGTGTAACCTGACCAACCCCGGATGGCCCTTCAGCTTCCGTAACTTGCTCATGGGAGGGCGACTCAGCCCCCACTTCATCCCGCTCATCATCTCCCTCCTCCGATGCCTCAGAATCATCACTATCATTTGAACTGGCTGCCACCATCTTTTTCCCAATGCTCACTTTAGAAGCCCGGAACATTGTTTCTTTCTTCACCTTGCCGTCCACAGTGGGGTTCTCTGACACCCCTACAGCCCAACACAATCTAGTGACCAGAGATGGGAAGAAGAACCCATACCTCTTCAATGTTGAACGGATGAACATCTCCGAATGAATAACCTTGGCCACATCAAAATCATGGCCATTCATGAAGCACCAGATCAAAGCAGCTCGCGGTCCATTGATCTCAGTGGTGTTGTGGGACGGCATCAGTCGACTATTGATGATGTACAACCAACACTTACCTTCAAAGGTGAGTGAGTCGGAGTGCAACTTCGATCCCTGAACAACCCACACTACCTCCTTGTTTGGTTTACAGATAGTTTGGAAAAACAATTGCCAATTTGTGGGTTCTCGCTTATACGTATCATAGTAATCCACCTCCCCAGTAAATGCAGGCAAGCGATACACTTTTCGGATGGCTTCAATCGAGGCATTCACCCTCTTTTGTCGCACAATGCAAATCCTCATGTTCGGAGCAGTTGGCGTAGAATTCCCTAACAAGCAACAAGTTACCGTCCTCCGGCTCCTCGAAGAAGATGTCGAGTCTGCGCCTAATCAGCTCCCTATACAAGTTGGGTCACTCAGCCTGGAGGGAACCCCTGTCAACTCTCCTTTCTGGTACCGGCTTTCTAATAGCCTTATCACCGAAATGGTCTTGGGTAGCTCTGGAGATAAACCTGGTGCGATCAAACTGCCCTGAACTGGCTGATGCCCGTGCCCGGGATGAACCACCGGTAGCGCGTCTCTTCTTTGAAGATCTCATTGTACCTACACAACAATCACTATTATCAAGAATCAGCGGAATAGGTGACCTAAGGGCGGTTACTCAGACTTCACTTGCTCCCGGGTTACAATTTATACTAGAAAGTTCATTGGGGCAATTCAACAAACACCTCCTGTGCATATGCCCCCCAATGTACCAAAGGACCCAATTAAACTCTCATTCCTCACAACTCAACAATGTTTTTCCAACCCAACCAACCTAATGTCCTCACATATCAACAAATATACCAACAAATACAACATAGATAAGAGTACCTAGATTTTTACTTTCTTACACCTACAATAGAAGAGACAAAGAATGAAAAGAAAAGAAAAAAACTCGAAAAGAATAAAACAAAAGAAACTAAAAGAAGAGAGTAGAATCATGTACTTACTTGAGAACCTTGTGATGACCTGAGATGGAAGAGTGGGTGAGTAGAGAGGAAGGAGAAGAGAAGGGGATTTGGTGAAGAAGGGGGGAGGGATGCGTTAGAAATTGGGAAAGGGGAAGGGTTTTGTTTTGTTTTGTGTTGTTGTTAATGGTTAAGGGGGGGGATAAAGAAAAGGGGGTTTGCGGATTGAGGGGGGGTTAATAAAAAAAAACTAAATTAAAAAAGAAGGGGTTGGGGAGGGGGAGGGGAAGAAAATAAAAAAAAATTGATACATGACGTCGCCAGGTCCTCGGCCGGATCCGTGGTCAGATCCCAGCCGCGGACAGAAGATTTGCAAAATCCACGGTTGATCCGCGGTCAGATCCGCGGCCACGGATTAGGCGTCCGAGTTTTTTTGTGTGTTTATGCCTACCTCCGGGATACTCACGTCACCCTGACGAATACAACAAATCAATGGGTTGCCTCCCATGAAGCGCCTGATTTAATGTCGCGGCACGACGCAGATAAGCGTATTTAAAGTACGCTCAAGTGTGGAGGCTCGATCAAATGGGTCACTGACACTTCCTTTGCTTCCTCCATGCCCACATAATGCTTTAACCTATGACCATTGACTCTAAATGTGCGAGAGTCATTTTCCGCAGCAATCTCTACGACACCAGTGGGGTGAATTTCAACCACACGAAAAGGCCCTGACCATCGTGATTTCAATTTTCCCGGAAACAACCTCAGAAGTGAGTTGTATAGCAATACCGTATCTCCAGGTTTAAAATTCCGCTCAATAATATTCCTATCATGTATCATCTTCATCCTCTCCTTGTATAATCTTGTGCTCTCAAAAGCGTGATAGCTAAACTCGTCAAGCTTGTGCAACTCCATTATTCTACATGTTCCTGCAGCTTCACTATCAAAGATTCAACTGTCTCAACGCCCAACAAGTTCTATGCTCCAACTCTACTGGTAAATGACACGCCTTCCCAAACACCAACTTGTATGGCGACATGCCAATTGGAGTTTTGAAAGCGGTTCGATACGCCCAAAGTGCATCATCTAACTTCCTCGCCCAATTTGTTCTAGTTGCATTCACAGTTTTAGTCAGCACACTCTTTATTTCTCTATTCGAGACTTCCACTTGCCCGCTTGTTTGTGGATGATATGGGGTGGCCACCTTGTGGCGTACATCATACTTCTCCAACAACTTTGTAAAGGCTCGATTACAAAAGTGAGTGCCTCCGTCACTGATTATTGCCCTTGGGGTGCGTATGTTCTTTCTTAAAAAACCAATTACCCCATTTGCATCATTTATAGGGAGTGCTGCAGCTTCTACCCATTTGGACACGTAGTCCACAGCGACGAGTATGTATTTGTTGCCATAAATGGTCAGCTACTTGGTTCTCCGTTCCCTTTCGGTCACGGATCTCCAAATCAATTCTTGCAGTAGTAGCACCCATCGAATCAGGCGCGGTTTTGACTCCTTCTTCTCAATTAACTACCTGATAGCAGCATGGTCAGTATAAATAATTACCTTCGAGCCTATCAGGTATGACCTGAACTTGTCAAATGCGAACACCACTGCCAGCATCTCCTTCTTGGTCACAGTGTAATTCAGCTGGGCTCCACTCAGCGTTCTACTTGCGTAGTATATTGGATGCATGATCTTATCTTTTCGCTGCCCAAGAACCGCCCCCACAGCATAGTGTTGATACCCAATTTTTTCCTATATATTTTTAATAGGCAAAATACTTTCAAAATAGCATATGCATGCATATATAAGTATGTCCGAATATTTTATTATTTTTTCTTAATTTTTAAAGATTTTTAAATAAATTTATTGCCCTGCTTTATCCCTAAAAATACAATAATAATTTCCAAAATTATTATTTTTGATGATTCATTTATTGGATTCTCATATCTATGCTAAAGCATAGCTAATATAATTTTTGCATATTTTTACAAATTTATTTAGTATTTTTTAAGCTAAATTACATATAATTTCAATATTAGCCTCTTTTAAGATCTAATCGCATTTATAATCACAAAAATTAAGCCCAGTATTTTTAAATTGATAATTATAAATTATAAATCTTATTAATGCTTTTAATTTGTTTTTAGAAATTAATTTGCTATTTTTTATAAAATAAATGAGTGAAAAGTGGCTATTTAAATTATAGCCAGATTTGGTTCTCAGTCGTAGCCCAAATTGAACCCCATTCCCCAGCCCAATTTCATACCCAATTAACCTGACCCAAACCCTATATACACCTACCCAAACCCGGAACCCATCTACCCGGTCAAATCCTGATCGTTGATCTCCCAAATCAACGGTCCAAATGAACCCTTTCCTTTTTTAATCCCTAATACCCCCTAACCCTAGCCATTCCACCCCAGCTCGCCGCCCTCAGATGCTCTCATCTCCTCTCTTTGCTCTCAACCTAACCCCAACCCCCTTCAATTGCCGCCTTCTTCTCCGGCCATCTTCGGCGACCACCTTTCAACCCCAAATCTCCAATGGTTTCCCCATCGCCTCGCTCATCATCTCTGAGTCCTTCAAGGGCTCTGGGACATGCTGATTTGGATCTAGGGTTTATGTTTTGTTCATGGCTTCTCTGGTATGATTTTGGGCAAAATCACACCATATTTGTTACGATCTTTGAGGTTCTAAGCACGTTCTTTCGTTTCTATCTGGGTTTCCTTTGAAACCCTAACTTTGTTAGAATCTCTTAAGATCTGTGCTATTTTTGGCAATCTAAGTCTGTTTCTTTCTATGTTTTTACACTATTCTCAAGCTTCTTATGAAAAATCACCGATTTCAAGTTGTTTTACTTTCTTTTAAAAGTTAGGGTGTTTCGGAATTCTTCTACACTCTATTTAAATCAACTCTTCATGTTTTAACTTCTATATCTCGAACGATTCTATGTGTTTACTCCTTTTTCAACTCGTCTATGTTGAAAGCCCTAACTGCTTAGCCTCAACCTTGGGTTTTTGAGTTTTGTTTTGATAATATGTTCAGTTAATCTGGGTGTTTCTATGAGTCAGTGACTTTTGTCCTATGTTTGCGTTGTTAGGGTTCCATATTATGGTTATCCCTGCCTATTGTGTGATTTTGCCTTATTTTTGTTCACGAATGCTTCTGATTCTTCACTTCTCCTACCTGCATCACGTTAGCCTACTAATTCAAACTATGCTCTGCATGAATCTTTCATTTCATATGTTATTCTTTGTCCTACTCGACCTCTTAGGGTTTTGATTTTGCTTACCATGTGTTGGTTCTTATAGAATGGGGGTAAATCAGTGTTATCTCCTATTCTTGCATATTTGAAACCTGTGATTGATCTTTCACTGATTCCACATGATTATTCTACTGATTTTTTACCTTGTAGAATGTTTTTCTGACCTTATTCTATGGTTGATTATGCTATTAATTGATTGTTATATTATTTCCTTTATTAGGACCTTATGAACCTAGCCCTAATTGTTTACTCCGTACCTGCTATGTTTGAAGTATTTCCTTATATGTTATGCTCTAGTTACCATTGATTTCTTTCCTTATTTGCTACATGTTCTTACCATTCGAATTGATTCCCTTAATTAAAGCAAGTACTTACACTGATTTAATTCTAATTCATACCTAGTTCCATAATTACTGCTCGACTTTGATTCTTACCTTATTATTCTACCTAGATTCAAACTATATATAGGCTCTCTCATTAACACACAGACACGAACTTTTTTGGTTCTGAACACACACTTACACTCAAAAAGAAAAACTCTCTCTTGCTTATTACTACTTGTGCTACTGTTTGCTGAGCCGGCTGAAAGCCAAGGCTATACTTTGAAGTCCTGCTTACTTTCTTTACTGCACTTTGCTTCTTTAACTGGTATGTTCTGATTAATTTTTCAGCATCAACAACAACATATTTCTTTACTGTTTCTTTCCTTCCAGTTTGCCTCCTATTTGTGTTTAAATAGTTCCATTATTAATGCATGCTATGTTCTGCCTTTCTGTCAGAATAAATGCTTTTGTTATTTAACATAGCTTGTGGACTTTGAATCCCTATCCCTAATGTAGTTGGTATATGCGGTTGGTTCGGGGCATGACAGCATTGAACATTGCTGTTCATGACGCATACTTGATCCCTTTGAGATCACAACCTCCATGTTTCCCTTATTTGTTGTGTGTTCTGGTTGATTTACAGGCATGTCAGCATTTCCTATTGCTGTGCATGCCCAAAGTTAACCCATGCCCAAGTGTATAGGCTCCTTGCAATGGATTCCCAATCCCCTGCCCCCTTTTTGTGAAGTTATTGATTCCCTAAAATGTTAATGGCTGTCTCCCATCACCCTTTCCCTCTCATTTATTCCCTCAGCCCTTAAAACTCTATTCCTGCACTTTCAGTCTCTTCTTAGACTTAAGTTCTGCCCCCTTCATGTGAGCCTTGCCTTGGGACCCATGAGCTCCCTCTGAACTTGGACACATGAGGGCTGGCATTTCCACACTGCACTCATCTCTATTCTGCTTGTGTAACTGGGGTGTGAGCACTGCCCGGGGTCCTATTGAGGCCCTTAGGGAACTCTGACACACCCAGGTCTGAGAAAGGCTTTGAAATCAATGGCATTGGCAATGATACGGTTCCTTGCATATCTCAGATAGGAAGTCAAATCAGGCTTTCCTATGGTTGTAGCTTTTTCTTTAATTCTTTCTTTTATAATTCGGTCTGGTTTGTAATAAGTTGTAATAAACATTTGGGGTTGGCTACTGAAAAAGCTTGGGTGATCATGTATGCTCAAGGGTAGACACTATGCCTATAGGACTGTTTTAAATTCTTTGCGTTCAATACTGCATCTTAGACACCATGACTATAGGGTTTATCTCAATTTCTTCATGCTCAATGTCACGCCTAGATAACCTGCCTATAGGACGTATTTAAATTCTGCGTGCCACTTAGATATCATGTTTTAGGTTCTAAACAGATGAAAATAAGTGTCATGTTTGTAATGCTGAAATCAGTAACATATAGAAATCATGCCTATAGGGGTTCTTAAATAAATTTGATTCATTTCATTCACACCCAAAGAATGGATGAAGAAGATGCTGAGAAAACGGCTTTCATCACACCATGGGAGATGTATTGTTACAAAATGATGTCGTTCGGCCTAAAAAATGCAGGGGCCACCTATATGAGGGCCATGACTACCATCTTTCACGACATGATACACAAGGAGATAAAGGTATATGTGGATGACGTTATCACTAAATCCAAGAAGGCCACTGACCACATAAGAGATCTGAGGAAGTTTTTTGACAGATTGAGGAAGTAAAACCTGAAGCTAAATCCCGCAGAGTGTGTATTTGGGGTTCCTGCTGGGAAGTTGCTTGGGTTTATCATGAGCCGCCGAGGAATAGAACTGGATCCATGAAAGTTCAAAGCCATTCAAGAACTCCCACCGCCAAAGAACAAGAAGGACGTGATGAGTTTCTTAGGGATACTGAACTACATCAGTCGGTTCATAGCACAGTCCATAGTCATCTGCGAGCCAATCTTTAAGATGTTGAAGAAGGACGCCGCTACCAAATGGACCGACGACTGTCAAAGGGCCTTCGACAGAATCAAGGAGTACTTATCAACACCACCAGTCTTGGTCCCACCTGAGCCAGGTAGACCCTTATTACTCTACCTTGCGGTGTTGGACGGAGCTTTCGGTTGCGTTCTGGGGCAACATGATGAAACAGGAAGGAAGGAACAGGCCATCTATTATCTCAGCAAGAAGTTCACTCCATATGAGGCCCGGTAATCTCTCTTGGAACGCACCTGTTATGCTTTGACTTGGGTCGCTCAGAAGCTAAGGCATTACTTCTGTGCCAATACTACATATCTCATATCAAGGATGGATCCTTTAAAGTACATCTTTCAGAAACCCATGCCCACTGGCAAGCTAGCCAAGTGGCAAATCCTGTTAAGTGAGTTCGACATTGTCTACGTAACTCAAAAAGCGGTCAAGGGACAGGCCCTGGCAGATCACCTCGCTGAGAATCCCGTGGATGGAGAATACGAACCCTTGAAAATGTATTTTCCTGATAAAGAAGTATCATTCGTAGGAGAAGATATTGCCGAGTCCTATGATGGTTGGAGAATGTTCTTCGATAGAGCGGCAAATTTCAAAGGAGTGGCATAGGAGCAGTCTTGGTATCAGAAACCGGTGAGCATTTATCCGGTGTCCGCCAAGCTCAGGTTCCCCTGCACCAATAATATGGCCGAATATGAAGCTTGCATCTTAGGGCTCAAAATGGCCATTGACATGAACATTCAAGAGCTGCTAATAATTGGAGATTCAGATCTACTCATACATCAGGTACGAGAGGAATGGGTAACCAATAACTCTACGATACTCCCGTATTTGCATCATGTACAGGAGTTGAGAAAGAGGTTCACAAAGACAGAATTCCGACATGTTCCCAGAATCCAGAATGAATTCGCCGATGCATTGGCTACCCTGTCATCCATGATACAGCATCCCGATAAGAATTTCATTGACCCCATACCGGTGAAGATTCATAATCAGCCAGCTTACTGTGCCCATGTTGAAGAGGAAGCAGACAGAAAACCTTGGTTCCATGATATCAAGGAATATTTTGCGAAAGGAGATTACCTGGAGCTTGCCAATCATACCCAGAAGCGCGCGCTGCGGAGGTTGTCTACCAATTTCTTTCACAGCGGAGGAATCCTGTACAGGAGGACTCTTGATTTGGGATTATTAAGGCGTGTCGACGCAAAGGAAGCATCCAAGCTGCTAGAGGAGATTCATGCTGCGACTTGTGGTCCACATATGAATGGTTTTGTTTTAGCAAAGAAGATACTCCGGGCTGGTTACTTTTGGATGACTGTGGAGACAGATTGCATCCAGTACGTCCGGAAGTGTCATCGCTGTCAGGTTCATGCCGACATGATAAGAGTGCCCCAGAGTGAGCTCCACACAACAAGCTCACCATGGCCATTTGCCGCCTGGGGAATGGACGTCATTGGACCAGTCGAGCCTGCTGCTTCCAACGGACACAGGTTTATCCTAGTAGCGATCGACTATTTCACCAAGTGGGTCGAAGCAGCATCTTATAGAGCAGTAACTAAGAAAGTTGTGGTAGACTTCGTCCGCGATCGCATTGTTTGTCGATTCGATATCCCAGAGTCGATCATCACTGATAATGGCCCAGTCTCAACAGTGACCTAATGAAAGGTATGTGTGAAACTTTCAAGATTAGCCACAAGAATTCCACAGCCTACAGGCGTCGAATGAACGGAACTGTGGAAGCTGCCAACAAGAATATCAAGAAGATATTGAGGAAAATGGTAGAAATGCATAAACAGTGGCACGAGAAGTTAGCATTTGCTCTATTGGGGTATCGCACCACAGTCCGCACATTGACCGGGGCAACCCCCTATATACTGGTTTATGGTACAGAGGCGGTCATTCCCGCCGAAGTAGAAATTCCTTCCTTAAGGATCATACAGGAGGTCGAGCTCGACGACGCAGAATGGGTAAAAAGTCATTACGAGCAACTAGCTCTTATAGATGGGAAAAGAATGAACACAGTATGTCATGGTCAACTTTATCAGAACAGAATGTCCAGAGCCTTCAACAAGAGAGTCAAGCCGAGACAGTTCACACCAGGACAGCTGGTGTTAAAGAAAATTTTCCCGCATCAAGATGAAGCCAAAGGGAAACTCTCTCCCAACTGGCAAGATCCATACATGGTTCACCGGGTTCTGACAGGAGGGGCCCTCATACTTGCAGAAGTGGATGGAGAAGTTTGGCCAAAGCCGATTAATTCAGATGCAGTCAAGCGCTACTATATGTAATCTTTATGTTTTCCCTGCATGATGTAAATTGAACTACATCTGACCTGATTCCCGTTTAAGAGGGGATACGTAGGCAGCCATATGGGTTCGGTCACAATTAAATAAAATTTTCATTTCCCCCAAAATTGGAAACTGGAGCAGAATTTTTAGGAGGACCCTCAAAATTCCGAAGTAATTTCAGTCGATCGCCGCACGAGCAGTAGTAAGAAGCATCAACCCATTAAACTGGGGAAGAATATTGAGGAGGACCCTCAAAATTCCGTAGTAAGAGAGGTTGCAATGTCTCGAGCCGTGTCACAATCATCTGTTCATCTAAAAATAAACTATTATACATTTATGTTATACTTTTACCAAATCATGCATGTCTATCATCAAAACTGCTTTATTCTGCGACGCTACCTTAGTGACACATACAGTATCACCAGATCGAAGCCAAGCAGGTCAAGCAAAGCCAGCAGGGATAAGAACTAACCTCCCTTTTACAAAACTTATGATTTTTCTTTGGATGCAGGAACTTGGATTGCGAAATCATCCAAACATACTATACACTCACAAGATAAACATTGTTCAGGAATCAACTCTCAGAATCATGCATTTATTCACATTTGCTATCCACACACAACAATGCCCCCAGCAGTCACGATATCGCAATCTGCTATCAGCTAAGAAAGCTCTATTACCATTTGCCATTTTGTTTCTTGCATAAGGCTACCATTCTGCCTTCCGACACTATACGCTTTCTCCATCTGCATTTTCTGCATTATATAAGGCTACCATTCTGCCTTCCGAGACTAAACGATGTCTCCCTCTGCATTTTACTGCTTTGCATAAGGCTACCATTCTGCCTTCCAAGACTAAACGCTGTCTCCCTCTGCATTTTTCTGCATTGCATAAGGCTACCATTCCGCCTTCCGAGACTAAACGATGTCACTATCTGCATTTGCATGGCAGAAAGATCGCCTCATACTGCATCTGCATGGCTGAAAGATTGCCTCATCTGCATCTGCACGGCTGAAAGATCACCACCTTATCTATATCTGCACGGCTGAAAGATTGCCATATACTGCATTGCATGGCTAAAAGATCGCCACATACTGTATCGCACGGCTGAAAGATCGCCACATACTGCATTGCACGGCTGAAAGATCGCCTCATACTGCATCTGCATGGCCGAAAGATCGCCTCATGTGCATCTGCATGGCTGAAAGATCGCCTCATCTGCATTGCATGGGCTGAAAGATCGCCACCTTATCTATATCTACACAGCTGAAAGATTGCCACATACTGCATTGCACGGCTGAAAGATCGCCACATGCTGCACCTCACGGCTGAAAGATCGCCACATACTGCATTGCACGGCTGAAAGATCGCCACATACTGCATTGCATGGTTGAAAGATCGCCTCATACTGCATTGCACAGTTGAAAGATCGCCACATACTACATTGCACGGCTAAAAGATCGCCACATAATGCATTGCATGGCTGAAAAATCGCCTCATACTGCATTGCACGGCTGAAAGATCGCCATATTTGCACGGCTGAAAGATCGCCACATGATACTGCATCCTTCATGGGTTGAAATATCGCCAACCAATCCAAAGGCATCATCGTTCGGAGGCACCATCCTCATAGCCCGAGAACACCATATCATGGACTGAGGATCCTTTTCAATCTCTTGCATATCATTATTCAAAGCCATCATGGTTCGGAGGCATCATTTTCATAGCCCGAGAGCATCATTTCATAGCCCGCGAATCCTTTATTACACACTTCATGGCCCAGGACGTCATGGCCTAAGGACGTCATCCTAACCGTCTGAAGGCAGCATTCATGGTCCAATGGGAACTTGCATCATGTCTAATTTTATGCACAATGTACGCTTGTATTGTTTCTATTTGCAGGTAAAACCGGCATGCAATGGCCATGCCGGTAGGAGCCCGCTTAGGTGCCCGCAGCCATATCAAGCCTAACCATTCCAGTAAGCCGCTCACTCATCCCGACCGAAATATTGCATCCGCCCTTGGAAAATACTCATCGGCATACTGCCGCCGATGGATCCTGAACTACATACGGCCTGATTCCTGTAAGACCAGGAATATGTAGGCAGCTCAGAAGCCAGGGTGCGGCCTGAACCTCTCCCAAACCATTTCGCTCGGTCAAAATTGGCCATCATATCTTTACCCGAAAATTCTTTCATCATTCCCAGGTAAAAAGGGGCAGCTGTTGACACCCAGTTTTTCCCTACATATATTTTTTGCAATATGCAAAATACTTTCAAAACAGCATATATGTGCATATATAAGTATATCCAAGTTTTTTATTATTTTTTTTCACAATTTTCAAAGATTTAAATTGATTTATTTTCCCTTTGTTATCTATAAAATCTCAATAATTACTTCCAAAACTACCATTTTGGTGATTTACCTATTATATTCTCATATTTATGTTAAATGCAGCCAAGGGAATTTGTATACATTTTTTACAAATTTATTTAGTATTTTTTAAAGCTAAATTGCATATAATTGCAATATTAGCCTCTTTTAAAATTTAATTCCATTTAGGTTTACAAGATTAGGTCTGGTATTTTTTTTAAAAATTAATTATGTACTATAAACATTTTAGTACCTTTAATTTATTTACAGAAATTATCTTATTAATTTTTATAAATTAAAATAAGGAAAAGTGGCTATTTAAATTATAGCCAGATTTGGCTTTCAGTTGTAGCCTAAATTGAACTCAACCCAGCCCAATTTCATACCCAATTAACCCGACCCAAACCCTAAACACACCTACCCGACCCAGCACCAATTAAATCATGGACGTTGATCTAAAAGATCAACGGCCAGTATTGATTCTTGCCTTTTTTAATCCTAAACCACCCCCAACCCTAATCATATCCCAAAATCCGCCGCCCTAAGATCCTCTCCTCTCAGTAACTCTCAATCAAACCCTAGCCCTTTAACCGCCGAATTCTCTTCTCCGGTCATCTCCGGTGACTTCTCATCGACTCCTAAGCCTCCAATGGCTTCTCTCATGCCATGCTTGCCTTCTCTAAGGTCTTCAAGGGCCCAGGGCTATGCCGACTTGCATCTAGGGTCTTTCACTTGTCTGTTCTTGGCTACTCCAGTGTGATTTCGAGCAAAATCACGCTGTATTGGTCACGATCTTTGAGTTTCTGGACAGGTTTCTTCGTCTCATTATGGGTTCTTCTGAAACCCTAATTTCTGCCTATATCTCCTAGATCTATACAAACCTAGAACGATTTGAGTTTGTTCCTTTAATGTTTTACACTGTCCTTAAGGTTTTCTACAAGAATCATGCGGTTTTAAGTGTTTTTTATCTTCTTCTAAAACTAGGGTTTTTGGAACATCTTTTAAAACCTTGTTTAACCGATTTTTTGTGTTTTAACTTATATTTCTTGCATATCTTGACTGATTCTATGATTTTGCTACATCTTTAACTCGTCTATGTTGAAAGCCCTAATTTTTTAGGGGGTTCTTTGTTTGGTTTTGTGTATCAACATGACTGGTCGGTTCTCGTTTTTGAGTTTCTGTGATTTTTCGTGACTATCTTGCCTTGATATGTTTCTACTCAGTTTCTTAGCCTAAACTTACACTGATTCCATGTGCTTGTGTTCATCCTAAATGTTCAACACTTGCCTCTTTCTCGTTGAATCAGTATTGTTTGACTCTCATGTTTGCTAGAGTTGTATGTCGACTCTTAACCATCTATGTCTTACTTTATTTACATGCAAAACATTGACTTATGACTTTCTTTTAATTGATTCTGATTTCCCTGTTTCTTGGTCTAATTTGAACACTTTCCCTTAAACCTTCGATTCCTACCCTATCTACTCAATTTGATTGATTTGTGTACCTTTTTCTATATTGGTTTTCGATTCTTACTGACTATCTCCATAATTAGAGTTTTCTGAACTTAGCCCTAATTGTTTACCCTATACTTACTGAATTTGAAATCTTTCCTTGTTGGCCGTACATTGATTTCTTTCCTTATTTGTTACTTGTCCTTACCGTTTGAACTAATTCCCTTAAATTATGGGAGTGCTTGTACTGATTTTGCTCTAATTGATTCTGAGTTCCATAATTACTATACAATTATGATCCATGCCTTATTTTACCTAGTTTCGAACTACTATACATACATACTCTCTCATTAACACAAACAGACGAACCTTATGGTTCTGAACATACACTTACACTCAAAAAGAAAAATCTCTCTCTTGCTTATTACTACTTGTGCTACTGTTTGCTTAGCCGGCTGAAAGCCAAGGCTATACTTTGAAGTCCTGCTTACTTTCTTTACTGCACTTTGCTTCTTTAACTGGTATGTTCTGATTAATTTTTTAGCATCAACAACAACATGTTTCCTTACTGTTTCTTTCCTTCCAGTCTGCCTCCTGTTTGTATTTAGATAGTTCCATTATTAATGCATGCTATGTTCTGCCCTTCTGTCTAAATAAATGCTTTTGTTATTTATCATATCTTGTGGACTTTGAATCCCTATCCCTAATGTAGTTAGTATCTGTGGTTGGTTTGGGGCATGACAGCATTGAACATTGTTGTTCATGACCCAAACTTGATCCCTTTGGGATCACAACCTCTATGTTTCCCTTATCTGTTGTGTGTTCTGGTTGATTTACAAGCATGTCATCTCTTCCTATTGCTATCCATGCCCAAAGTTAACCCATGCCTAAGTGTATAGGCTCCTTTGCAATGGATTCTCAATCCCCTGCCCCCTTTTGTGAAGTTATTGATTCACTGAAATGTTAATGGCTATCCCTCATCACCCTTTCCCTCTCCTTTATTCCCTCATCCCTTAAAGCTCTATTCCTGCACTCTCACTATCTTCTTAGAACTTAAGTTCTGCCCCCCTCATGTGAGTCTTGCCTTGGGACCCCATGAGCTCCCTCTGAACTTGGACATATGAGGGCTGGCATTTCCACACTGCACTCATCTATATTCTGGTTGTGTAACTTGGGTGTGAGCATTGCCCGGGGTCCTATTAAGGCCCTTAGGGAACTATGACACACCCAGGTCTGAAAAAGGCTTTGAAATCATGGCATTGGCAAAGATACGGTTCCTTGCATATCTCAAATAGGAAGTCAAATCAGGCTTTCCTATGGTTGTAGCTTTTTCTTTCATTCTTTCTTTTTTAATTCAGTATTTCTGGTTTGTAATAAGTTGTAATAAGCATTTGGGGATGGATAGCGAAAAGGGTGGGGTGATCATGTATGCTCAAGGGTAGAAAACCTACCTATAGGACTATTTAAATACTTTGTGTTCAATTCTGCATTATTAGACACCATGTCTATAGGGTTTATCTCATTTTCTCCATGATCAATGTCACACCTAGATAACCTGCCTATAGGACATATTCAAATTTTGCATGCCACTTAGATATCATGTTTTAGGTTCTAAACAGCTGAAAATAAGTGTCGTGTTCGTAATGCTGAAATCAGTAACATATAGAAATCATGGCTATAGGGGGTTATTAAATAAATCTGATTCGCTTCATTCACACTGAATCTTATATATTATGTTCATAGGGTTTAAATTAGCAATAATAGATACCATCACCTGTAGAACTTGAAACTGGTCCGTTTTAAAATCAGTCTATTCTGAATCAGTTTTAAACAATCTAATTCCCTTACTTAACGAGATTTAGCAAGTATGCCTATAGGATCTTAAATAATTTTTTTTATTGTTTCGCCGCTTTCTGAATTAAAGTAGGTATCATGCCTATAGGACTCCGTTTAAACACTTAGGCAAGCCTTAGGTAATAACATCAATAAAACTGAATTCGCCTTTGTTAATTAGTAACTGCTCCGACCAGCAGGAAGGCCTGATTTGGGCTTCTTATCTAAGGTATCTGTGAATTTGGCTCTGAATCAAACTTCCCTCGTCTTTAGTATTTTTAATCAGACCTAAAAAAGTATGTGCAAGTCATGCTAGTTATGTATTTTTTTTGTTCAAGGAGGTGTATATGAGCCTTTATCTGTTTATGTGTTCTCCCCAACATGCAGTACGTGTTTTTGTATGTCGTCTTAGATTTTATCCTTTGAAACAAATCAGCCTAATATCCCTTCCCTTTAGGAATAGTAGTCCTAAGTGCCTCCAGGACAAATAGGAATGGGACGGGTAAAAACATGCAATAGTAATCGAGACCAATCCGCGCTTTAGAACCTTAAACGGGGTGGGAAAGGGTAGATATGGATATGATGACCGGTGCGCTAATACCATGTGTAGCCCCTCTTCTGAGGAGTGATTACCGGGTATTGCATTGATGTGATCCATATTTTAAAAAAACCCAGGCCCCCCTTTCCATTATTTCCCTTTTTCTTTTAAAAGCATTGCAACTCCTTATTTAAAATCAGCTTTAATTGCTCTCTCATACTTTGTTCCCTTTCAAACATTTGTTATTTGAAATGCCCTCTTGTTTGAGCCTTATATGCTTATATGTTAATTGCACCCAAATTCACAATGAATGTCTGGCCGGGAACCACGCTAGTGGATCCTGAGGGGTGCCTAACACCTTCCCCTTGGGATAATTTCAAGTCCATACCCAATCTCTGGTTAATCAAACTTAGAATGGAATCTCTATTGGTGTCCTAATGCACCTTAACTCATTAGGTGCCGACTCTTCAAATGCTAAACCCAGTTCCCAAAAGGAATGAGTTGCCCCAAAATGTCATAAACCCGATTTCGCGAGAAAAAGGGGGCGCGACAGCAAGGCGACTCTGCTGGGGATTATCTAGGCTTTTACCATTTCAGACTGTTTTGTGAATTTATATTTCTTTATGTGCAATTACTTGTTTAATTTCATTAAGCATTCAATTCACTTTTCGATTGCAAAACTGACTTGTTTTTTTTTGTTTTCTTTCCTTTACTACTACTTTAAATTTTGAAACTGTTGTATTTACTGCTTTCTTAACGTGCAAATACGTGACAACATGCTTTTATTTGTTGCATAATCATGCTCAACATCATATTCCACTCGTGCCCAACAAATCCCCATAGCAACGCTTATAATGAGTGGTTGCGCTCTTCCTATATTATTACCCCTCAATTCGGAAAGGCATATTTGCGGTAAAACCAGTCGATCAGCGGTGTAGTCGACGGTTCCGTGTCTTTCCCCCTTGAGTTGTCCACTCAAGGGTACCAGTCTAAAACCCCACAGAAACCTTATTCCATTTAAATTGTACATGCATCATGGTCAAACCTAGCCGGATCAGTTACGTTGTCCACATAATGATCCTTTAAGATAGCCTTGTCCAAAGTCCACTGGGTTTCCCTAAACCAAAATGGGCATCATCACGTTCTGCGCATTTAATTGGAGAACTAAATGTCTAATGCTAATTGTTGATATTAAATAGTCGAGTCTGGTAAGGGGTAGGGCCTAACTTTATTTGTCTTGCAGAAACATGAGGCACGAAATCCCCAGATTCAGCATGGTTACCAACATCCATCCAACACTACGAAGCTGGTGGAAAGATCATCACTTCAGTGATCAGACTCTTGTCCAAAAACATCTAGGGGATCTACCTTCCCTCCTGGAGATTCAACCCAACAACAAAATCATAGAAGTTGCCACATTGTTTTGGGATTGTGAAAGGGTTGTGTTCCGCTTTGGAGACATTGAGATGACACCCTTGCTAGAAGAAATAGGAGGTTTGGCCACTTTGGTATTAGAAATTCCGGGTTTGTTGATGCCTGAGAACCGCAAGGGAAGGGGTTTCCTCAAAATGATGGGTCTAAAGAAGAATCCAGAATTGACATGCCTAAAAGAGTCCTATATCCCCTTTGACTATTTGGATGAGAGGTACCTGGGGTTGATGAGTTTGCCATCACATCATTAGGGCATATTCATCGAAGGGTCTTTCTATTCATGTTCTGTTTCCTGGGGTTGATTGTGTTTCCAATGAAGAAAGCAAGAATCCACACTAGACTGGCCATGGTCACTAAGACCTTAATGGAAGGAATTGGCGGGTAACCATTCAGCATTGTGCCCACGATCAGTGCGAAAATATACCGAGTCCTAGAGAAGTGTCAACGGGGAGCCAGTCACTTCGAATGCTGCAATTTGCTATCAACTTTGGCTCATGGAGCATCTACAAAAGGGTGAATACTGACAAGAGATTCAGCAAAGGGACTGGGATCATCACATCGCTTTCCATCACCCAAAGCGAATGAATTATATCTCTGATATGTTTGCTCAGCCAGAGGATGCCAAAGAATGGTTCGAACTGTTTGATAATTTGACCGAGGAGCAAGTACAATGGATGTTCGAGTGGTTTCCGACCGAGGAATTCATCGCCCGATCCAGAGACGCGCCTTTCCTGGTATTGATTGGTCTGAGAGGAACATACCCTTACGTCCCTCTCCGGGTTATGAGGCAAACTGGTAGGAAGCAGGTTATACCCAGAGTTGACAAGATGAGTCATTTCCGAGCCGACTTCCAGGATAATGATAGCCCTTTCAAGTGCCAAGCTCAGCATATGTGGCACTGCAGGATCGTCATCGGGAAGGATACCATCGAACCAGATAGATACCACGCTGGTTGTGCTCCCTACTATTCCAGCTGGTTGGAGGATAATCATGGCGGTCTAGGCCAGCCTAGGTTTGTTCGAGGTCACAAGATCATAGATGAAAAGGCCGAGGCACAGGTCAAATACAACCAACTGTGCAAGAGGATCCGGGAGTGCGACAACGAGCACCGTCAGATACAAGAAGCCAATCAAAAGTTAATTGAGGAGCGGAAGGACATGGTTGTCCGTGCCAACAAGCGACTTGGATACTTGGAGCGAGGCATAATGGAGCTGGAAAGAAAGTTTCTCAAAAGGGTTGAAGAATATTAGAATGCTGAGGGGAACGAAGGCGGACATCTAGCCAGGGCCTACCTATTGCTGGGACTTCGCGAGCTGGGGAAGCTGTTCGGCGGAGCCAAAGATGCCGAATTTGGGGAAGGTGCTTCAGGGACAAAGTAGATAGGATTTTATCTTTTCGCTATATAAAATGTAATAGGGCCAAGAGCCATTAGTGACTTTTACTTCCTATTGTTTAGTGTCGATTTGGGATTCGTCTTATTTCAATCAATAAAATGAGGCATTTAGCATCTTGAGCTCTCCAAATTAATTTGTCGCTAGGCCTACCTCGGGCACAAAGAGGTCCCCAAATTAGGACGCGATTTACATTCCCGCATTATGTGTTTAAATATAGCAATACTTTTCATGATCCTCACTAACTTGATACCTTTTTATTTTTTGTTTTGTTATTCCCCTCCCCAAAGGTTAGTTCGAGCACTCTGGCAACATCATCCTATTCCACAAGATACAAGGGCCCTCCACCCACTCCTCCTCTAAGTCCTGTTAAGAACAAGAATAAAGGCAAGATGCAAGATTTGAACAGCGTCAGAAAGGAGAATTCCATTGAACAGGTAGAGGTCAACTAATGGTCATGGTACTCAAGAAAATGTATCCCATCTTGAACAAAAATGTCTAAAGTTCCAGGAAGACCTCGAACAGGTTCGGAATCTGGCAAGTTTGTCATTCTCGCTCAACACCCCGGATATCACCTTTCCCACTACTCAAAACCCTACACCACCCCAAAATATCCCAAAGCAACAAAATCATCCCGCTCCCCATGTCATTCCACCAAAGACACAATGCAATACTTGCCACACCACAAACAACACTCCATTGCTTCTCCCAAAACTCCAAAACTCCCCAAATGACCACCTCCACACCCGCCATAACACCCCTATCTACGTGGAGACCATGTCACTCTCCACCCAACCCATCTCAGGCACACCCGAGTTTGATGATAATGATTTGCTTATCAGGAACCTAGCTGGAGAACTTAAGAAATTGATTAGCCAGATCCAGGGTGTTGAAGGAAACAAAGGAATTGAAGGGTTGATTTATGTAGATCTCTGCATACTGCCCGATGTTGAACTGCATGAGGGGTACAAACCTCCAAAGATCGAGATGTTTGACGGTACAGGTGATCCCAGGGTCCATTTGAGGACGTATTGTGACAAGTTGTTTGGGGTAGGTTAAGATGAGATAATCCGCATGAAGCTATTCATGAGGAGTCTAAAAGGAGATGCACTATCCTGGTACATCAGCCAGGATCCTAAGAAATGGTCGAGTTGGGTAGGTATGGCCTCTAGTTTCATGGACAGGTTCAGATTTAACATAGAAAATGTGCCGGATGTGTTCTACATCCAGAATCTAATGAAGAAACCTACGGAAACATTTTGCGAGTATGCTACTCGCTGTAGGTCGGAATCCGCTAAGGTCAGACCTGCCTTAGAGGAGGAACAAATGAACAAATTCTTTGTCCGAGCTCAAGACCCGCAATACTATGAGCGATTAATTATGATTGAAAGCAACAAATTTTCTGACATCATCAAGCTGGGGGAACGAATCGAAGAAGGCATTAAGAGCGGTATGGTCACAAACTTCGAGGCCTTGCAAGCTACAAACAAGGCCTTGCAGTCCAGTGGTGTGTCCAAAAAGAGAGACGTAGGAGCTGTGATGGTTGCACAAATAACCAAATCTCCTATCAAATACCAAACCTACCCGACACCTCCACTCACATATCAGCCCACACCGAATTACCAAGCACCCTCACCGCCCGCCTATCAACCATCTCCACCTCCCATATATCAACCTACTTCACCTAGATATTCCCAACCCGCGCATGTTTACCAAACCCACAATACTCAACTATCCCACTATCAGTCAGCTCCTCCCCGTCAAAACTTCCCTAGACCACGACCAAATTTTGATCGCAAGGCTCCCAAACCATATACCGCCATTGTCGAACCCATTGATCAGCTATATGAGAGACTCAAAACCGTTGCTATGTCACCCCCATCCTTGCTTCAACCCCTGAGAACCCTTCTCAATGGGTTAACCCAAACAAATCTTGTGCATACCATTCTGGCATGAAGGGGCACACCATCGACGAATGCCGCTCTCTAAAGGAAAAAGGTCATTGTAGCAAAAGCAGCCGCTCTGAATGTTCGCAACAACCCCTTACCAGATCACAAGGGCGGGGATGTTCACTTGATTGAAATAGAGGATGAGTGCGATCCCCAGGGATCCATTGGGTTGATCGCATAAGGCAATGATCCAAAGAAACCAGCAGTTAATCTTAACCGCATCATGGTTCACATTCAAACATCTGAGGTCACTGAGGTAGACGTGTATATCCCGCTTGAGTTTGAGGAAGCACCATCAGACAAAACCCCGGCACCGTTTGAGGTTACAATTTTACCACCCAAAGAACATGTCCCGTTTGAAGTAAAGTTACCCGCATCAATTCCAGTGGCGATGACCACCATGCCATCTTTCCATACAAAAGTTGTTCCTCGGGCTTATACGGCCGAGGCTAGGAGGAAAGGCAAAGTCGGGTTCGAAGAGACTATTGCAGCACAAGGTATGACAAGGACTTGAAGAGTCTATACCCCGAAGCACTTAGCTGAGTCAAGTAAGCAAACTTCCAACCGGCCACTCATCATTAAAACAGGCCCAGATGACCTTTAGAACAAGATACAAGACAAGGAGTATTCAGTCATTGACCAGCTAAACAAAACACCAGCGCAGATATCTATCCTCTCTTTGTTGCAGAACTCCAAGACACACAAAAATGCTCTGTTGAAGGTGCTGAGTGAGGCATACGTGCCGATTAACATCACCGGCGGAGAAATGGCCAATATGGTGGGACAAGTCTTAGAAAGCCACAAAATCACTTTCTCTGTGGACCAGCTGCCGCCTGAAGGGCTGGGTCACAACAAAGCACTGCACATCACTATGCAATGCGAAGACTACTTCATCACTAGGATCCTGATTAATGGGGGATCCAGCCTTAACATATGTCCATTGATAACACTCAAGAAGCTGGGTAAAGGATCGCACGAGATAAAATAAGGATCAATCAATGTGCAAGCTTTTGATGAGTCTCAGAGGTCCACTATCGGTGAGATTAGCCTGTGTCTACAGATGGGACAGACTTGGTTCGAGGTAGACTTCCAAGTGATAGATGTGCCAGCATCCTACAACCTGCTGTTAGGATGCCCTTGGATTCATTCTGCGGGGGATGTGACTTCAACACTGCATCAGGCCGTGAAATTTGAATGGAATCACTAGGAAGTAATCATTCACGGTGATGGCAGCAACCCCATATACAATCGTCAGACCATTCCGGCGATAGGGGGAAGAAGAAAGTTAGGTGGGGAGACCTACCACCACATCGAGCGAGTCAATGCTATTGACAAAGACAAATAGTAGTACAACAAGATCGAGAGTATATTGAACTGGAGTGGGTACGAACCTGGCAAGGGGCTCGACAGGAACCTCCAGGGGATTGCTAAACCCATAAAGCTCAAAAAGCACGGCACTACTTTTGGTCTGGGATACGAATACACTTGGGAAGAGTTCAACAACTGGTCACCGCCATGGCGTGGTCCTTACTACCCACTGGAGCAGCCGATACCGCACTTAGAATAGACTTTCAAACAAGCTAACGTCGTCTATGGGACGGACAAAGAAGAGGCGCTCGCGGCAGTGAAAAATTTGTTTTTAGAAGACAATGATATCGATTGCTGTGTTATCCTTGAGGAGGAGGGGGAGGAAGGCCCTTTCATACAGGCCGTAAGCAGAGGAGCGCGCCTCAATAACTGGTCTATTCAGAACAACTAGAGCTCGGCGAGCCTCGGGGTAGCAAGGCTAAACAAGCATCATGCACTGTTTTTTACTACTAGATGATTTTCTTTTCGCATTTTTGTTTTCGCAATAAGATCTTCAATGTCCTAAACAATTATGAAATTTATCAAAAGCATTTCGACTTTTCTTATGAATCGACACTTATTACTATTTTTCTCTTATTTACTTCATTTATACACCATTACTATTACTTATCTTGATGAACCAATGACTGTGAAATGCAATGAGACAATGCAACAAACGGACATTGATTCAGAGGAAGATGATATACCAGAGTAATTGTCAAAGAAGTAGAGAATTTTGAGAACAGACCAAAGTCCAACATGTACGAGACAGAAATTATTAACCTGGGAGATGCAAAAAATTCAAGGAAACACGAACCAGCGTTCATTTGTCGCCATCAGAAAAGAAGGAATACACAGAATTTCTAAGGGAATATGAGGACATATTCGCCTGGTCATATAACGATATGACGGGTCTAAGTACGTCTATTGTGGCCTATAAAATGCCTACTGATTTGACATGTCCGCCGATAAAGCAGAAGCTCAGAAAATTCAAGCCTGATATGAGTTTGAAAATCAAGGAAGAAGTCACTAAACAGGTCAAAGCTAAGGTTCTCAGGGTAGTTGAATACCTGACATGGTAACATTGTACCAGTACCAAAGAAGGACGGGAAGGTCAGAGTCTGTGTTGACTACCGGGATCTCAACCGGGCCAGTCCGAAAGACGACTTCCCCCTACCAAATATACACATCCTGATCGACAATTGCGCCAAGTACGAGTTACAGTCATTCGTTGATTGCTTCGCCGGTTATCATCAGATCTGGATGGATAAGGAAGATGCTGAGAAAATGGCTTTCATTACGCCGTGGGGAATGTATTGTTTCAAAATGATGTCATTCGGCCCAAAGAATGCAGGGGTCACCTACATGAGGGCCGTGACTACCATTTTCCATGATATGATACACAAGGAGATTGAGGTGTACGTAGATGATGTTATCATCAAGTCCATGAAGGCCACTGATCACATTGAAGATTTGAGGAAGTTTTTCAACAGATTGCGGAGATACAACCTGAAACTAAATCCCGCAAAGTGCGCATTTGGGGTTCCTGTTGGGAAGCTGCTTGGGTTTATTGTAAGCCGCTGAGGAATAGAACTGGATCCATCAAAAGTCAAAGCCATTCAAGAACTACCACCGCCAAAGAACAAGAAGGACGTGATGAGTTTCTTGGGGAGACTCAAATACATCAGCCGGTTCAAAGCACAATCCACAGTCATCTGCGAGCCAATCTTTAAGATGTTGAAGAAGGATGCCGCTACCAAATGGACCGACTACTGTCAAAAGGCCTTCGACAGAATCAAGGAGTACTTGTCAACACCACCGATCTT
This sequence comes from Nicotiana attenuata, assembly GCF_001879085.1. NCBI lineage: Eukaryota > Viridiplantae > Streptophyta > Magnoliopsida > Solanales > Solanaceae > Nicotiana > Nicotiana attenuata. The sequence goes on along the minus strand of NC_032000.1, from coordinate 3,672,570 downwards.
GGTCCCGCCCGATTTAGGTAGACCCTTATTGCTCTACCTTGCGGTGTTGGACGGAGCTTTCGGTTTCATTCTGGGGCAACATGATGAAACAGGAAGGAAGGAACAGGCCATCTATAATCTGAGCAAGAAGTTCACTCCATATGAGGCCCGGTATTCTCTTTTGGAACGCACCTGTTGTTCTTTGACTTGGGTCGCTCGGAAGCTAAGGCATTACTTTCGTGCCTATGCTACGTATCTCATATTAAGGATGGATCCCTTAAAATACATGTTTCAGAAGCCCATGCCCACCGGCAAGCTAGCCAAGTGGCAAATCCTGTTAAGTGAGTTCGACATTGTCTACGTAACTCAAAAAACAGTCAAGGGACAGGCCCTGGCAGATCACCTCGCTGAGAATCCCGTGGATGGAGAATACG
>NC_032000.1:3631226-3670272 GCF_001879085.1 Nicotiana attenuata | reverse complement strand
ATCATGCTATCTAAATGAGAATGCAGAGTTTCTTATAGACATGATAGCTAAATGAGAATGCAGAGTTTCTTATAGGCATGATAACTATATGAAAATGCATAAGTCTTATAGGCATGGTAACTATATGAAAGTGTAGAAATCTTATAGGCATGGTAACTATATGAAAAACACTGAAATTAGAGATTCCTATAGGCAAGTTATCTACCCTTTTTATGCATAGTCACCCCTTCCTTTCCACTAAACATCCCCGAAAGTTTATTACAAAGTTATTACAGCCCATCATGTAATAAGAAAAGCAACATTACATAAGAAATTAAAAGTTCAACCTAGGGGAGCCTAATTCAGGCTCCTTGTTTGAAACATGAGATGAACCAACTCCAAAGATCCAATTTCAAAAGCCTTTCTCTCATTTGGGGTGTGTCAGAGTTCCCTAAGAGCCTCATGTGGACTCCGGGCAGTGCTCACACCCAAACACATTACAGGATTAAGACATAGTGTAGTGTGGAAGGGCCAGCCCTCAGGTGTCCAAGTTCAGAGGGAACTCAAGGTCCCAAAGCAAGGCTCACAAGAGAGGGGCAAAACATAGAAACTAGGAGAAAGTGTAAGTGCGGAAGGGGAAATCTGAAAGGGGAGAGGAAAAGGGAATAGCTTAAAATCAGTGCACATAGGGGCATAGGGAAGTGGGGAATTTGCAAGGACACAAGAAGAGCAGGCTGATGGGCGTACCTAGCAATGGGATGTGCCGGCATACACTCCAGCCTGTTTTAGAGGTTAAGACCTCATTGATTCAGAAACCAGTTCATGGAAAACAATTGTTGTTGCCATGCCCTAAGTTACTAATCACAAACACATAGGGGTAATGGGATAGGGAGCAAAAATTCACAGTAGGAATAGACAATAGAACATAGGCATGCTAAATTAAATATTGAACTCTACATAGACAGTAAAGTAAACATGGATATAAAGACTGTAAGTAAACACATTAGGGTGATGCTCAAAACTAAAACTAGGACATACCAGTTTCAAGGAAACAAGTAAGAGGAGCAGTAGTCTTGTAAAAGCCAAAGTGCAAACAGGAAGACAGAATACTATGAGTGAGTTCAAGAGAGATTGTGAAATTGTGAGGTCTGAAATGTGCTAATTGTGTCTGTTTTGTGAAAAGAGGGGTCGTGTATTCATAGTGTGGAAGTCATGAGGAAATAAGGTAAGAAAATAATTGAAGACCGATTGTAAATCAATCACATAAGACTCCTTTTAATTAAGGGATTCATATTCAAACGGGTATAAAACAATTAAGGAAAGAAATTAATCAAACATTTGTGCAAAGTAGTAAATTAGGGGCAAATACATAGAGGCTATTTAAGGACCAGGTCTTTGAAATACACGGTTGAACAATTTAAGGAAAGAAAATCAATTAATAGCCAAGAAAACACAAGGCCTAGCCAAGAAAACACAAGGCCTGAGATTTGGTATGAATGAACCAAGTCAGAAAGATGGAAAAGGTTTTCACTTAAGGAAAATCAGTAAACAATTAATTAGACCTATTAAAAAGGAATTCTGAGTCAATCACTAGTTCGAAAACCTCTTTGAAGAAAGATTTATCACACATATAACGTATACAGACAGGTTTAAACATGAAAGAACTGTCATGCCAATCAGTAGAAGAGTTTAGTGTAGAAAAATTCAAAAGTTCAGAGTTGTATGTAAGCAAAGAAGTTCAGAATTAGTTCAAAAACTCAAAAGTTAGTCTGAGAGAGTCAAGGGTTCTAAAATAGAACCCTAGTTCAATCACATGACCAAACCTCGGTAGAACCCCCAAATTCTAGGGTTTCCACCTTGAATCAAATACAGAGATGAGGTAGCAAGTAGTCGAAACAAGCTCAGGGGTTTCTTTCAGAAACTCATGAGAACACATGCAAACACAGTAGAAAGAGTAGAAGAAACATGCTTAAGAAAGTTTTTTCTCAGAAAGAACCTAAACAAGGATCGGTAGAAGGAAAATATCAAAGAACATAGTAGAAAGGTATAGTATAGCAAGACATAGTAGAAGAAATACCAGAACATAGTAGAAAGGTCATGAGAACATAATATGGAAAACATGGTAGAAGAAACACAAGCGTGGAGCATATAGAACACAGTAAAGAAAATTCATGAACGGAGAATAAACTCAGTAAAAGACCATACAATAGCATAGTAAAAGAAAAATCACAAGAAGCAGTAGAAAGCATGTGAGAACATGATGTAGGAAACACAGTGAGATAAACATGTGAGAGCAGGGTATAGAGACACAGTAAGAAACGAAATATTAAAAAGCACAGAAGAACATGCATGGTAGAAAGGAAACATATGAGCACAGAAGAGACAAATACACACAAAGAAAGGGAAAAGAAAGGTCGGAGAAATATTTTAAACATTTCAGAAAACCCTAAATCAAAAAAGAATCGATTTTGAAAGTAATTTTTGAAAGAAAGTCGGGGAAAACGTTTGAAGACTCAAATAGAGCATGGATACACAACAGATTTAAGAAAAATCCGAGAAAACCTCGAATAGTTAGGGTTTCAGAAGAACCCTAAAATGAGAAAGGCTTTGAAAAGGTCCGATCTGAGTCGGAGAAGATTAGAATCAGGCTCAGAAGACCAGGATACGCAGGAGCAAAGCCGGAGACGGCCGTAGAACCTTGGATCGATGGAGATATGAACGAACACATTCGAGGTCAGACCTCGAACCTTCGAGTACCAAGCGTATAAGAGCAAAGGGAGGTGAGTTTAGCCCCCCACCCCCACCCCCACCCCCCATGGCCTTAGAAGCCATGGATTCCGGTGGTTTCAAGGTTGGAGACGGTAGGAGATGACTAGGGTTTTGAGAACATTTAAGATTTTTGAGAGAGCGGGGTGTTTAGAGGCAGCTGATAGATGAGGAATGAGGGGATTAGGGTAGTCGTTTGGATTAAAAAAAGGCAAGAATGAATAGGGGCCGTTGATCTCAGAGATCAACGGCCAAGATAAAAGGGGATCTGGGTCGGGTAGGTTTTAGTTGGGTCAGGGGCGGGTTAAATCGAAATTAGGTTAGCCCGTTTAAGATTGAAATTAGGTTTTAATTGGGGGTTGATTTGGGCTATAATTGAAATGAAAACAGGGCTAGTATTTAAATAGCCAGTTTTTCCCTTTTCATTTTATAAAAAATAGTAAGATAATTTCTGGAAACAAATTAAAGGTACTAAATTGATTAATAATATATAAATATTAAAATGAAAATACTGGAACCAATATCATAATTATAAAATGCTATTAAATCTCAAAATAGGCTAAAATTGCAATTGTATGCAATTTAGCTTTAAAATTACTAAATAAAATTGTATAAATGCGCAAAAAATTACCTTAGCTATATTTTGTTATAAATGCAAGCATAAAATAAGTTATTCACCAAAATAATAATTTGAGGAACAATTATTGGTTTTTGTACTGTCAAAATAGGACAATAAATGGATTAAAAAAATCCTTTAAAAATTAGGAAAAATACATAAAATATTTGGGCATACTTATATATGCATATGTATGCTATTTTGAAAGTATTTTGCATAGAATATACAGGCAAAAATTGGGTATCAACAGCTGCCCCTCTTTATCCGGGAAGGATGGAAGAGTTGTCGGGTAAAGATATGATGGCCAATTTTGACCGAGTGAAACGGTTTGAAGAGGTTGACCATGCTCTGGTCCCTGAGCTGCCTACATATCCCTGGTCTTACAGGGATCAGGCCATATGTAGTTCAGGATTCGTCGGCGGAGTATGCCGATGGAGACCTTTCAAGAAAGGACGCAATATTCAGGTTGGGATGAATGGTCAAGTTTTAGTAGGGCTGCGGGAACTAGAGCGGAATGCTCCTGCCGAGATGGTCGTTGCTCGCCGGTTTACCTGCAAATAAACAATACAAGCGTATATTGTGCGGAAAAATTAAACATGATGCAAATTCCCGTCAAACCATGAATGATGTCTTCGGACAGTTAGGATGACGTCCTTAGACCATGATATCCTAGGCCATGAAGCATATAATAAAGGATTCGCAGGCTACGAAATGATGCTCTCGGGCTATGAGAATAATGCCTACGAACTATGAGGCCTTTGAATAATGATAGGCTAGATATTAAAAGGGGTCCTCAGGCCATGGCGTGGCGTTCTCGGGCTATGCGAATGGTGCCTCCGAACAATGACACCTTTGGACAAATTTGGCGATCTTTCAGCCCATGCAATGCGATAGGTGGCGATCTTTCAGCCCATGAAAGCGTAAATAAAGTGGCGATATTTCAGCCGATGCAAGACATAAATAAAGATGGCGATATTTCAGCCGATGCAGGACATAAATAAAGGTTGCGATCTTTCAGCCGATGCAGGACATAAATAAAGGTGGCGATCTTTCAGCCGATGCAGGACATAAATAGAGGTGGCGATCTTTCAGCCATGCAGATGGAGGTAGAGCTTAACCTCGGAAGGCAGAGTGGCAGCCTTATGCAATGCAGGAATGCAGATGGAGGTAGAGCTTAACCTCGGAAGGCAGAATGGTAGCCTTATGCAATGCAGAAATGCAGATGGAGACACTGCTTAGTCTCGGAAGGCAGAATGGTAACCTTATGCAATGCAGGAATGCAGATGGAGACAGTGCTTAGTCTCGGAAGGCTGAATGGTAGCCTTATGCAATGCAGAAATGCAGATGGAGGTAGAGCATAACCTCGGAAGGCAGAATGGTAGCCTTATGCAATGCAGAAATAAAAGGTGAACAATAATAGAATTTCTTAGCTGATAGCCGATTTCGATATCGTGGCTGTTGGGGGTAGTGTATGCAGATAGCAACTGTGAATAGGTGTGACAGTTCTGAGAGTTGTATTCCTGAACAGTACGAGTGTATAACATATGTTTTTGCGATTTAGGTGCCTGCATCCAAAGAAAAATCATGAGTTTTGTAAAGGGGAAAGGTTAGTTCGTGTTTCCGCTGACTTTGCTTGATCTGCTCGACTCTGATCTGATGACACGGTATGTATCATGGGGTAGCATTGCTGAACAAAGCGATTTCGAAAATATGCATGAGTTTGTTAAAGATATGACATAAGTATATATTTAAGAAATAGTTTTTAAATGAACCGACGACTGTGACATGGTTCAGGACATTGCAACCTCTCTCGTTACGGAATTTTGAGGGTCCTCCTTAAAATTCTACCCCAGTTTAATGGGTTGATACTTCTAATGGCCGCTTGCGATGATCATCTGAAGTTACTTCGGAATTTTGAGGGTCCTCCTCAAAATTCTGCCCCAGTTTCCAATTGTGGGGGGAATGAAAATTTTAGTGAATTGTGACCGAACCCATAAGGCTGCCTATGTATCCCCTCTTAAACGGGAATCAGGTTAGACGTAGTTCAAATTACATCATATAGGAAAACATAAGATTACACATAGTAGCGCTTGACTGCATCTATGTTGATTGGTTTTGGCCAAACTTCTCCATCCATTTTTGCGAGTATAAGGGCTCCTCCTGTCAGAACCCGATGAACCATGTATGGACCCTGCCAATTGGGAGAGAATTTCCCTTTGGCCTCATCTTGATGCGGGAAAATTTTCTTTAACACCAGCTGCCCTGGTGTGAACCGTCTTGGTTTGACCCTCTTGTTGAAAGCTCTGGACATTCTGTTCTGATAAAGTTGAGCATGGCAACTGCATTCATTCTCTTCCCATCTATAAGAGCCAGCTGCTCGTAGCGGCTTCTCACCCATTCTGCGTCGTCGAGCTCAGCTTCTTGTATGATCCTTAAGGAAGGAATTTCTACTTCAGCGGGAATGACGGCTTCTGTACCATAAACCAGCATATAAGGGGTTGCCCCGGTTGATGTAAGGACTGTGGTGCGATACCCCAATAGAGCGAATGATAGCTTCTCGTGCCACTGCTTATGCTTCTCTACCATTTTTCTCAGTATCTTCTTGATGTTTTTGTTGGAGGCTTCCATGGATCCGTTCATCTGCGGTCTGTAGGCTGTAGAGTTCTTGTGCTTGATCTTGAAGGTTCCACACATGGCTTTCATCAAGTCACTTTTGAGGTTGGAGCCATAATCAGTGATGATTGACTCTAGGATACCGAATCGACAAACAATGCGGTCGTGGACGAAGTCTGTCACGACTTTCTTTGTCACTGCTCTGTATGATGCTGCTTCGGCCCATATGGTGAAATAGTCAATTGCCACTAAGATGAATCTGTGGCCATTGGAGGTGGCAGGCTCGATTGGTCCAATAACATCCATCCCCCAAGCGGCGAAAGGCCATGGTGAGCTTGTTGCATTAAGCTCATTTGGTGCCACCCTTATCATATCAGCATGTGTCTGGCAACGGTGGCATTTTTGGACGTACTGGATGCAGTCCGTCTCCATAGTCATCCAGAAGTAACCCGCACGGAGTATCTTCTTGGCTAAGACAAAGCTGTTCATATGCGTACCACAGGTCCCGACACGAATTTCCTCCAGCAGTTTAGATGCTTCCTTCTCATCGACACACCTTAGTAAACCCAAATCTGGAGTCCTCCTATACAGGATTCCTCGGCTGTGAAAGAAATTGTTGGACAATCTTCGACGTTTGTGCTTCTGAGTGGTATTTGCAAGCTCTGGTATTCTCCTTTTTTGATGGTGATATATGAACGTTGATTCATGTTTCTTTGATGTTTTCTGCATCTCCCAAGTTAACAATCTCAGTCTCATCCAGGTTGGACTTAGGCCTGTTCTCGAAATTCTCAACTTCTTTAACAATCTCTTCCGGTATATCATCTTCCTCTGAATCTATGTCCGTTTGTTGCCTTATCTCGTTGCATGTCATAGTCATTGGTTCATCAAGATAAGTAATAGTAATGTTGTATAAGTAAAGTAATGAGAGAAAATAATAAGAGTAAGATTTATAGGAAAATTGAAATGCTTTGATAAATTCCATAAATGTTTCGAACATTGGAGCTCTTTCTTGCAAAAACAAAAATGTGAAAGGAAAGTAAACTAATAAAATGGTGCATGATGCTTGTTCAGCCTTGCTACCCCGAGGCTTGCCGGGCTCTGGTGGTTCTGATAGTCCAGTTATTGAGGCATGCTCATCTGCTCACAGCTTGTATGGAAGGGCCTTCCTCCCCCTCCTCCTCAAAAATGACACAGCAATCCATATCATCGTCTTCTAGGAACAAATTCCTTATTTCTACCAGTGCTTCCTCTTCTTCTGACCCGTAGATAACCTCGGCCGGTTGGAAAGTCTGCTCCAAACGGGGTATTGGCTGCTCCAATGGATAGTAAATACCGTGCCAGGGTGGCGACCATTCGTTGAATTCTTTCCAGGTGTACTCATACCGCAATCCAAAGGTGGTGCCTGTTTCTTGAGCTTGATGGGCTTAGCGACTCCTTGGAGATTCTTGCCAAGTCCTTTGCCAGGTTCATACCCGCTCTAGTTCAATATGCTTTCAATTTTGTTATCCCACCACTTATCCTTATCAACGGCATTGACTCGCTCGGTGTGGTGGTAAGTTTCCCCGACTATCCTTCTTCTTCCTCCAATCGTTGGAATGGTCTGGCGACTGTATATGGGATTGCTACCGTCGCTGTGAATGATCACCTCTTGGTGATTCCACTCAAACTTCACTGCCTGGTGTAGTGTTGATGCCACGGCCCCAGCGGCATGAATCCATAGTCGTCCCAACAACAGATTGTAAGATGCAGGCACGTCTACCACTTGAAATCAACATCAAACAAAGTCGTCCCCATTTGCAAACACAAGCTAATCTCCCCAATAGTAGACTTTTGAGAACCGTCGAAAGCTTTGACGTTGATGGCCCCGTCCTTGATTTTATGCAGACCTTTTCCCAACGTCCTGAGTGTTACCAACGGACAAATATTGAGCTCGACCCCCATCGACGAGGATCCTGGTGATAAAATAATCTTTGCACTGCACAGTGATATGCAACGCCTTGTTGTGACTCAATCCTTCTGGTGGCAGCTCATCTTCGTGAAAAGTGATCTTGTGACTTTCCAATACCTGGCTTACCATGTTAGCCATCTCCCCGCTGGTGATGTTGCTCGGCACATATGCCTCGCTCAGCACTCTTAACAAGGCATTCTTGTGTGCATTGGAACTTTGTAACAAAGCAAGGATAGAAATCTATGCCGGTGTTTTGTTCAGCTGATCATTGACTGAGTATTCTTTGGCTTGTATCTTTCTCCAGAGATCGTCGGGCCCTGTTTCAGTGATGGTTGGCCGGCTAGAGGCCTGCTTGCTAGACTCAGCCAAATGCTTCGGGGTATAAACCCTACCGGTTCTAGTCATACCTTGAGCCGCAACGGCTTCCCCAAACTTGACCTTCCCCATTCTTCTGGCCTCGGCTGTGTAGTCCCATGGTATGGCCTTCGTATAGAATGGTGTTATGGCCAACAATGCCACTGGAATTGGCATGGCTATCTTTACTCCGAACGGAGCAGGATTCTCAGGTGGTAAGACCGCAACTTCAAATGGTGTAGGTGTCTTTGTTGGAGACACGAATTCAACCTCAACTTGTGCTGGCGTCTTTGCAGATGATTATGCATCAAACTCGAGTGGAATGGACATATTTACCTCGGCGTCCCCAGAAGGCTGAATTTGGACCACAATCGGATTAAGGGTGACTACTGGCTTCTTTGGATCGCCGCCTTCTGTGATTAAACCGATTGTTCCTTTGGGGTCCCAGTCATCCTCTATCTCAATCATGTGAACGCCTCCACCCTTGTGGTCTGGCAGGGGGTAATTGCGGACATTCGGAGCAGGCTCCTTTGCTACAATGATCTTTTTGTCAATCAAACTTTGGATCTTATCCTTCAGAGAGCGGCATTCATCAATGGTATGTCCTTTCATGCCGGAATGGTATGCACAGGATTTATTTGGATTGACCCACTGAGAATGGTTTTCTGGGGTTATGGCAAGGATAGGGGTGACATAACCAGCAGCTTTGATTCTTTCGCATAGCTGGTCAATTGGTTCAGCAATGGCGGTATACTGTTTGGGAGGTCTGCGGTCGAAATTTGGTCGAGGTCTAGGGAAGTTTTGACGTGGGGGCGGTGATTGATAGTGGGATGGTTGGGTGTTGTAGGCTTGGTAAACATGTGCTGGTTGGGAGTATTTGGGTGAAGTGGGCTGATACGTGGGAGATGACTGATAAGCGGGTGGTGGAGTTTGGTAAGTGGGTGAGGGTGCTTGGTAATTTGGGGTAGGCTGATATGTGATTGGAGGTATTGGGTATGTTTGGTACTTGATAGGGGATTTGGTCCTCTGTGCAACCATTACAGCACCTACGTCCCTTTTCTTGGACGTGCCACCAGATTGTAAAGCCATATTGGTAGCCTGCAAGGCTTCAAAGTTCGTAACCATACCACTCTTGATGCCTTCCTCGATCCTTTCTCCTAGCTTGATGAAATCAGAAAATATATGATTCTCAATCAGCATCAGCCTCTCATAATATTGTGGGTCCTGAGCCCAGACAAAAAACTTGTTCATCTGTTCTTCCTCTAAGGCCGGTCTGACCTTAGCAGCTTCCGATCTCCAGCGAGTGGCATACTCGCTGTGAGCACGTGATTTTTGCCCTAAGTGAATTATTCCCAAAAATTCAAACAAAATGATTTATTTCTTTATTTTAAAATTTTGCGAATTTTTGTGTTCTCTTCTGTTAATTGTTTGCATTTATATCTGTTAATTAGTGAAAAATACAAAAATACCTGGCATTTGCATTTAGGATTATTAGTAGTTAAGTTGTCTTGTTTAGACAAAGTATTAAGAAAATAACAAAATAGTCCATTTTGCATTTTTTGTTAATTGTCAAATTTGTCATGAGTTTACCTTTAAAATAGGACTTAATCAATTTTTGGGAGTTAATACGTTTAATTTTGGAAATAAATTAGGTCTTGGTTTTAATTTTGCATTTTTATAAAATTGAAAATATATATATAAAACACAAATAAAAACAAAAAATAATTAAAAAAAGAGAAAAACAAAAATGGAAATAAACAAAAGAAGAGGCTGCCCAATACAAGACCACCAAATTGGGTTATGTTTTAACTAATTCACTAGCCCAAAGACCAAATACCCGCCCCAAACTAGCCCAATCTAATCCCCCACCAGGTCCAAATCCTTGTTCCCTTAAACGACCCCATTTTGGAACCAGTTAATCCAAGCTGTCGAGGTAATTGGATCAAACGGCCAGGAATCAATCTCCTGGCGTATTTAACTGTCCGAAATTACTACCCCCTACCCCATCTCCCGTCTCTCACACACCCCTGAAGACCCACCGATCTCCGCCCTGAAACCACCGCCTGCCACCCGCCGGAATTCGCCTACAGCGGCGGCCGGCGGCTGGCGGCCAATCAAGCTCAAATTTACAACAGAGCATCCCCTCCTCCACCCAATCCCAAATCTTCAACCACTTTTTCTCAGATCTTACCGGAATGTCTCGAATCTTAGAAACCCTAACGCCGCCTCCGCTGCCGACCGGCAAACGCCACTCCTCCCAAACCACCCCAAAATAACACCACGAGACCCCCTCTTCCCCCTCATCATGAATCCACTACCCGTTCCCTTCAAATCCCCGTCCAACTCGTCGAATCTTTCCCCAAAGCTTTTCCGGCACGACGCCAGTTATGCCAATGGCCGCCAAATTAACACCATAGATTCTCCTCAGCCTCCTCATCTCAAATACCTAAGTCCCTTCCTTCGAATATGACTAAAACGCCTCAAATATCAAATCGAAGGTTTTCCGACCAAAACCCTAATTGCCCCAAACTTCACCAATTTGATACCAAATGACCCTCTAACCTTCCTCGTAGTGAATTGGTCATCACTCGAGCTTTATTTTTGCCGGAGTTGGTCGTGTTCAAATTTGGAAATTTGACCGGAGTCTCGAAGTGAATCAGTGAGTTTTCAAGCTTAGTTCCTTTTTATTTTTATTTTTATTTTCCTTGATGTTCACTGACCTTCCATGACTATGCAGCTTCTTAACTTTGTTTGGTATTAATTGTCAGTCCGAAATCAATGACTTTTCTTTATTTCTGTTTCATTTTTTATCCTTATCTGCTTGATTCGTGTTAGCTTAGGTGATTAATTGGTTATTCGTTAGATTTGTTTCAATTTGGCTATTTGAATAATGATTCTTAATCTCAATTGTAATTCTGTTTAGTTAATAATCGTTTGAATGTTATATGGTTGTTAAATCTGATTAAATTCAGTTTGTAGTTAATTTGGGTTTCAAGCCTTTGATTAAGCTGGTTTAACTCATCAGCAATATATCACCCTGCTGTGTGTTTGGTTTGTTAAAGATTGTTAACTAGATAATCATAGGTAGGGGTGGGTTCAATTAACTGAAGTAGGTAATTATAGGGTGAATTCAAGGGTAGATTGGTACTTTGAAATGCATAAGAATGTTGTGGCTGAAATTAGAATGCTCTAGAGTCTTCTAAAATAGGACTTTAGTTACAATTTTAGAAGTTCAAGGGTAGTAGCTTGAGGCACAAGTCAATAAATAGAGGTTTGAATAGAAATAAAAGCAGGGACTGGTTTTGTAAAGTTAAAAATCTGAAACTCCCTCATTTGTGCCTATAAAAGGCAACATACTTGCCTTCATTCACAAGTTTTCAGCCTCAAAATCCCCCCAAAATCCATTCTCTGAAAATCTGAGTTTCCAAGTTTGAATTTCAAATCCAAATTCTAGATCTAATTCTTCAAAAAACCAAAAACAACAAAAATCTTAAAAAAAAATCAAAAAAAAACACTGTTCCATTGAAAAGCTTTAGGTTGATTTCGATTTCTAGTTAATTGATTCACATCTTCTAGTTCAATAACTGTTGGCTGAAACTTCAGAGGTGTCCTGGTTCAAATTCGAGCTAGTTTTGGGGTGTATTTGAGCTGTGTTGGTCGTTTCAAACTGCATTTGGTTGATTCAGTCAGTCTCTGGGTCTATTTGCTGGGGTTTCTCACTGTTGGCTTTACGAGATTCAAGCTGAAATAGCTGTTGCTATCCTTTGCTGTTTGAAACTATGTTTCTCACATTGCTGCTGATCTCTTCTTTCCTCATTGTTTTTTTTGTCGAACTCCATGTACACACTTGAGACTGATTTGATGTAATTTCTCCAGTGAAATGGAAATGCAACTGCTGCCTGATACTTGTTGAAGCTTTTACTGCTTTATTAGTCTATTATACTGCAGTTAGTTCTAGGATTTGTTTGATGAATTCATTACTTTAGCCTATTTGTAGTGGACTGGCTGGACTATCAATTTGTAATGGACTGTTTGAACTATTAGAGTAGCAATTATTCATTAGCCGTATTAGCTTAGTTTCGTATCGTATAGTGTAATTTGAAATCAGAAGCTAGCTAGAACAGGGAAATGATTTGGAGATCCATGATCCTTATTTGTGTTATTAACTGGAAATTGAGTTGAAAAGCAGTAGGTAGGCTTTGTCTGTGTTAAGTCTAAGCAGGGTAAACATTTCAGCAATAGCTTCAGTAATGTAGTCCTGAAGCCACGATCAGTTGTGTTTGGTAATGATAGTTTTGAGTTAGTTTGGGATGGATGTTCTTATTGCCAGGTGCTAATTTAAAATCGGGAATCAAAAAACAGTTAAGGTGCAATTGTGTCAAAATGCTCCAATCACTTCGAAACTATTTCTTAACCCTTGTTAAGGTGTAAACTGTTTTAGAATCGAATTAGGACGGGCATGTGGTTTGTCGGTAGTTTAAATTGATAGTCATCACCATTTTATCTTAAATACGTTAGCTAATCTATGAATGGTAATCCATGTTTAATTGATATCACATTCTGCTTGAAATAGTTCATCAGTTTTCTCCAAGTTCATTTCATTGTTAATATCGATTGAATTTTGACTCACGCTGGTTGGGACTGAAAGAGTGGGCCAACGCCGGCTGGCTGAAATGGCCAGGCCCATTCCCTTTTAACTTAATTAGTTTGAGGCTTCAGGTTCGCGGGGTTAACAGAATTCCTTACTCGGATTTCTGGTTCGCGGACTGTTATACAAAGTCATTCTTTTCCTCGGTTCGGGATTCACCGATGACTTGGGACACCATTAATCTCCCAAGTGGCGACTCTGAAATCTTAATAATAAATCCCGTTCCGATTTTCCTTTAAGTGGAAAAACTCCTTTATGCCCTTGCGGGGTGTAGGTGAAAAGGAGGTGTGACACTCGCGGAAGGTTTCTGTGGGTTTCTTTTTCAAGTTTTGGATATAGAACACATCTGGTGCATTCTCCGTGTTGAACCTGAGTCTGTCCATAAAATCAGATGCCAGGCTTACCCAATTTGACCACTTCTTCGGATCCTGGCTAATTTACCAAGATAAGGCGTCTCCCTACAAGCTCCTCATGAAAAGCGTCATGCGGATTTTCTCATCTCCTCCTACTCCGACAAGCTTGTCACAGTATGTTCTCAAGTGAACCATGAGATCCCCTGCGCCATCAAACATTTTGAACTTGGGAGGTTTGTACCCCTCAGGCAGTTCGACATCAGGCTGTATGCACAGATCTTCAGAGTTTAGCCCCTCAATTCCCTTACCGCCTTCAACGCCTTGAATTCTGCTAGTCAACTTTTTAAGCTCTTCGGCCAAATTTCTGATGAGCGAGTCCTTATCATTGGACTCGGGTGTGCTTGAGATGGGCTGGGTGGATGTGGCATGGTCTCCACGTAGATGGGGGTATTGTGTTGGGTTTAGTAGTGGTCATTTGTGGGGTTCAATGGTTCCGGGATGAGCAGTGGAGTATCGTTAGAGGTGTGGCAAGTATTGCAGTGGTGGAGAGGAACGGGATGGTTTTGTGGTTTTGGGATCTTTTGTGAAGGTGTGGGGTTCTGAGTGCTTGGAAAGTTGACATCTGGGGTGGTGAGGGAGAATTACAAGCTTGCCAAGTTCCGAACTTGATCAAGTTCCTCCTGAAATTTCAACAGTTTTTGCTCGAGTTGGGACGCACTTTCCTTAGAAACCTGAGTACCCTGAGTGATCTCTACCCGCTCAACTGAGTTTTCTTTTCTGGCATTGCTCAAATCTTCCATCTTTCCTTTGTTCCTGTTTCTGATAGGACTAGGAGGAGGAGTGGGTGGAGGGCCCTTGGATTTTGTGGAATATGATGACGATGCCAGAGTGCACGACTAACCTTTGGGGATGGGAATAAACAAAAAGTAAAACAAAAAGGTGATAAGTCAGTAAAGATCATAAAAAAATGTGGCAATACTTAAACACGTAGTGCAGGAAATATAAAGCGCGTCCTAATTTTGTGGACCTCGTTGTGCCCGAGGTAGGCCTAGCGAAAAGTAAATTTGGAGAACTTAGAATGCTAAATGCCTCATTTCATTGATAAAAAGGTACACGAATCCCAAAACGACGCTAAATAATAAGAAAAAGTCACTAATGACCATTGGCCTTATTACATCTTATAAAGCGAAAAATGGAAATTCCTATCTATTTGGTCCCGGAAGGACCTTCCCAGACTCGGCATAGTTGGCTCCATCGAACAGCTCTCCCAGCTCGCGCAGTCCTAGTAGCAAGTAAGCTCTGGCCAGATGTCCACCTTCATTTCCTTCAGCGATTCGGCAGTCTTCGACCCTCTTCAGAAACTTCTTTTCCAACTCTACTATATCTCGCTCTAAATAGAGCAATCGCCCGTTGGCATTGACATCCATATCCTTCCATTCTTCAATTAGATTTTGATTGGCTTCTTGTATTTCCCGGTGCTCATTTTCACATTCCCGAATCTTCTTGTGCAATTGGTTGTACTTGACCTGTGCCTCAGCCTTTTCATCGATGATCCTGTGACCTCGAACAAACCCGGGTTGACCCAAACCATTGTGATTGTCCTCCAGCCAGCCTGAATAGTGTGGGGTACAACAAGCATGGTATCTGTCTGGTTCAATGGTGTCCTTTCCAAGACAATTTGACAATGCCACATATGCTGAGCCTGGCACCTATAGGGACTATCGTCATTCTGGAAGTCAGCTCGGAAGTGATTCATCTTTTTGACCCTTGGTATAACCTGCTTCCTCCCAACCTGTCTCATAACTCGGAGAGGGACATAAGGTTAGGTCCCCCTCAAACCGATTAGTATCAGAAATGGCGTATCCCTGGATCGAACGATGAATTCTTCAGTAGGGAACCACTCGAACATCCATTGTACCCAGTCTTCAGTCAAATTATCAAAGAGTTCGACCCATTCTATAGCATTCTCCCGTTGGGCGAACATGTTGGGCATGTAATTCATTCGCTTTGTGTGATAAAAGGCAATATGATCATCCCAGTCCCTTCGATGGATTTCCTGTCGGTACTCACCCCATTGGAGATATTCCATGAGCCAATGTTGAAGTACCAGATTGTAACCCTCGAAGTGTTTGGCCCCTTGTTGACACCTTCTTAGGGCTCGGTATATTTCTGCAATGATCATCGGCACAAGACTGAATGGTTGTCCATCAATTCCTTCCATTAGAGTTTTGGTGACCATAGCTAGCTTGGTATGGATTCTTGCTTTTTTCATTGGAAACACTATCATCCCCAAGAAACAGAACATGAAGACAAAGAACCTTCGATGAATATGCCCCAATGATGTGAGGGCGAACTCGTCAGGATGAGTATGGTAAGATTTGTTGTGACCGTACCTCTCGTACATGTAGTCAAAGGGAATGTATGACTCCTTCAAACATGCCAAGTCTGGATTTTTCTTTAGACCCATCATCTTGAGAAAACCTCTACCCTTGCGATTTTCCGGCATCAATAAACCCGGAGTTTCCCACGGTATACCAGCCAGTCCTCATATTTCCTCAAGCAGGGGTGTCATCTCAATGTCTCCGAAGCGAAACACAGACCTATCATAATCCCAGAATAGGGTGGCAGCTTCTATGATTTTGTTATTGGGTTGAATTTCCAAGAGAGAAGGTAGGTTTACCAGGCATTTCCGGACAAGAGTCTGATCGCTGGAATGAAGATCCTTCCGCCAAATTCGCAATTTGGGGTGGATGTGGGTGACCATGCCGAATCTGAGGACTTCCTGCCTCATATTTCTGCAAGACAAAAAGGTTAGGCCCTGACCCCCACCAGACTCGACTATTTAGTATCAACAATTGGCATAAAAGCATTTTAGTTCTCCAAATAAATGCACAAAATGTGGCAGTGTCCGTTTGGGTTTTGGGAAAACCCAGTGGACTTTGGACAAGGCTATCTTAAAGAGTCACTACGCGTACAACATAACTGACTCGGATAGGTTTGACCATGATGCATGAACAATTAAACAGAGTAAAGTTTCTATGGGGTATTAGACTGGTACCTTTCAGTGGACAACTCAAGAGGGAAAGGCGCGAAACCGTCGACTAAAGCGTTGATCGACTAGTTTTACCACAAACATGCCTTTGCCGGATTTAGAGGTGATAATATTGGAAGGCGCAACCACTCATTATAAGCGTTGCTATGGTATTTTGTTTGGCACGAGTGGAATATGATGTTGAAAACATGTTTATGCAATAATTAAAACAAGTTGTCATGTATTTGCACGTTACAAAAGCAATAATTACAACAATTTCTCATAATTTAAAAACAGCAGTAAAGGAAAACAGTAAAGAAATAAAGGAAAGAAACAAAGAAACGAGTCAGTTTTTGCAGTAGGAGAAGGAATTAAATGCTTAAACGGATTAAACAAATGAAGACACATAAGAAATGTAAAGTCACAGTGATAGCTTGAAATGGTAAAAGCCTAAAACAATATTTCCCCAGCAGAGTCGCCATGCTGTCAATGCCCCCTTTTTCTCGTGAAATCGGGTTTATGACATTTGGGAGGACAACTCGTTCCCTTTTGAGAATTGGGTTTAAGAGAAGTGAAGAGTCGCCACCCAATGATTAAAGTGCATTAGGACACTAAGAAGGGTTTTGTTTGGATAACCAGAGATTGGGTAAGGGCTTGAAATTATTCCAAGGGGAAGGTGTTAGGCACCCCTCAGAATCCACTATTGTGGTTCCCGGCCAAGCTATTGTTGTGACTTTAGGGTACAAATAACATATAGACAAATAAGGCTTCAAATAAGAGGGGATTTTCACATAAAGGTTGCAAATAGATGGAGTGAAAAAGAAACGAAAGAAAAGCTAATTTTTGAGAGAGAAAAAAAATAGTTTGAGAAATTTGAAAATAAACAATGAAATAAACAAGTAAAAGAGAGAGGGGGGGGGGGGTCCTAGGTTTATAAATAATATGGATCACCCCACACAACACCCGGTAACCACTTATACACGTGGTGTAATCGCGTAGTCATCATATCCATATCTACCCTTTCCTACCCCGTTAAAGTATTAAACGCGGAATGGTCTCGTTTCACTTATTGCATGCTATTACTCGTCTCAATCCTATCTGCCCCGGAGGTATTAGGACTACTAAATCCTAAAGGGAAGGGATGCTAGGCTTCTTATAGTTTTAAAAGGACAAAATTCTAGGGCGACAATCAAAACACATAGAGCAAATATGGGAAAGAATTCAAACACATAAGGCTCAAACAGACCTCCTTAGATCAGAGAAAGCATATAGTTTAGCATGTCTTACACGTACTGATTAGGGTCTGATTAAACTTAAAAGTTAAAGCAGGCTGATTTATCACTGTGACGACCCAAAGGGTCATCACCGGACTTCTTCCTATTTCCGTGCATCCGAGGCCTTGAAAACCTCGCTTTTAGTTGACTCGATTTGCGTGCACAGTCCGGGCGCGAAGCCAGAAAGCTTTTATGTTGAAATATGTGAACTTTGTGAAAAATTTGAAGAATTTTGATATTAATATTGCTAAGTTGACTTTGGTCAACATTTTTGGTAAACGGACCCGGACCCGTGATTTGGCGGTCCCGGAGGGTCCGTAGAAAAATATGAGACTCGGGCATATGCCCGAAGTCGAAATCCGAGGTCTAGAACCCGAGGAAAGAATTTTTATGTGAAATTGTTTTTCTGTAATTTTTAAGGAAAATGGAAATGAAAATTGATTAAAAGACTGAGGTATCAGGCTCGTATGTTGGTTCCAACGCCCGGAGCAAGACTTAAATATGTGTTAAGCGCTTTCTGTAAAGTTTGGTCGAAATCGTATGTTATTTGACGTGTTTCGGACCTAAATATCTAAAGTTAGAAGTTTAAGAAGTTTGAAATGAAAATGATGATTTTGAGGCTTGATTCATGGGTTTTGATGTTATTTTGGCGATATCATCGCTCGAGTAAGTTCGTAGGATGTTATTGAGTTAGTGTGTGTGATTGGTTAGGAGCCCCGAGGGCTCGGGAGTGAATTGGAGGTGGTTCGGGGTGATTTTACACTTAGAAAAATAGCAGGTTTTCCTTCAGCTGTTGCAGGCCAGGTTTGTTCATCGCGTTCGCGGTCGCCCTTACGCAATCGCGATGCTGGCCGGGTCCCCTTCTTCGCGTTCGCGAACCTATTCCCGCGTTCGCGTAGCTTTAGTTCCACCTTCTTCGCATTCGCGAACTAATTCACACGTTCGCGTAGTTAATTTCCCTGGACCCCCAGTCTTTCTCTTCGCATTCGCAGCCTCCTCATCGCGAACGCGATGGTCTGTTGAATTAACCCTTCGCGATCGCGGCTCCTTTCCCGCGAACGCGAAGGGAATTTTGCCCAGTTAATTTTAAAAGCTCAAAACTGACCCATTACGGGATTTTTCCCCTTTCTTCATAAAACTTGTCTTCTCCAAGCTCTAGGGGCAATTTTTGAAGCTCTTCTTCACCAAAGTCTTTGGGTAAGTAATTTCCCACCTAATTCCTTCACTCTTCTTCATTAATTACTGAATTCCTAGACCTAAATGATGAAATCAAAGTAGAAATTAGGGGTTTTGGGTAGAGTTAGGGCTTTGGGGATTTTGGGTAATCCAACCTCAATTTGGGGTCGAATCTTGAAGTAAATTATATGTTTGAACTCGTGGGGTTATGGGTGATTGGGTTTTGGTCCGAGCCTCCTGTTTGGACCATGTGGGACCGATGTCGAATTTTGGTGTTTTTGGAAGAATGATAGGAATTCCATTTCTAGGCTATGGGATTATGTTTTTGAGCCCTTATTGATATTATTGAACTAATTGTGCCTAGATACCATTGTTTCGGAGTCGGATTGTAGAGGAAAGGCGGTATTAGAGGATTGATTGCTATTCTTCGGACCGAGGTAAGTGTTTGTTCTAACCTTAGGCTTGAGGGAATAGGAGTAGGATACTATTTGCTACTTGCTAAATGTGGAGTATGGTGTATAGGCATGGTGACGGTTGTCTATGCACCGGAGTCTAGCATGACCGTGAGTCTTAATTGCTTTTAATTCGAATGATGTGACACAACTTCCTTGCTTAATCGATAAATTTCATATAATGTGAACGGTTGAGGAAGAATTGTGATTGGTATAATTTGGAGCGTTGGCTCGAACAAGAATGTGATAGTTGAGAAAGAAATGATTTAAAAGAGGATGTGTTGTGATTATTCCCTTGCCGGGGCGTGTAGACTATTATTATGTACTCTCCCTTGCCGGGATATTTGGGCTGTTAGTTGTACCCCTGCCGGGTTAAAAGTGTTATGTTGTCGAATTCCCCTAATGGGGCCTTCTTTACAAAGTCAGATATTTTGAACTATAGTATGGGATCGTGTGGCACGCCGTCCACTTATATACTATAATATGGGATCGTGTGGCACGCCGACCACTATATATGTTATGAAATGGGATCGTGTGGCGCGCCGACCACTTATGTATTATAATATGGGATCGTGTGGCACGTCGTCCACTATATATATCATGGAAACCCGGAGTAGTTATGCTGTTATTTCTAATATTCGTCTTCGTCTGTAATCCCCGAGCATGCCCCCTTCCCAGCTTTACTTGATATCTTCTGTTATTATTTCCGTTGCTCTTATATATGTATATATATCTGTACAGGTTGTTTTTGGTAGGTCCTGTCTAGCCTCGTCACTACTTCGCCGGGGTTAGGTCAGACACATACCAGCACATGGGGTCGGTTGTGCTGATGCTACACTCTGTGCATTTTTGTGCACAGATCAGGGAGCAGCTTTTGGACCGCAGCAGTAGGATTGCCGGGAGCTATCTTCAGTCCAGGGACTCACGAGGTAGCCGGGCGTTCGCAGGCCGAAGTCCCTTCTATGTTTTTGTTTGTTTACCTTGTATCGAACAAACACTATGTATTTCCTTTCAGACTTGTTTTTAGCATTCTATAGTAGTCCGTGAGCTAGTGACACCAGACTCTGGGTAGAACTATGTTTCAAACTTCCGCATTTTTGGTTTTGAGTTGTATTAATCTAAAATATTCCGCTTATTTATTGTTCTCGTTTATTGTATTGTTTGAATGAAATCAGTAAAAATGTTTTAAATGTTTGGCTTGCCTAGCTCCAATAGTAGGCGCCATCACGACTCCCGATGGTGGGAAATCCGGGTCGTGACAAGTTGGTATCAGAGCACTAGGTTACATAGGTCTCACAACTCACGGACAACCTCGGTAGAGTCTGAGGGATCGGTACGGAGACGTTTGTATTTATCCCCCAGAGGCTGCGGAGTTAGGAAAAGTTTCACTTTTGTTCTTTCCTGTCGTGCGATTCTGTTTCTCAAATGCTGATTGTCTTTCTACTCTGTTCTTTTGTAGATGGCGAGAACACGTACTTCCTCTTCTACCGCGCAGCAGCTCCTGCGAGGGGCAGAGGCCGAGGCCATGCCAGAGGCCGAGGCCGGGGCAGAGCTCAGCCCGGAGCGGCAGTCCCAGAAGTGGAGCCGCATGTTGATTATGATGAGGAGGCTCCAGCCCCAGCAGCTCTGGTGGGCCCAGCTCAGGTCCTAGAGGGGTTCATAGCCACCCCAGTTCTTCAGGACGCTCTGGTCCGATTGGTAGGTTTTGTGGAGAGCGTCACTAGATCGGGTTTGCTTCCAGTAGCCCCAGCCACTTCTGAGGCTGGAGGAGGGGTTCAAACTCCCGCTACACGTACTCCGGAGCAGGTAGCTCCCCAGGCACAGGTTCCAGTGGCACAGCCAGCGGTGGCAGTTCGGCCGGGTATTGTGACTCAGACCGGCAATGGAGCGGCTATGTCCTCAGATGCTTTGTGGAGGCTTAATCGGTTCTCCAAGCTCTTCACCACCACATTCAGCGGTGCTTCATCAGAGGATCCTCATGATTTCTTATTCAACTACCATGAGATCCTTAGGACTATGGGTATTGTGGAGACCAATAGGGTCGACTTCATCACTTTCCGGCTTGCAGGATCCGCCAAGACTTGGTGGAGGGACTATTGCCTATCTAGTCCAGCAGGGTCTCCAGCATTGACATGGGATCAGTTCGCGGAGTTATTTTTGGAGAAGTTTCTCCCAGTTACTCAGCGGGAGGCACTACACAGGCAGTTCGAGCGCCTCCAGTAGGGCTCTATGACAGTCACACAGTATGAGACTCGATTCATTGATCTGGCACGCTATGTTGTTGTTATACTCCCTACCGAGAGAGAGAGGGTGCGGAGGTTTATTGATGGATTAATTCAGTCGATCCGTCTCCAGATGGCTGTGGGAGCTGGTAGTGAGATTTCTTTTCAGGAGGCGGCCAATGCGACTCGTAGAGTTGAGATGGCTCTTGCACGGGCAGGTGGTCATGGGTCAGACAAGAGACCCCGTCATGCAGGTAGATTTAGCGGTATCTCGAAATCCGAGGTCTAGAACCCGAGGAAAGAATTTTTCTGTGAAATTGTTTTTCTGTAATTTTTAAGGAAAATGGAAATGAAAATTGATTAAAAGACTGAGGTATCGGGCTCGTATGTTGGTTTCGACGCCCGGAACAAGTCTTAAATATGTGTTAAGCGCTTTCTGTAAAGTTTGTTCGAAATCGGATGTCATTTGACATATTTCGGACCTAAATATCTAAAGTTAGAAGTTTAAGAAGTTTGAAATGAAAATGATGATTTTGAGGCTTGATTCATTGATTTTGATGTTATTTTGGCGATTTGATCGCTCGGGTAAGTTCGTAGGATGTTATTGAGTTAGTGTGTGTGATTGGTTAGGAGCCCCGAGGGCTCGGGAGTGAATTGGAGGTGGTTCGGGGTGATTTTACACTTAGAAATATAGCAGGTTTTCCTTCAGCTGTTGCAGGCCAGGTTTGTTCTTCGCGTTCGCGGTCGCCCTTACGCGATCGCGATGCTGGCTGGGTCCCCTTCTTCGCGTTCGCGAACATATTCCCGTGTTCGCGTAGCATTAGTTCCACCTTCTTCCCATTCGCGAACTAATTCACGCGTTCGCGTAGTTAATTTCCCTGGACCCCCCAGTCTTTCTCTTTGCGTTCGCAGCCTCCTCATCGCGAACACGATGGTCTGTTGAATTAACCCTTCGCGAACGCGGCTCCTTTCCCGCGAACGCGAAGGGCATTTTTGCCCAGTTAATTTTAAAAGCTCAAAACAGACCCATTACGGGATTTTTCCCCTTTCTTCATAAAACTTGTCTTCTCCAAGCTCTAGGGGCGATTTTTGAAGCTCTTCTTTACCAAAGTCTTTGGGTAAGTAATTTCCCACCTAATTCCTTCACTCTTCTTCATTAATTACTGAATTCCTAGACCTAAATCATGAAATCAAAGTAAAAATTAGGGGTTTTGGGTAGAGTTAGGGCTTTGGGGATTTTGGGTGATTCAACCTCAATTTGGGGTCGAATCTTGAAATAAATTATATGTTTGAACTCGTGGGGTTATGGGTGATTGGGTTTTGGTCCGAGCCTCGTGTTTGGACCATGTGGGACCGGTGTCGAATTTTGGTATTTTTGGAAGAATGATAGGAATTCCATTTCTAGGCAATGGGATTATGTTTTTGAGCCCTTATTGATATTATTGAACTAATTATGCCTAGATATCATTGTTTCGGAGTCGGATTGTAGAGGAAAGGCGGTATTTGAGGATTGATTGCTATTCTTCGGACCGAGGTAAGTGTTTGTTCTAACCTTGGCTTGAGGGAATAGGAGTAGGATACTATTTGCTACTTGCTAAATGTGGAGTATGGTGTATAGGCATGGTTGTCTATGCACCGGAGTCTAGCATGATCGTGAGTCTTAATTGCTTTTAATTCGAATGATGTGACATAACTTCCTTGCTTAATCGATAAATTTCATATAATGTGAACGGTTGAGGAAGAATTGTGATTGGTATATTTTGGAGCGTTGGCTCGAACAAGAATGTGATAGTTGAGAAAGAAGTGATTTAAAAGAGGATGTGTTGTGATTATTCCCTTGCCGGGACGTGTAGACTATTATTATGTACTCTCCCTTGCCGGGATATTTGGGCTGTTAGCTGTACCCTTGCCGGGTTAAAGTGTTATGTTGTCGAATTCCCCTAATGGGGCCTTCTTTACGAAGTCAGATATTTTATACTATAATATGGGATCGTGTGGCACGCCGTCCACTTATATATTATGAAATGGGATCGTGTGGCACGCCGTCCACTATATATATCATGGAAACCCGGAGTAGTTCTACTGTTATTTCTAATAATTCGTCTTCTTCTGTTACCCCCGAGCATGCCCCCTTCCCAGCTTTACTTGATATCTTCTGTTATTATTTCCGTTGCTCTTGTATATATATATATATATATATATATATATATATATATATATATATATATATATATATATATATATATATATATATATATATATGTACAGGTTGTTTTGGTAGGTCCTGTCTAGCCTCGTCACTACTTTGCCGGGGTTAGGTCAGGCACTTACCAGCACATGGGGTTGGTTGTGCTGATGCTACACTCTGTGCATTTTTGTGCACAGATCAGGGAGCAGCTTTTGGACCGCAGTAGTAGGATTGCCGGGAGCTATCTTCAGTCCAGGGACTCACGAGGTAGCCTAGCGGGCGTTCGCAGGCCGAAGTCCCTTCTATGTTTTTGTTTGTTTACCTTGTATCGAACAACCACTATGTATTTCCTTTCAGACTTGTTTTTAGCATTCTATAGTAGTCCGTGAGCTAGTGACACCAGACTCTGGGTAGAACTATGTTTCAAACTTCCGCATTTTTGGTTTTCAGTTGTATTAATCTAAAATCTTCCGCTTATTTATTGTTCTCGTTTATTGTATTGTTTGAATGAAATCAGTAAAAATGTTTTAAATGTTTGGCTTGCCTAGCTCCGATAGTAGGCGCCATCGCGACTCCGGATGGTGGGAAATCCGGGTCGTGACAATCACATATTTTTCAGATAAGAAGTCCGAGTTAGGCCTGCCCGCTGGTTGTAATTAATAAAGACTGTTGCAGTTTATAACTTTTACCCTAAGGCTTGCCTAAGTGATAGATGAAAACCTATAGGCATGATGTCTACAGATTTCAGAAATAAGAAAATAAACTGATTACATGCTGATTTAAAGGGAAGTTGCTCGTTAAAATTGAATTTTAGAAAACACGAGTTCTGCTGTTGGTAACGCATTATTACTGCTAATTTTAGACTTATAAGAGAGTGAGGCTATTCAGATTTTAATTAGAACCCCTATAGGCATACTTTCTATGTGTTTTCCAACTTAGAACATTGTTATAGACATAGAAGAGTGCAGAAATCCTATAACATGATATCTAGGTGTTGCATTGTTTTACTTAAGGCCTATAAACACGTTTGCCTAGTGAAAAGCGGGTATGCAAGAATCAGAAAAGACCTATAGGCATATTCTCTACGTGCGTGTGCAGAAGCTATAGACATAATATCTACATGAAAGTGCAGAATCACTATAGCCATGGTATCTAAATGAGAATGCAGAGTTTCTTATAGACATCATAGCTAAATGAGAATGCAGAGTTTCTTACAGGCATGATAACTACATGAAAATGCATGTCTTATAGGCATGGTAACTATATGAAAGTACAGAAATCTTATAGGCATGGTAACTATATGAAAAACACTAAAATTAGATATTCCTATAGGCAAGTTATCTAGCCTTTTTATGCATAGTCACCCCTTCCTTTTCACTAAACATCCCCGAAAGTTTATTATAAAGTTATTACAGCCCAGCATGGAATAAGTAAAGCAACATTACATCAGAAATTAAAAATACAACCAAGGGGAGCCTAATTCAGGTTCCTTGTCTAAAACATGAGATGAACCAACTCCAAAGATCCGATTTCAAAAGCCTTTCTCTCATTTGGGGTGTTTTAGAGTTCCCGAAGAGCCTCATGTGGACTCCGGGCAGTGCTCAAACCCAAATACATTACAGGATTAACACATAGTGCAGTGTGGAAGGGCCATCCCTCAGGTGTCCAAGTTCAGAGGGAACTCAAGGTCCCAAAGCAAGGCTCACAAGAGAGGGGCAGAACTTAGAAACTAGGAGAGAGTGTAAGTGCAGAAGGGGAAATCTGAAAGGGGAGAGGAAAAGGGAATAGCTTAAAGTCAGTGCACGTAGGGGCATAGGGAAGTGGGGAATTTGCAAGGACACAAGAAGAGCAGGCTGATGGGCATACCTAGCAATGGGATGTGCTGGCATCCCTCCAGCCTGTTTTAAAGGTTAAGACCTCATTGATTCAGAACCCAGTTCACGGACAACAATCGCTGTTGCCATGCCCTAAGTCACTACTCACAAACACATAGGGGTAGTGAGATAGGGAGCATAAATTCACAGTAGGAACGGGCAATAGAACATAGGCATGCAAAATTAAATATTGAACTCTACATAGACAGTAAAGTAGACATGGATATAAAGACTGTAAGTAAACACATTGGGGTGATGCTGAAAACTAAAATTAGGACATACCAGTTTCAAGGAAACAAGTAAGAAGAGCAGTAGTCTTGTAAAAGCCAAAGTGCAAACAGGAAGACAGAATACTATGAGTGAGTTCAAGAGAGATTGTGAAATTGTGAGGTCTGAAATGTGCTAATCGTGTCTGTTTTGTGAAAAGAGGGGTCGTGTATTTATAGTATGGAAGTGTCACGACCCCAAACCCGGTCGTGATAGCGCCCAACACAATTGCTAGGCAAGCCTGACCACAGTCGTTCCCAAATCAACCGTAAACCTCAAAACCGACAATCTAAAGAGAATATAATAGTTTTAGAATAATAATCCAATATTTATCGAAGAATAATACTGAGAAAATATGAAGTCTGATAAAAACACTCCCAAAAGATCTGGGGTCACGAGTCTAGAGCCTCTAAAACAATCTGAATAACAATATCTGAACGAAAATACTCAAGTCTAGAAATGTATATATATAAATAAAACTGAAATAGGAAGAGTAGTCAGGTCCTGCGAACGTCAAGCAGCTACCTCAACAACTCTGATAAGCTGTGGAAAACAAAGACTGCTCAGCTAAGCCTCTGGTGTACTTGAATCTGCACACAAGATGCAGGGAGTTGGGGTGAGTACTACCGACTCAGTGAGTAATAAGCATATAAAATGTCTGAAGATAAGAAATCCACGAAATGCCACAAAGCAAAGCTAAAACTAACAGTCCTACACCTTACTACGATCCAACAGCAAAACAACTTCAAATAATACAGTCAAGTAAAATGTAAGGATGCAATGCAATGCACATGAACACGCTGTGGCGTACAGCCCGATCCATTTAACGTCGACGGCGCTCACTGGGGGTGTGTACAGACTCCGGAGGGGCTCCTTCAGCCCAAGCGCAATATAATCATACCATTCGCTGCGGCGTGCAGCCCAATCCATACTCAGTCCACAATATGCATATGAGTCACGTAACAGATTCAATTAATTTTCCAATTTCCAATTTATTAAGAAGAATATACTTCAGATATTTAACTTCAGGACTAGTGACTTAGCATTTTATAACAGCGATTAGACACAGGACTGAGATCAATGATTATACACAGCATGCTATCACAATGACATTCAACCTCTAAGGATGCTACAGATCGGCACAAGGCCCCAAACACGGCAATAAGCCCAGATATATTCAATATAAGGTGCGTATCAGTCGCCAATATAGAAACATTCTTGTTCGGGATGGACTAAGTCTCAATCCCAGTCGTAACCAATCCCGCACCTGCCATGGGGTGCGGGTCACGCCCTACAATAGCATCGCAATGTGATAAGCCGGGGTTTCAAACCCTCAGGCCATCATATACACCAACTACTCACCTCTATCCGGCCGTAGAATGGTCGCAATGCCTTTTCCTTTCGTATCGACCTCCTCGCACGTCGAATCTAGTCAAAATCACAACGAATACATAAATATGGGTTAAAGAAACATAACCCAATCAAAAATACTCGAAAAGTACTAAAATTCACGAAGTTGGTAAAACCCGAGCCCCGGGCCTACTTCTCGAAAAATTCCGAAAATCACACCAACGGATTCCTCGTCTCGCCACGAGTCCGTGCATATAAAGTTTACCGAAAACGGAGCTCAAATGCCCTTTCAAAATCCGTTATTACATCATAACTTTTCAAGCCCTAGCTTGGCCCGTTTTTGATGAATTTTCTACAATTTACATGTAATTTTTACCATAGATTCGAATATTTAGGCAAAGGAACTTACCTCCAAGTGATTCTCAGTCAAAACCCTCAAATTTCCTTGTTCAAAGCTCTTAAGAACGTCAACAATGGAGGAAAAATATGAAAGGGTCGCGGATGAAATATTAATTTAAAACCCTTCTATCGCCCAGTCCAGTTTTCGCTTCTGCGGTCCCGCTTTCGCTTATGCGGGACCGCTTCTGCGGCCACATTTCCGCTTTTGCGATCTTCACTTAGAAACCCGGACTTCGCTTATGCGACGCGGAGTCCGCTTCTGCGGTTCCCTCAAAACCGCTTCTGTGGTGCAGTGTCCGCTTATGCGGACCCGCTGGTGCGAGCCACGTACCCGCTTCTGCGGTACCGCTTCTGCGGTCCATTTTCGCACAAGCGGAGACACCAGATGACAGCAAAAATTTGACCTGCAATACACCTCAAAACTCTCGTTTAACCACCCGAATTCACCCCGAGGCCCTCGGGACCTCAACCAAATGCACAGATATGTTCTATTACTTCATTCAAACTTGCTCGTAACATAAAAACACTATCATAAACACCAAAATCATCGAATTACCACGGATTCAAGCCTAAGTTAAACTAAAACTTCCGAAACTTGCATTTGATCTAAAACCCGACCTAAACACCTTCGAATGATCTGAAACTTTGCACGCATATCCAAAATCACCTAACGGAGCTACTGCAACTCTCGGAATTCCATTCCGACCCTCGGATCAAGATCTCACCTACCATCCGGAATTCGCCAAAATCCAACCTTAGCCAATTCAAGCCTAATTCTACACCGGACCTCCAAATTCAATTCCGATTGCGCTCCTAAGTCACGAATCATCTCCCGAAACTGGTAGAATCATCGGAAATCCATTCCGAGACTTCTAACTCATAAGTCAACATTCGGTTGACTTTTCCAGACAATCCTTCTCATAAAGAGACTTATTATCTCATTTCTAACCGAACTCTATCCGAATTACTTCAAATTCTCCAAACACATATAATGAAACATATAGAAGCATAAAACGGGGAAAACGGGGCGGTAACTCCCGTAACGACGGGTCGAGTCGTTTCATACGGCCTCAGGCCCAAACATGCATAAAGCATAAACTACGACCTCAGGCCCAAACAGGCATAAAGCATAAACTACGGCCTCACGCCCAAATACAGGTGTTCAACATTCAGGAACTGAGAATCATACTACAATACATGATAGTGAAATACTGAATTACATTGAGTTACATGATACTGGAATACTGAATCACACTGAGTTACATGATACTGGAATACTGGATCACACTGAGTTACATAACACTGGAATACTGAATCACACTGAGTTACATAATACTGGAATACTGAATAGGACTAGACTGAGACATGTATTCTTGAACTGATTATGAACACTGAAACTTCAACTGTTTATGACATACTGAGTAATCTATACTAAGACTCGAGGGCATCAAACCCATGTCTATATTGAATACGCACTTAACTCACAATGTTAAGAATGAAAGTGGTGAACGAGTTATGAAGCTAGAGAATATAAGTTCTTCAATTATTCAAGGAACTAGGCTAAACTATATTTCTGAGGCAATTAGTAACGTCGTAAAAGAAACGTAGTGTAG
Organism: Nicotiana attenuata; assembly: GCF_001879085.1. Classification (NCBI taxonomy): domain Eukaryota; kingdom Viridiplantae; phylum Streptophyta; class Magnoliopsida; order Solanales; family Solanaceae; genus Nicotiana; species Nicotiana attenuata. Next base: position 3,641,149 of record NC_032000.1, on the reverse strand, counting down.
GGAGAATAATTAAAATTCCCAAACATAGAGAGTTAGCCCCACATACCTTAACTTCCTGCTCTTAAGCGTAATACAACATTCGCCAACCCTTTCAACTTTAATCTATATCAATACAAGTCAAAGGGATTCCATATTAGCAATAATCTCATGTTTTACTCGCTTAAGTATTTTTTCAAACACTTGGTGACATAAAGCTTCATAGTCCTCATTAGTGGTGTCTCCAAACCCAATAACCCATTCTGTTGTTCCTAGATAAATTCTAAAGTCTCAAATTGTTATAATCAACATTATTCTTTATCACCCATAAGGTAATCAACACCCATAACCAATAATAACCAATCAACAACCCAAACCTATCACCGTTCATGCATTCTCTATCAAACCCATCAACTCATATCTCATGAAATAGATTCTATAATCATTAATTCAATGATAGAATCAATTAGAGGGTGAAGATATTACCTTATTGACATTCAATCTTCTTGAATTCGAGTTCTAGGGTTTCTTCTCTCAACAATGGTGTCCCAATCGAATATCTAATGATATGGAGGGTTTACCCATGTTAATAAGATTTTGGAAAATTCAAATTAACTTAGAATCACTATTAGAACTTACCTTGGGTGGTGGAAGGACCCTTAAGGAGTTAGGTTTTTGAGAGTTTTCCTTTCTAGAGCAAGTTTTTATGTTTTGTGGCTGTGGGGGATGAAATAAGGCTAAAAAAATGACTTCCCAAGTCGTCCACCGCGTCCCAGTAGGCGCGACTGCGGTCCCGACCGCGGTAAATCACTGGGACACTGCCTCACCACCGCGGTCGCGGTGAAAACGCGGCAGGACCGCGGTGGTTACACACCATTCTGTGAAACAGGCATAACATTTTGCACAGAGCTCCGTTTTGGCTCCACAATGTATTGTTGGAAAGCTATTGCAATGGCCTACAACTTTTGTGCTTTGAGTTTTCCCAAATTCCTTACACATTTGCACTAAAACCTGCTGGAAGACAGACCTTCTGCAAACTTAGTCGATTTTGTCAAATCTTATGCACCTCACTTCCTATCTTGGTTTTGAAACAACTATTTTCACCCATATTCATCCCGATGGGACTTCACATGTCCAAAATATAACCTTTCTACTCCTCTAACTCATTCAACCTAATCCAAATGTACAGGGTGTTACATTATCTCCCCCTTGGGATCATTCGTCCTCGAATGATTGTCTTGACTGTAACTTCTGCTAACTCCGGACCTTAAATGAGTCTGGTGCAAACATGAACTTTTATTAAAACTTGCATACTAAACATAATGAATACATAATTACTAAACTGTTGAGATACTGAACTGAACTGCATTGACTGAATATTGATCTGCCATGGATACGTGAATACAGAACTAACATGGATATTTGAATATTGAACTGGCACGAATATTTGAGAATTGAACTAACATCAATATCAGAGTACTATGATGGCATGAATATCTAAGTATTGGACTGACATGAGTAGCTGAGTATTGAACTGACATTAATACCTGAGTACTAAACTGACATGAGTATCTGAGTACTGAACTGACATGAGTATTTGAGTGCTGGAAACTTGAATGTTATGACATGACACGTGAAATACTGGTTGTACCACCACTAATTCTGGTGGCAACTCTAACTCATAAGCTAATTGACCGATCCTTCGCAAGATTCTATATGGACCAATATAGTAGGGCCTATGCTTTCCATTCTTCCCAAATCTCATAATGCCTTTCATAGGCGAAACTTTCAGAAACACCCAATCACCAACTTGAACCAACCAATTGGCGATCTACACCTTCTCCCATACAGAGTTTCTCACGGTGCCATCTTGGTATTGAAATGGTAGGTGTCATTATTAGCAAGGTCAATGAGAGGTATGTGATCATCCCAATTACTTTTAACATCAAGGACATATTTGAATAAATCTAAACGACTTAAAATCATTCCCTAAAATTCTATGTTGCCTGCTCTTGGTTCTCATTTCGTACATCATATTATTCTCAGCTATATTTCCCTTAGGCTCTTTTCTGTCCAAAACTATAGTGATCAATTCTATATTCGCTGCGGTTGAATTCTTAACCTGATACACTGTGGGGTCTGACATACAGATACACTACCATACATATCTGATAAATCACTTTATGCACCATACAGTGCGTCTTGAGTCTTAATCCCTAAAACATGCAAAGATTTTGCTATAATCACTGTTACTTACATTTTCTTTGAGAACCCATATGCATCACTGTATACTCACAACTCTCCAGAAATTTTGATACACTATAAATTGGAGATCTGGTAACTGAATAAAAAAATAACTGGCTTACTGAATAACCATAAACCTGCTAACTGAAAGACTGTATAACTGGTAACTGAGGTAAACTAATAACCATAAGACATCATAACTGCTTTTGTACTTTCTGATAAGGTTATGCTCTAATATGTACTACTATCCATTGCATCACACTTTTAACGTCCTCTCAAGTTTCATATTTACCAACATGTACTCCATAATTATACCCCAATGGGCAATTATCCTCTCTAGGACCTTAGGTTTCTCCTGCGCGTCGCTTGGGCATCCAATTCATTTGGAATTCGATAGGAAGAAAAGTTTACCTATTGCTCTAAGATTCATGGCACGATCTAGAGTGGAAACAAATGAGACAATCCTGGATGTCTTGGTAGTTAACCGTTTATATGAGTGGCCGGCACACACATATAAAGGAAACTCCACTGGACACGGCTTCATAGACTCCCTAAGACTCTTGAACCTAGTGCTCTGATACCAAGCTTTGTCACGCCCCGAACCTGGGCCTGGACGTGACACGGCACTCGGTGCCTGACTACATGTGACCGAGAGAACCAACTGGCTGGCTGAATCAACATGTGATATCATAACATACTGAATGCGGAAGATAAACTAACACATGCTGATATACCGAAAGTCTGGATGATATAAATCAAAGTGCAGAAATACTAATACAATTCTGAAATATCTTTGTAGCCCACATGGCTTAATATGAAAAGCCTGCGACTCTTTCTAGCTGTTACTCTAGTCTATGAAGCCTCTAATGAAGTACAAAAAATACTGACTGTCTGAAAATACTGAAGACTGTAAGGTAATGATAATGCCCCCAAAAGAACTGGTGATCACCAAGTAGCTGATACGAGAATCCTAGCGCTCTGAATTATAAACCTGTAAATCATTACCTGCATCGTGAGATGCAGGCCTCGGGCAAAAGGGACGTCATTACATTTGAATTGCACTGGTATGTAAAGCAACTGAAAGAAAGAATTATAAATGCTGAAACTGAAACCAAGATGATAATTGAGAATTGATAACTGATAACTGAAATGATAACTATTGAAACTGAAACTGAAATGATAACTAATAACTGATAACTGAACTGATAACTGATAACTGAACTGATAACCGATAACTGAAATGATAACTGATAACTGAATTGAACAAAGGAAGTAAGGATATGAATACTCCCTCTTCTGAATGAGGAACAACCTGTTTATCTGAATAAGCTACGGCCTCGGGCCCAATATAAATGTGCACAAGCTACGGCCTCAGGCCCAAGTATACGTATACATAACTACGGCCTCAGGCCCAAAAATGCATAAAGCATAAACTACGGCCTCAGGCCCAAACATGCATAAAGCATAAACTACGGCCTCAAGCCCAAACATGCATAAAGCATAAACTACGGCCTCAGGCCCAAATACAGGTGTTATATTTAGGAACTGAGAATCATACTGCAATACATGATAGTGAAATACAGAATTACACTGAGTTACATGATACTGGAATACTGGATCACACTGAGTTACATAACAATGGAATACTGAATCACACTGAGTTATATAATACTGGAATACTGAATCACACTGAGTTACATAATACTGGAATACTGAATAGGACTAGACTGAGACATGTATTCTTGAACTGATTATGAACACTGAAACTTCAACTGTTTATGGCATACTGAGTAATCTATACTAAGACTCGGGGAAATCAAACCCAAGTCTATATTGAATACGCACTGAGCTCACAACGTTTAGAATGAAAGTGGTGAACGAGTTATGAAGCTAGAGAATAGAAGTTCTACAACTATTCAAGGAACTAGGCTAAACTATATTTCTGAGGCAATTAGTAACGTCGTAAAAGAAACGTAGTGTAGGGAGAATCATTAAAATTCCCAAACATAGAGAGTTAGCCACACATACCTTAACTTCCTGCTCTTGAGCGTAATACAACATTCGCCAACCCTTTCAACTTTAATCTATATCAATACAAGTCAAAGGGATTCCATATTAGCAATAATCTCATATTTTACTCGCTTAAGCATTTTCTCAAACATTTGGTGACATAAAGCTTCATAGTCCTCATTAATGGTGTCTCCACACCCAATAACCTATTCTCTTGTTCCTAGATAAATTCTAAAGTCTCAAATTGTTATAATCAACATTATTCTTTATCACCCATAAGGTAATCAACATCTATAACCAATAATAACCAATCAACAGCCCAAACCTATCACCGTTCATGCTTTCTCTATCAAACCCATCGACTCATATCTCATGAAATAGAGTCTATAATCAATAATTCAATGATAGAATCAATTAGAGGGTGAAGATATTACCTTTTTGACGTTCAATCTTATTGAATTCGAGTTCTAGGGTTTCTTCTCTCAACAATGGTGTCCCAATCGAATATCTAATGATATGGAGTGTTTACCCATGTTAATAAGATTTTGGAAAATTTAAATTAACTTAGAATCACTATTAGAACTTACCTTGGGTGGTGGAAGGACCCTTAAGGAGTTAGGTTTTTGAGAGTTTTCCTTTCTAGAGCAAGTTTTTATGTTTTGTGACTGTCGGGGATGAAATAAGGCTAAAAAACGACTTCCCAAGTCGTCCACCGCGTCCCAGTAGGCGCGACCGCAGTCCCGACCACGGTAAATCGCTGCGACACTGCGTCACCACCGCGGTCGCGGTGAAAACGCGGCAGGACCGTGGTGGTTACACACCATTCTATTAAAACAGGCATAACATTTTGCACAGAGCTCCGTTTTGGCTTCACAATATATCGTTGGAAAGCTATTTCAAAGGCCTACAACTTTCATGCTTTGAGTTTTCCCAAATTCGTTACACATTTTCACTAAAACCTGCTGGAAGATAGACCTTCTGCAAACTTAGTCGATTTTGTCAAATTATGCACCTCACTTCCCATCTTGGTTTTGAAACAACTATTTTCACCCATAATCATCCCGATGGTACTTTACATGTCCAAAACATAACCTTACTGCTCCTTTAACTCATTCATACCTAATCCAAATGTACAGGGTGTTACATCGCGAAAGCTGTATCTACACAGAAATCACGAAAGGAAATTGTTGCTTCTATAGTGAAATTGATCGATTTTGAGTGAAATTTGGAGCTCCTTTTGAGAATTTTTTGAGAGAGAATATCGTGATTTACAGAAGGAGAGAATGTCGTGATCTGTTAAATTGATACGCTTGTAAAAAAAAGGGAAGGAAGGAAGATCTTTAGCGTGATCCTCGGATGGAAGAATCCTTCCTTGCGTGTATCTCTAATTTTAGGCTACTTTTGGTAAATGTCTAATTTGGGCTAGAGGTCGATAAGTATGTGTTTAAATTGGCTATTTCTGTACCTTTCCCTTCAAACTTTCTTCATTCTAATTTAAGCACAAAGAAAAATAGAAGATTTCTTTTACCGCTCAATTCTGGCCAAGGAATGGGAAAATTTGCAAGGCTCCCTAGATTCCAAGCAGAGGTATCTACAACAACCGTTACTGAATCCCATAATGATGCAACGTTCTTGAGGCTTTTTCATTACTTTACTTCCAGATATCAATAAAATGAAGGAGCGGTGTCAGTCCTACACTTCTTTGTCAAAAGATTGGTCGGCAATCGATATTTTAAATCCTCCTCTCAAACAAATTTGAGCCTAAAAATCCAACTCCCATTCCTTGGATGATTTTGTATAAAGTCTACAGATATTTTCATTTCCAATTGTATTAAAAATACGTCACACTATACATGAATTAAAACTCTCTTCCTCTCCTCTCTAATTCTTTCTTTTTTCAGCAATTCATCATTAATGCACTGTTCGAGCTCTCCTACTGCTCAGCATTTGCTTTGTCGAAGACATCTAAGTTCCTGTAAGTTATATCAGACATCTAAGTTTCTGGAAGTTTTATCGGCCTTTTAATTAATAGTTCTAAACGTCCTATTACCTAGTTTTGGTAATTCTAGTAAGTCACAGTACCTATTGCTCCCTTAATAGGCAAAAGGAGTATCACAAACATTCTTAAAAGTGTGCTGCATTTCTACAGCAATATTCCTGCACATACTCATGCAATTTAAATCAAGTTAATTGAAATGATTTTTGAAGGTCGACTTGCATACATGAATGTTGCAGAATATCGTGGGTTAACTAGCACACAATCACACACAAAACAAATAGAGAAGAAAAATCAACATAAGGATTTAACGAGGTTCAGCTAAGCCTAATCCTCGGGGCAAAAGCAGAGAGAGTTGTCCACTATGAATGAGAAGAAAAACACAATACAATACCTAGGATCCCCAACTACAACCCCTATATATAGATCCCAAAAGGTCCCAAACATATAAGAGAAAAGTTTCCCAATTTGACAAGGACTATAGGTTTTCCTTTCCCAAATCTATTAGGACAATGGGTTTTCCTAAACTTATAGGGATTATGGGTTTCCTAAAAATACAAGGAAATAATTCAATTGCCACAAATAACAAATCCTCCCCTTGGTTTGAATTCTCTTCATCAACAGGAACAACGTCTCTCTACATTGCCCTCAGCCCTCGCAAGGGCTCTATCCATTGCCGCACACATCAACCAAGTCTAGGCAAAGCCTAAACTTGTTAAGAGACTCAATCTCTTTAGCCATAGCACTAATCCGTCGATTTGGTACAGTTCTGTACTCTAAATAGCTTTTGAGTAGCTATAACACTCAAATACATCAACGGCCTCGGCAACTGCCAAAGCAAATCCCACTGGATTCGTATATCCAAGAAGATTCCCACCAACTACGTTTGCAAACCTTTGCGGTCGGTTGATCACTCTCTTCTCTCTGCCTATTGCAATGCTATATGGTTGTTGTTGCGCAGATGCATCAACATTATCATTTTGATCAATGTTTTGCACCTCCGCCACTTCCTCTACTTTACAACTACTGGGCTGAGCTAGTGGGGATTCAATTTCTAGCTCTATGCGGTCACTAACACCACGATCTGTTTCTGCTATTTCCTTCTCCCTCTGACTGTCCAGTGAGGCAGATTCACTGAATGTTACATCCTGATGATAGGCTCTAATTGCGTATTTTAGTCGCTTATTAAACTCTAATGTACTGCACTTTAATTGAGTTTGAGCTTTAATCGCTAGTGTTTCGCACTAATTGTGTATTTATGCCTTGTAGGAGTGACTCCGAGCTATGTAGATATTATGGAATGAATTCAAGTGATTTGGAGCTTTGAAGTCTGAGTAAAAGCCCAAGGAATCAAGCCGGGATCGTGTTCGGGAATCAACGGATGATAGTCAAGAACGAAACGGAGAATCGAGCGGGCATATGGCGCATTGTCTAGTAAAATGCACATAACTTTTCGCTCAGAACTCCGTTTGGGCTCCACTATGTATATCGTTGGAAAGATATTTGAAAGGGCTACAACTTTCATGTTTTGCATTTTCGCGAATTCCCACTACCGCAGCGCATGGTGCGGCATAAACTCCTATAGCCTGTCAGAATCAGCTCTCTGAACTTCCGCACAAGCACACCGCGTGGAGCGTCGCCCCATGCGGCGCGCCTATGCGAATTTACAGAGCCAGAGTCCTATTTTGCGCAGGAAAAGTTGTTTCATCTGGGCCCGACCCTACTTGGCATAAATACATGTAAAAATGCTATTTTGAGGAAAAACGGGGACATACTTTTGACACACTTTAGACCTAAGAAGGCCGTGGAGACTGGGGATTCGACCTAAGGAGACAAGAACACACTAGGAGCAAGGAGGAGAATTCTTCTACGAGTTTTTCACTTCCTTCTTCCTATTTCCATTATTGGTTATGAATTATAGCATTGTAATTATGCATACTATTATGAATAGCTAATTTGTTATCTAGGGTTTTGATGGAACCTATTGGAGGATGATTTTTCTGTTACGTTAATATAGATTTGCTGTAGTATTTTATCTATTTGTTCAACTACGTTTATATTGCGGTTGATTGAAGAGCTCTCAATCGACTGTGCCTATTTAGTGTATATTACTCGGGAGAGAGTGCATATTTAGGTAGTTGTTGAATGTCACAACCCCAACCCCGATCGTGATGGCGCCCAACACTCTGCTAGGCAAGCCCGACCAATTCAACAACCTTAACCGTTTTTATACAGTTCATGATTCAATTAACACAAATAATTACTAAGTCATAATACTGAAACTCTGAAATATAATTAAAACATGCGGAAAACCCAAGTAGAAATACTACTACACAACCCGAAGAATCCGATGTCACAAGTCTGAGCCTCTAATACATGGGTGTCAACCTACTACATATTGCTCTAAAGAAATGCGGAAATAAAGCAAATAGGTTAGATGGGAAGATCAGGACTGCGGACGTCATGCAGCTACCTTGATGCTCCCAGATATGATGCTCGGCAGAGAAATCCTCACTCAGCCTCAGTGGGTGCACATAGATCTGCACACAAGGTGCAGGGAGTAATATGAGTACTTCAAACCCAGAGAGTAATAAACATAAATAATGGTTGAGAGTAGGAAATCCTGGATAGGCACAATGTAAGCTATAATTATAGCAGTTTAATCCAGATAATGTCAACTCAATAAACCAATGAAAACAATGATGCTGCAACAGATAAATAAATGAATGACAATCAATTAAGACATGCAACAAATAGTACAGTACTCTCTAGTTACCGCTGCGGCGTGCAGCCCGCTCCATTTATTTATCGTCGACGGCGCTCACTAGGGGTGTGCAGACTCCGGGAGGGGCCCTTACGGCCCAAGCGCAATATCAAGCCATCTCGTGGCATCCATTAGGCCCTAAGCCTCATATCAATATCAATATAATACTGTTGCGGCGGGCAGCCCGATCCCATACTCAGTCCAGAATCATATAAGCCCCTCGGGCACAATAATATAGAAATATTCAGCCAAAACTTCATTAGAAATATTATTTAAGTTCCAAGTTTAGAGAAAAAGTGGATGAGTTTGCAAAACAGTACTAAATACTAGGATTGAGTTCAATTGTCTGAAAATATGGTAAGAAACCAGTAAAAACAATCCCTGAAGGATTCAATCAGTTGGCACAAGGCCAAATTATGACAATTAATCCATTTTTATAAGGATCTCACTAAGCTTCAATCAATTAGGTAGTAATTTTATTAAGCGGGACGGACCAAGTCACGATCCCCGACGGTGCTCTACCCCACGCCCGTTATCCGGCGTGCAAGTCACCTCAACATAGCACTACAATGTGCAAATTCGGGGTTTCAAACCCTCAGCACAGCATTTACATCTATTACTAACCTCAAGCCGGCCAAAACCGTAGCTCGCTATGCCCTTGCCTCTCAAATCGACCTCCTCGCGCGTCGAATCTGACCAAAACCACAACGAATACGTCACATTATGCTATAGCATCAATACCCAATCGAAAATAATCGAAAAACATCAATAATCCCGAAATTGACAAAACCCGAGCCCCGGGCCCACTTCTCGAAACTCAGAAATTTTTACAAAAAAGTGTTCTTCATCTTCTCCCGATTCCGTACTTATAAAGAACACCAAAATCGGAGTCCGTTTGACCCCTCAAATCGACCCCTAAAGGTCTCATAATCT
>NC_032000.1:3610314-3623190 GCF_001879085.1 Nicotiana attenuata | reverse complement strand
CTTTCATGGTTTCAGTTTTTGGATTTTAAGTAGGATTTCTATACATATCTATGATGATGAGGAATCATTTCCATTCTGTATATAGAAGTGTTCAAACATTTCAGGGAAAGAAAAGGAAACGTATGCCACATAAGCAGAAGCAAAAAGATTTAGATGCACAAAGTCACGTGTTTGAGCTTTGATGTGAAATGCTCACCATGCTTTGCAAACGATCCTTCAAAATAACGACAGCAAATTTCTCCAATAAATCTGAACAACAGGAAGGCAGCCTCTCTTTGCATAATTCTCCGAATATAGTTTTACTGCTCATGAATCAGCTATAATAATGGCCACAGCAAATTGAACACACAAAGTCAAAAGTGCTATACCATTATCAACCACTAATAACAGAAACAGAGCAAAATATTGTTACCAAAATAAATATTGTATTGTAGAAGGTGGATTTCATTGCTTATATTGAGAAGCATGAGTTCTGTTTTGATGATGTTCTATATGAGCATGTTATAAATGATCAGGTATCTTTTCATCACATACATAGAAGATTTAGTTACAAAGACTGAGGCTTTATACAAAGGTTGCATGAAAATTTTTTATAATTGATTTCGTCTACCATTACTTTTTTCTCAGTACAAGATTTAGTTACAATGACTGTTTTTTATACAAAGGTTTTGCAGAAAGTTTTCATAATTGATTCCGACAACCTTTTTTTTCCTTCTCAATACAATATGATTTACCACCTATTGTTTTGCAACTTAATCATATATCCATCGCTTTGCAGCTTTGCAGGTTTATAGGGCAACTATAGAACTAATTATCCCAACCATCTTTCAGTGCACAAAAGCTACATAATTTGCTTATGGCGAGACAGGTCTGCTGCATTTCTTCACATGCTTGATTCACTTGATTCACTTTTTTTCAGAAGCTGCTTACTATTATCTTGCATTTTCTACTTCAGGATATGAGGTGGCAGTCAAATGAAATTAGGGAGGCAATAGTAATACCTATTATTGTGCCACAACTAGACGCCAGTGTGAAGTTGATCTATTCATGTATTTTTGGATTGAAACCTTTAATGGGAATGTAAGAATACTCTTTTCTTGATTATCTATATTGATTTTCTTTTGGATTTGAGACAAAAAGAATGCTCTTGGTAATCTTACGGTTTCAATTAGTTTAGTCTTCATACATTGCATCTTTTAGAAATACACTGCATGTAAAATAGCTAATTGTTGGCCCACCTAAGTTTCAAATCTTTTTTTCTAAATCAGAAAACTAATTTTTGCTCACTTTTATTGTTTTCCACTTGGTAAGTAGGTGTCTAATTCATAAAGGGAGAGTTTCTGCATTGATTGACAGAGACGGAATGTGCAAGGTCTAATGAGCATAACTTGACTATCCTCCTCCCTTTTATGTTATGTCGTTTACTCTTTTAAAATTGACAAGACTCGGTTATTAGCCCATGGCGTATGATGACACTGTTATAAAGTGTAAGAAAGGGAGGCAAACACTAATTTGGAGCTAAGCACATATAAAACAGAATTTCGTTTCAAGGCTGATAATGGAGGTAGCAAATTAAGGCTTTCACACACATTTGGACTCCTTTATGATTGTTGGTCCTTTTTCAATTATGTACTTATTGTGTTTAAAAGCATAGTTTTTTCATTCCCCTACGGCGGCCATAGTTAATCTAACGAACTATAGAGTAGCCCCGGTATTTAGTTGATGATTGGCATTGCATCACGTGCCAAATTAAAACTATGAACTCCGGCATCCCTAATAAGGTTTGACTGAATAAAGTGAAGTCATGGTAATTATGTAACATGCTTTTCATTTAGATTTTTTGTACTCATCGACTTATGAAATATCTGACAATGGAACATTGGTAATTTATAGTTTAATCAATAAGCAAGATTTTTTAGTTACATATATTTTATGCAGAAATTTCTTTCTATCATAATGGGAAGTAAACTGCCTCATGGCTCTCAAATACTGACTAATCCACCTCTTCCTTTTAATGGAGTGCCAATATCATTCTCATTTTAAAGGTATACTCTTTGCTAAATTTTGTTGCACCTTTTTTAATTTTTGTCGAGTCGTAAATGTAGCATTCACTGATGAGTAAAATAAAATTTAACTTTCATAGTCTGTTAAATGTTTGAATAGGTTTGAGTTTTTACAAAGTAATTTAAAATTTATTTGGACCATTGATTGAAAATTGTCAATTTTTTGTGTTAACTTAAATTGTTCTTGCAAAAATATTATAGCACTTTTAATCAGCTCTGAAGGTATTAACTTTTAACTTTTAAGTGCCTAAGTGGTTATCAGACATCTCCTTTGCTAAATTATAAAAACCATTGTAATATCTAAGTTTCATCACTTCTGTTTTATTATAAGATCATGATAAAATGTTTAATTGGAAATGGAAGCCATAGATTCTCAGTGATGATCATTTTTAATAAGTTATTGACATATAATACATGATGATGTGCCCGCTGAAAAGGTACCTAAATAAGCTTGATATATATTGGAACTACAACGAATTAATGTCGACAATTCATTATTTTGGTTTCTTATGTGGCTGATGGCATATTTTCAGGTACAAGCAACCATGCATTTTGATGCAAGTCCACTATTTGTGCCTTCATAAAATCAATTGGGTGCTATCATAACACCACAACATCCGGAATGTCGTTTGCAAGCTGCAAGAGTTAAAATAAGTGCAAATTCTACTATGTTGCCCATGATAACCATGCAAACAAGTATTTTTGTTTCTTGGTGCGTACCGCTGGATGTTGAAATATATGAATGTATTACTCCATGTTTTTGGGAATTCTGATGGCATATGACTAAAATTTATTTGAAAAACAGTCACAACCTATAAAGTACTTGACTGGAATGATGATAAATTTGGTTCTTCCCACCCTTCCTCTCCTCTTAACAAAGTCCATATGCGGTCTAGATTATGACTTCCTGTGAAAAATAACTTTTCCTTGAATTTTCATGTGGTAAGTCCTTCTGTTACAGAACATATTACTTTGAATATTTTACAGGATAAATGAGTGAGTCACTTATGTCTGGAGGAAAGCAATACCTTCTATGAATACAACTCTAGCAAGTTCATTGGTTATCTTTTTGTATTTCTGATTCTATTCCCCAACACTCTTCACCCAATAAACCCCCCAAAAGGGGGGAAATCTGTCATTGTACCTTGCTGAAAATTATTAGCCTCCTTTATTTACTTTACTTGAGCAATTTAATGGGTCTTACTGTTATTGAAGAAAAAATGGATTTTACTATTTATCCCTACCATTCTTTGTTGGATAATTTTGTTTCTTAAGTATCAAGCTGAGGTCATTCCATACAGATATTCACTTTTTGATCTAAACCATTACAAGAACCTTCTCTGCCATTAACAATGAACTATGACATGGATATTGCTCTTTTATCCTTTGTCGATATCATAACAAAACAAAAAATATTGATAAACTTCTCTCTAATAAATAGAGAGAGAAACAATCATTCCGCCAATAACACCACCCTCAATACCTAATCACAACCTCCACTTAATGAAGGAAACCTTGGAAGTTGAACTCTCAGATCAAGAAATTGATCCACTGAGTCGTAGCATAGACAAGCCTAAGGACGACATGACACACTCATCCAACGACCCCTCTGCCAAGGTAAGCTTTCGAGACACTCTCTCCGCACCTCCTCCACCAATCGACCCCAACCTAGAAACTGATTTCCTTAAAAAATTAACCCTAGATGATGAGAACACTAATCCATGTCATCACGCTTTCTTTATCCCTATCTCCTCAAATGATAAACTTCGACTCTACCGTCCTTGGCATCAAGCCATTATCATCAAACTCCTAGGGAAAAAAATATCATATACAAACCTTAAAGTTAGATTAAACTCCCCTTAGCAACTCAATGAAACACTTCACTTAAAAGACTTAGGATATGACTGTTATCTTATCAAATTCCAACACACTGAAAACTTTAATAAGATACTTCACCATGGACCTTAGTTCATAGTATCCTAATACCTCACAATCCGACAATGGGAACCCAAATTCAATCCAGCCTTGGCACACGAACTACACCACTGTATGGATTCGCCTACAGTAATACTATGATATGCGAATTCTCAAGAAAAAAGAGGAATTTATTAACACGCTCATCAAAATTGACACATGCGCAGTACACACATTCAGAGGCCGTTACGCTAGACTTTGTATATTAGCCCACTAGGGAAATCTCTCCCATCTAAAATCCTCCTAGGCACACACACTCAACTAATTTTTTACGAAGATTCAACAATGATTTGCACAAAATATGGCTGCTTAGGACATAACCTCCACAATTGCCCAATTTTTTCAACTGCTTCTACTTCGAATCAAACACAAGGTAACCCATCCACACCCTCTTGTGATGAAGATCAATCTAGTCCATGGAAAACAGTTCCATATCCAAAAAACAATAAAATTGTAAAAAATAATCCAGAAAAATCCACCCAAGCCACTTCCATGAACCAAAACCACTCACACCCCCAAATACCACTACTCCAAACCTTAAGGTCCCACCTACCCCCCACAAGGCCACAAATACAGCCAATGACATTCCCCTTCATAATCAATTTGACTTCCCAAAGCCAGACCCTACACCGGACCCACCCCCCTATTACTAACCAAAACCCTNTGCATGCCAACCCTATACCACCTACAACTCACTCAATTAACCCTACCTCAACCTCTTTCACACCACCATCATGACCCTTCCAAATATCAAAGCACACGCCCACTGTAGACCCCTACGAAAATCATCATCACAATCGCTCACCTCCCTTGCACCCATTAATTCGTAAAACAATGTCCAAACGACTCCCACAAAAACACAATACCAACAAGAAACCACCTAACCTAGCCATCCATCATGACACTATCACGCCTGAATTCCCTACTACAACTGTTACACAATGCAAAGCATAACCAAATGCCAAATCTCCACCGCCCCCACTTCCACCAATCCAGATAAACCAAAATCTTGCTACTACACCCAAATCATTAGCTCCCCTAACCATACCACAACAATATCCTACCACCCCCAACTCTTCTTTACACTATTCTGTACTATTATCACCTAAAGAAAGGTATTCAACAGGAACTAGTTTCAATAGCCATGCAACTCCATCTCACCACGCCACACTACCTCCTGAAAAACATCATGACCTCCTAACCAATGATAATGGCCTAGATCATCGACCAATCACCGATACACCCTCTAATCATATCCCAAAAGCCTCTTCAAATAACACTTCAATGCACACTATTTCCACACCGGTACAAACCACACTACAACATACTCAATCTTCCACAGACACCAAGAATGTATCACTCACACAATCACATGAATCACCACCACCACCACAGGCACAGATGCTACATCAACAATATTCATATCAACCACTACCATCACCTCCCTCATGTCCTCCAGTGGGCAGTAATGCAACCAAACCACCCAACCATGCAACAACCCCCCGCTGTCCCACCACAACCAATCCTGCCCATGCACCAACAACCACATCTAGACCTCCAACTATAACAAAACCATGTCGCATTACTACCGGAAACCTTGAAGGAAATGGCATTCTCACTTCAAGAGGGGATCCAAAATCAAGCACAACAAGACCAAGTTTTGAATCTGGTTCATCAACAAGACATCACCATCTTGCAGATGCAGAAAATTATCACTCAATATTAACAATGGCAAGCTCAAGTACTTCACCATCGTATTCACCGGAATATACACCAACAGACCAATTATTGGCCATGGTTAGCTCCACAACAACCATTGAAGATGCGCTACCCTCCACTGTTAGGGCCAGCTCAACAGCAAGTGCTCAACATTCAGAATACCAACTCGCCACCACCTTCTTCACACCAGGAAAACCCCCAACAAGAAGAAGAAGACAACGACCTACCGGAGACATTCATGAAATCAATGGTGCTGAACGACTTCCTGACGATCTCCATGCTAGGAAACATAAAAAAAAAATACCTCATCTTTATCCCCCCAAACCTCCAGAAAACCTCATTGAATATACGTCTCGAACCCTTCTCCTTGGAAGAGAGGTATGTGATACTCATGATCCCAACATTGCACAATAATTTGCTACCTGCAGCTCTATACAATCCACCACATCTACTGATGCACTTGGAACTCTCACTGGCTCCGGAAGGGAGCAACCTAAACCATGAAGGCCTCATGAAGATAATGCTTTGGAACTGTCGGTTGAGCTCATAATCAGGAATTCCGCCGGAACCTACAATTTCTACTATCATGGAATACTCCATCCATTCTATGCCTGACAGAAACAAAAATGGAGGATCACACAGATCTCCTCACTGAGTTCAACTACACTGACCTAATCCAAGTGGCAGCACAAGGTCAATCAGGTGGAATAGTCCTTCTATGGGGTGCTCATGAATTGATGGTCAATCTAGTAGCAGTCACAAGCCAGAAGATACATGCTTCTGTCCAGGTAAATAAATCACCCGCATGGCTCTTATCTTTAATATATGGTAGTAATAATTATTCAAATCGCCAAATTTTGTGGAACAATTTACAAACTATTCATGATAATCATAGTTGTGCATGGCTATTATGTAGAGATTTTACGTACACTAACAAGCCTAAATTCAACTGCTCAATAAATAATCCTAAAACAATCATTATGGAATGACTAGACAAATTCTTTGCCAATAATTAATGGCTTGAATTATTTCAAGATTCAACTGTGAAACACCTACCACACACTGACTCTGACCATTGTCCACTACTCCTAAATTTAACCAAACCCTACCCAAAGCCTCCGTCTAACTTCAAATTTGAAACCATGTGGCTTCAACACCCTCAATTTCTTGATATTGTTACCCAAACATGACTTGATGAACACGATTTGTCACGCCTCAAACCTGGGCCTTGACGTAACACGGCCCTCGGTGCCTGACTACATGTGTCACGACCCCAGTTCACCCACCATGAACATGTCGTGATGGCGCCTAGTCTCTACAACTAGGTAAGCCTAAAATGCGGAAAACAAAATAACTTGCGGAAAATAATAATTCAACTTTGAAAAGTTAAAAGAAAATACGGTGTATAGATGCCACTTGGCATATACAATTCCATAACACGGAAGTCTACAATATCATCCCAAACCCCGGAAACTCACGGAAACATAAGCTAACAGAAAATAGTATACCGCTCTAACTCCAGAATGTCTAAAACAACAGCAAGATGGAAAGCTAACTGCTAATGCTAGAATGAGATAGAGACTCCTTGGTCTGCAGACGCGGCAGATGTACCTCGAAGTCTCTGCTAGCTCTCTCCGCCTCGAGGGTGATATGCCTGGGTGGAGGTACCTGGATCTGCACATGAAAAACATGCGCAGAAGGGGAATGAGTACACCACAGCGGTACTCAGTAAGTGTCAAGCCTAACCTCGGTTGGGTAGTGACGAGGAAGGTCAGGGCCCTACTGAAATAAATATATATATATACATAATGAATGACAGGACAATAAGCAGTAAACTGAGAATCGACAATAAGGATCTACACAGTATAATAATAGTGCAATAACGGAAACAGAGATAAAAGCAACTACAAGGAAATACCCCCTCACAGCAAGATAAATAATCGGGATCTCTTGGTATCCTCAATATACGCTCTAGGGTTTTCTTGGTATCCCGAGAATCTCTTGGTATCCTCAATACATATGCCAGGGATCTCTTGGTATCCCGAGGATCTCTGGGTATCCTCAATACACGTGCCAGGGATCTCTTGGTATCCCGTACCTCAATCCAGACCTTAACTACGCACAGGGGATCTCCCGGGATGCCGTCCCATAGTCCCAATTTAAAACACACAACAACCGCTCAAGGACATCAAAATAAAAACTAAGTCCGTAATGAGTAAACAGTAAATTCTAGCCTAACATGCTTCACATAATGCAATTAAGGCAGTGTAAGCAAATAGGCAATTAATTCAACTAGTCATGCTCTTCTAAACTTACAAAGGATATATTTTGCATGTAGAATAAAACAAGTAAGGAAGGAACTCAGTTATAAGTACTTAAAGTAAAACCGGACTTTTCAACAATTAGCCCAAGTACGCGCTCGTCACCTCACGTACAAGGCATTCAATTACCAAGTATCATATCCTAAGGGGAGAAGGTCCCCCACACAAGGTTAGACAAGCCACTTACCTCGAACCGGCTCCAAAATCAACTCCAAACCACAATTTTGCCACGAGTATCCGACTCCAAATGGCCCAAATCTATTCAATTCAATTACATATCGTAAGTAAAATCTCAAGCAGCTGATTCTACGATTTAATTCAAAGCTAAGAAGCGAAATTAGGTAAAATGACCAAAACGCCCCTCAGGCCAACGTCTCGGATTCGGATGAAATTAACATTTTCAGAACCCTCGTACTCTCATGAGTCTAACCATATAAAAATCTCTCAAATCGGAGGTCAAAAACCCACTTAAATCTCAATAATTTGGTCTATGAAGTTTTTACCCATTTTCCATTCAAAATCCGAAATTAGATGATGAAATTAACTAAAGATTGATGAAATATAACTAGAAAGGGTTAAAGAATCGTTACCCAATGATCTCCTCTTCAAATCCCTCTCAAAATCGCCCTCTCCCGAGCCCCAATTCGATTTTTTCTAACTTTTGAAACTAAACCCTCGAAATCACTATTTCTGGCCAGCTATTTCCGCATTTGCGGTCCTGGGACCGCATCTGCGGTCCCGCATCTGTGGACAAATAGTCGCATCTGCGACTTTCATTAAAAGGACAGGTTCCGCATCTACGGTCACCCACTCGCAGATGCGGTTCCGCTTCTGCGGAAGATCAACCGCATCTGCGGTACCTGAAGAATTCACCAAATCCGCTTCTGCGATCCCCTTAGCCGCATATGTAGCGCCGCATCTGCGGTCCCCAAACCGCAGATGCGAAAATATCAGAAGTAGCAAAGTCTACAATCTCTCAACTTCAAAAATCTTTCCGTCAATCATCCGAAATCATCCCGAGGCCCCCGGGACCTCAACCAAAAGCACCAATAACACCTAATACCTCATTCAAACTTGTACCAATCCTTAAACCACCTAAAACAACGCCGGAAACTCAAATTAATCAATGATTCAAGCCTAAGAACTTCAAATTCGCACAAAACACGCTTTCGATCAAAAACCTAACCAAAACACGTCCGAATGACCTGAAATTTTGGACACACATCCCAAATGACATGACAGAGCTACTGCAACTTCCGGAATTCCATTCCGACCCTCAGATCAAAATCTCACTATCGGACCGGAAACTTCAAAAATTCAAACTTCGGCATTTCAAGCCTAAATTAGCTACGGACCTCCAAAACACATTCCGAACATGCTCCTAACCCCGAAATCACCTAACGAGGCTAACGGAACCATCGGATTTCCGTTCTGAGGCCGTCATCACACTGTTACATGTGATATCATAACATACTAAATGCGGAAGATAAACTAACACATGCTGCTATACTGAAAGTCTGAATGATAAAAAAATCAAAGTGCGGAAATACTAATACAATTCTGAAACATATTTGTAGCCAACATAGCTTAACATGAAAAGCCTGAGACTCTGTCTAACTGTTACTCTAGTCTATGAAGCCTCTAATTTGTACTGAAAACACTGACTGTCTGAAAATACTGAAGACTGTACTAATGATAATGCCCCGAAAGAAATGAGTATCACCAAATAGCTAGTACAAGAATCCTAGCACTCTGAATCATCAACCTGTAAATCATTACCTGCATCGTGAGATGCAGGCCCCTGGCAAAAGGGACGTCAGTACATTTGAATTGCACTGGTATGTAAAGCAACTAAAAGAAAGAATTGTAAATGCTAAAACTGAAACTAAGTTAATAACTGAGAATTGATAATTGATAACTGAAATGATAACTATTGAAACTGAAACTGAAATGATAACTGATAACTGATAACTGAACTGATAAATGGTAACTGAAATGATAACTAATAATTGAACTGAACAAAGGAAGTAATGATATGAATACTCCCTCTTCTAAATGATGAACAACCTGTTTATCTGAATATTAAACTGCGGCCTCAGGCCCAATATATATGTGCACAAACTGCGGCCTCGGGCCCAACTATACGTATACATAACTGCGGCCTCAGGCCCAAAGATGCATAAAGCATAAACTGCGGTGTCACGACCCGGATTTCCCACCATCGGGAGTCGTGAGCGCGCCTACTAATAGGAGCTAGGCAAGCCAATTGATTAAATATTACTCTTAACATCATCAACAAAGATAAAGATCAACGAGACAGTTAATATAAAAGCGGAAGTCTTTAGAACTTAAATAACTGAAAACCCAAAAATTTGCGGAAGTTAACATTTCTCTACCCAAGACTGGTGTCGCTAACTCACGAACTACTAAAGAGTGCTAAAAACAAGTCAGAATAGAAATACACCAATGTTTGTCTCGGTACAAGGAAAACAAACTAAAAACATGGAAAGGGACCCCGGCCTGCGAACGCCAGCTAGGCTACCTCGAAAGTCCCTGGATTGATGCCAGCTCCCAATCAACTACTGATGTGGTCCAAAAGCTGCTCCGGTACCGTGATCTGTGCAAAAGAGCACAAAAGTGTAGCATCAGCACAACCGACCCCATGTGCTGGTAAGTGCCTGGCCTAACCCCGGCGAAGTAGTGACGAGGCTAGACAAGACCACCAATCAACCTGTGCAGATATATATGTGTACAAGTACTACAAAAATAACAGCGGAAAATAATAATCAAGACTGGGAGGGGAAAAACATGCTTTTGGGGATAACGGATAAAAATAGAACGGTAGGAGTACATAAGGAAAAATCACAACTGGTTCCTTCCAACACAGATTACGTGGACGGCGTGCCACACGATCCCATCTTACAATATATAAGTGGTCGGCGTGCCACACGATCCCATTTTATAATATATAAGTGGTCGGCGTGCCACACGATCCCATTTTATAATATATAAGTGGTTGGCGTGCCACACGATCCCATTTAATAATATATAAGTGGTCGGCGTGCCACACGATCCCATTTTATAATAACAACAGTTCTTCTAATGAAATTTACTCCATACAACGCAACAATTTATACGAATTCATAAGACAACAAGTACAAAATAATTATGACTCACCGAAGAAAACAAGTAATGACAAGTAACACAATAAAGAAAAATGCCACCATAAGGAAACTCAGTAATAGCGGAATAAGACAACTAATGCACTTGAACCGATAACAACAAGAAAATCAATAAATAGAAGTAGAGGACAACGTAACTCAATTATCAGCAAAAACATCAGGAAAATCAAAGACAAGTGCACGGCATCACCCTTCGTGCTTTTACTCTCGTACTCACCAAAACAATCAAATAAAGTGCACGGCATCAACCTTCGTGCTTTCCCTCACATAACTCTCATATCATGGCACGGAATGATCCTCGTGCAATTGTAATCAAATCAGAGCACGGAATGTTCCTTCGTGCATAAATAATCAAAACATGGCACGGAATGACCCTTCGTGCAAATATAATCAAACATGGCACAGAATGTTCCTTCGTGCACAAGTAATCAAAACATGGCACGGAATGACCCTTCGTGCATATCACTCTTCCTCACCCAAACAACAATCACAAACAACAGGGCGAGGGGATAGACAAACAACATTAAATATCCCGGCAAGGGAGAACCAAGCAAAACAGCTAAATCCCGGCAAGGGAGCAACAACAATATGTTCAAACATCCCGGCAGGGGAGATAATCACATCCCTTTTTACTACGTTCATTCCTTACTTTATAATCAGGTCAAAAATCGAGCCAACGCTCCAAGGAGTTCACAAATCATATTTCCTTCTCATTCCTTCCATATCATATAAAAACCACCAATTAACAAGGAAGAGTCACTACCGAATCCCAAATAAGCACAAATAAGGACTCGCGGTCATGCTAAACACCGGTGTATAGATACTCGTCACCATGCCTATACACCGTACTCAACATTTAGCAATTAGCAAATAATACTCTAATCCTATTCCCTCAAGCCAAAGTTAGATCGAACACTTACCTCGAGTGCTCCAAACTCAACTCAAGCCTCTAGTATAGCTTTACCCCTCAAATTCGGCTCCAACTCAGTCAAATCTATGAAATAATGACTTTACAATATTAATAATAGCTAAACAAACTAAACCCAATACTTAAATATGAATTTCCAAGCTCTCTTCTAAAAATTCCAAAATCGCTCCCGGGCCCGCTTGGTCAAAACACGAGGTTCGAACCAATTCCATGTTACCCATTCCCCCACGAGCCCGAATATACAATTTGTTTTCAAATTCGACCCCAAAACGAGGTCTAAATTCAAGAAAATCAAAAAGCCCTAACACTACCCGTTTCCCCCAATTTCAACCCTAGATTACATGTTCTAGGCCTAGGATTTCATTGGATGATGATAGAAAATGAAGAAAATGAGTTAGGTAATACTTACCCAAGAATATTTGGTGAAGAAATGCTCCAAGGATCGTTACAAGGCTGTGGAGAAGAAAGGTTTTCGTGAAATGGGGAAAAATCCCGAAATGGGTTCTGTTTTGGGTATTTAAAATCGCTGGACAAATTTGCCTTTCGCGTTCGCGACATGGGGGTCGCGTTCGCGAAGAAGGGGGCTGGGAAGCAACGCGTTCGCGACAGCGGGAGTGCGAACGCGTAGAGTAAATGGCTGGGGTCTGGGATCTGGGCCTATGCAAACGCGTGAGGAGACACGCGAACGC
>NC_032000.1:3601204-3605017 GCF_001879085.1 Nicotiana attenuata | reverse complement strand
TAGATTCAGGACTTTTTCTCTGGTTTTTTTTTCTCATGGTTGGATGTTTGTTTTTCTTTTTGTGGTCTGTTTTGTAGAAACATCTCCTAATCAATGACAATGTGCTTTGTTTTCTCTTGTTATATGAAACTTCTGATCTTAATAGTTAAATTTCTGTGAAGCTGATTATTGATTAACTAAATCATGTTATCACTTGCAGTTACCCAGTGGCCATGAGTAATAATTAACATCTGGGATTCTAATAAAATGCAACTTTTCGATGATGCCAAAAGGGGGAAGAGATATTGTGCTTTACTTTGTATTCTGAAAAATGTGATGTTTATAACCTGATTAAACCTGGTCCTTAATGATAAGTTAAATTAAAGTGTGAAAATTAAGCTGAGTTCCACAGGGTCTCTGATCAATAAAAGCACAGAGTTTGTCATCATCAAAAAGGGGGAATTTGTTGGCCCAAGTTCAGATGAAGTTTTGAAGATTGACAAAATAAACTCAGTCATGAACCAGGTCCATCATGTGAGACACAGTGTTGATATGCTTACACATGTGACATACGCGTGAAGAAGATAAGTCTCGAGGATCAGCAACAATATCTTCTGAATTGATCGAAAAGATTGCATATAGGATAAGGAGTTGAAGTCTCCTTATGAAAAGAGAATTGTATCCGGATCAAGGATATGGATTAGGAGTTAGAGTTGTTCTTGGACTCGAATTGTCAAATGATCCACAATTCGAGTTCTTATCAAACTCTGATTACTAACTCTATAAATATAACGATTGTTCTCTTTTACAGGTGATTGCACATAAGCAGAAGTTAAGTATATTTGAGAGCAAAAAGATCAAGTCTGATTTGCAAGCAACATATGCGAGATACAAGTGTGCACGTCTGAAGCTACATGAACTAAGATAGAAGAACCAGTTTTATCATTGTGTTTATTCTAAGTCTAGTTCAATTGTAGTAGGTTTTCATATTGTACCTTTCAGCTTTTATAGAAGCAATTGTAATAGGTATATTGAGTATTCAAGTTAGAGTTAACTTGATAGTGTCGCAACAGTTGAGGCTGTGTGCTACACTGGGATTAGAGTTAATCCTTAGGTTTACAAAGAGTTTTGTAAATGCAGTTTTTGGCTCAGTGATTTTAGTGGAGTTTGGGAAAATCCTACTGAGTAGTAGGTCGTGGTTTTTTCACCTTTTGAGCCAGGTGTTTTCCACGTAAAAATCTCTGTGCACTTTACTTTCAGCATTTATTATTCCGTAAACTGCTGTAGTTAGAACACTTAGAAGAACCAGGTTCTTCTAACACGAAAATTAGGTACCACACAAATCACCCCCCTCTTGTGTGGTATTGACGTGTAGAACATCAATTGGTATCAGAGCAGATTATCCTTGAAGAGGTTAACACCTTAGGAAAAGATCAACATGAGTGCACCACCTGGGAACTGGGAAGGGCAATCCACTGCCAGGCCTCCTCTCTTCAATGGTCACTACTACTCCTAGTGGAAAAACAGAATGAGGGACCATATAATGGGCGAAGACTATGAGCTTTGGGATATCATCACTGATGGTCCTTTAGCCACAACCAAGAAGAATGCTGAAGGAATGGATGTTCCAAAGACGAGTAGATTGTATTGCTGAAGATCTAAGGAAATGGGAGAAAAATGCAAAAGCCAAGAAATGGTTAGTGTGTGGACTTGGTCCTGATGAGTACAGCAGGATTCAAGGCCGTACTACTGCCAAGGAGATTTGGGACACTTTACAAGTGGCTCATGAAGGAACACCTCAGGTGAAGAGGTCAAGAGGAACACTGCTGTATTCTCAATATGAGAATTTTACTATGAAGGATGGAGAAACTATCCAAGAAATGTATACCAGGTTCACTGCACTGACAAATGAACTTGAGTCTCTTGGAAGGATTATCCTGGAAGAAGACAAGGTGGAGAAGATTCTAACTAGAGTTTTGCCAATCTCCTGGGAAAGCAAAATCACTGCCATTAAGGAATCCAAGAACATTGCTACTTTGAAGTTGGATGAACTGATTGGAAATCTCACTGCCTATGAATTGAGAAGGCAAACAATGAAGATGGATGCTCCAAAGAAAGAAAGAAGTCTGGCTCTCAGAATTTCAGAAGGATCAGATCTTGAAGATGATGAAATGGCTATGATAACCAGAGATTTCAAGAAATATCTTATGAGAGGAAAGGGTGCTTCAAAAGGAACAACATTCAGCAAACCGAGGGCTCCTGAGAAACAAACCAATGAGGGGTGTTACAAGTGTGGGAAGACTGAACACCACATCAGAAACTGCCCTCAATGGGAGATTGAATGGAAGAAAGAAAGAGCTGAAAGAAGAAACAGGAAGAAGGAACAGGTTCAACCAAAAAGAAACAAAGGTTCAACTAAGGCTATGGTTGCTGCTTGGGGAGAAACATCAGATGAGGACTCTGAAGATGAAGCTGAGGAGGATCAAGCTCTAATGGTCATCGGAAAATCAGAAGATGAACAGGAGGTAAGTATTCTACACCTTAAAGAAAAGATTAAGTTCTTGTCTAAAGAAAAGCTGGCTGATCTGCTAATGGATTTCATAGATGAGTCTGAAATAATAAACAGTGAGGAGGATGTTCTGTCTAAGGAATGTGTTATCCTAGAAGAAAAATGTAAAAGGTTAGAGTCTAGGGCTGATGAGAGTGATAACACAAATATTGAGTTGAAGAACCAGGTTCATCAACTTGAAAATAAGATTCTAGAACTTAGATCTGAAAATATTAAACTAAAATTAGGGACAGAAAAGAAAAGGGCTGATCAATCATTTCTCACCCTAGAAGAAAATCTAGGAAAAATGAAAGATGAACTGTACAAGAAAGATGAATTGATTAAAGTCCTAAAGAAGATTTAGGAAAGGTAAAGCATGAACTAGACAGAACATGCAAATGGAATAAGGCTTCCGATGCACTCTCCTGGCTGCAAGAACATCATAGTAGCAACAAGAGAGGACTTGGATTTGGGACACAAGCTCCAAGATGGGATCCCAAAAACAAGTATCTCACACTTCCTGAGAATAAGATCTGCACACACTGTGGTAATACTGGCCATTACAAAAATGAATGTAATGCAAGAGAAAAGGCCAGTCAAAAGAACAAAGCCTTTGTTCAAGACAAGCACAAACTGCCTGGTTGGGCAAAGAAAAATTTAATTCATCCTATTGCCCATAGAAAGGGACCCAAACTAGTTTGGGTTCCTAAGACTAACCCATGATTTCGTTTTGCAGGACCAAGTGAAGGGAAGTAGCCAAATATGGTACATGGATAGTGGCTGCTCAAAACATATGACTGGTAACAAGAACCAGTTCCTTTCACTTGAGAACCTAAAAGGAGGTAATGTCTCCTTTGGAAATGGAAAGAAAGGTGAGATCATTGGTGTTGGAAAGGTAGGAAAGACAGACTCTCATTCCATTGAGAATGTCTATTTGATAGATGGCTTAAAATATAGCCTGATAAGTGTGTCACAACTGTGTGACAGAGGTAACCTTGTGGCTTTCACTTCCACAAAATGTTTTGTGATTAGCCTTACTACTGACAAGATTGTTTTGCAGGGAAGGAGAGTTAACAATATTTACATTGTAGATCTGTCAACTCTCTCTGAAAATGAACTAACTTGCTTGAGTGTGTTAATTAATGATCCCCTCCTTTGGCACAAAAGACTTGGCCATGCCAGTCTAAATCAATTGAACAAATTAGTCTCCAAGGACTTGGTGATAGGGTTACCTAATATCAAGTTCAAGGAAGACAAAGTTTGTGAGGCATGTGCAAGGGGGAAGC
>NC_032000.1:3350226-3382976 GCF_001879085.1 Nicotiana attenuata | reverse complement strand
AACCCATGTACATAACTGCAGGACATATCTAGCACTTGCTCAATTTCTCCTATTCTTTCATCTTCACTATTTTCTACATCCCCAATCAATACTCGTTCAACAGGATCTGCAGGGCTCATATAGGGTACTAACGATGTAGCATCACTCTCCACCATAGAGATCATGGATAACTCTTCATAATGGGCTGGTAACTTCAGTGCTCTATAAACATGGAATACCTCCACTCGGTCACCTACTCTCATCGTCATCTTTCCTTCGCAGACATCAATAATAGCTCGGCCCGTGGCTAAGAATGGACGCCCCAAAATAAATGGGACTTCCTGATCAGGCTCGTAATCCAGGATGATGAAATCAGCAGGGAATATGAAAGAACCCACTTGAACTAGCACATCTTCAATCACTCCCTCAGGATGAGCAAGGGAGCGATCAACTAACTGTAAGATAACTGTCGTTGGGCGTGGTTCACCCAACCCCAACTGTTTGAACACAGATAGCGGCATCAAATTGATGCTCGCTCCAAGATCACATAACGCTCGCCCAACAGCATATTTACCAATGGAGATGTGGATAGTGAAACTACCTGGATCTTTCAATTTCTGAGGTAACTTGACTTGAATTCTGAAACTGCACTCCTCAGTGAGTGCACAGTCTCGAACTCGGTCAGCCTCCTTTTATTTGCCACAATATCCTTGATGTACTTTGCATATTTGGGTACTTCTTGTAAGATGTCAACCAATGGAATATTAATTTGCACCTGCTTCAAGATATCAAGAAACTTTTTATATGCGGCATTGTCTCTTAATTTCTGCAATCTTTGAGGGAATGGAGGTGGTGGCCTTGCAACCAATTGTGGGGGCTGCTCAACCACCGCCTCTCCAGCTGACTTCTCTGGCTCCGTGGCTTTCTCTGATGTTGATTCTATAATGGCTGGCCTCTCATTAAAAGTCACCTGTTTCCTCTTTTTAGGAGGAACTTCCTCTAGCTGTCTCCCATTCCTAACGATACGGCATTAAG
Source organism: Nicotiana attenuata (assembly GCF_001879085.1). Lineage (NCBI taxonomy): Eukaryota > Viridiplantae > Streptophyta > Magnoliopsida > Solanales > Solanaceae > Nicotiana > Nicotiana attenuata. The sequence continues at coordinate 3,381,962 of NC_032000.1, read as the reverse complement.
GGCCGCCTTAGGATTTGCCTCAGTGTTGCTTGGAAGAGCTCCAGCTGGTCTAGTGTTTTGAGCACTGGCAAGCTGTCCCATTTGACGCTCTAAATTTCTCACTGTCGTGGCAAGGGCTTGCTGTTCAGCTATCATTTTTTTAAACATGTCTTCAAGGTGGCTTGTAGGATTCGCTTGTTGTTCACCCTGAGGTGGTCTATATTGCTGTTGCGGTGCTTGAGGCCTATATTGATTCTGAGTGCCCTGGCTTCCACCCCAAGAGAAGTTTGGGTGGTTCCTCCAATTGGGATTGTAAGTGTTCCCATATTGATTTGCTTGGCTCCTATTTGAATTTCCCACAAAGCAGACAGACTCTGGGTTGGCGGGGCATATGTCGCTCGTGTGTCCCTCTCCACATATTTCACAAAAAGCTGGAACCTGTTGTATCGGTTGTACTTGTTGCTTGTTGATATTCAAGTTCATCTGGTTGAATTGATTGGTCAGTGTAGCAATCTGCGCTGACAATGCTGAGACGGCATCTAACTCAAAAACCCCTGCAGACTTCTACCCATCTCTCCTTGCCAATCCGGATTGCTCTTGGAGAATTCGTTCAATAATGCATATATCTCGTCAAAGCTTTTCTCCAACACTTGACCCCCAGCTGCAGCATCTACCACGATCTTCGTCTCAGAATGTAGTCCTTTTATGAAAGTGTGAGCTAACACTTCATTCGTCTGATTATGATGAGGACAGTCTCTGAGTAGCCCCTTGAACCTTTCCCAAGCCGAGTATAAAGATTCTCCAGCTTTCTGTTTGAAGGCAACTATCTCACTTCTGATCTTTGCAGTTTTGCCTGAAGGAAAGAACCTTGCCAGAAATTTTCTTGCCAAATCGTTCCATGATGTAATGGAATTTGCTGGTTCTGCCTTTAGCCATCGCTTAGCCTCACCCAACAGAGAGAATGGAAAAAGTGTGAGCCTCACATAATCTGGAGTGACCCCGTTAGTGATATAAGTATCACTAATCTCCAAGAAATTCAGAATATGCTGCTGTGGATCCTCGTGTGGAAGACCCATAAATTGCCCGTTTGCAAGCAGCTGGATCATGCTCTGTTTCAGCTCAAAGTGCCCAGTGATCCTGGGCTTCACTATGCTGGAGGTGACATTAGCAATGCTGGGCATCGCCACCTCCTGAACAGCCATGGGTTGCTCCTCTGCCATGTCCACAGGAAATTGAACAAGTTCCTAAATATTATTCGTGTCCCTTGCTTCCCTCAACCTCCTGTGAAATGTTCTCTCAGGTTCCGGATCAAAGCCTTGAAGTCGGTCCTGGCTTCTGACCCTACGCATTCAATCAAAGTTCCTGAGATCTGAGCAACAATCAAGTAACGTTAGACTCGACGAAATAAACAATTAAAGCAAAAAAAAAACTAGCAAGTAGCTAATATTAAGTCCCCGGCAACAACGCCAAAAACTTGTTGCTCCCAAACACACACGCAAGTATACGTGGTCGTACAAGTAATAAAATGATAAGTCGAGTGTCGAACCCATAGAGACTTATATCAACTACTTACTAACATACCAGTATTGTTATTCCGTCAAGCTAAATTCGAGTTCAAGAGTTCAATTATGCTACTACAATTCTAAGTAAGAACTAAATTATCAAGTAACGAGTTGATTGTTATGTATTCAGTAAAGACAAATATTCCAGGGTTGTGATCGATTCACCAATCGTATTGTGTTCTATGTAACTCTCCCTTTCATATAATTCACTCATGGTTGCTAATTAATCGATAAATGCTCTCATAGCCTTCTCCCGAAGTACTACTCGCCTATTCTCAATAGATTAACGCCTATATTCCTATGAAATCAATCTATTAAGAACGCATTAAGATTACAGTATTTAATTAAGCACAGTGATTAGGTATATTCCTATCCTAACCACAAATCCGCTCCCCCTGAGGGTTAAGATCATTCTCTCTTCAATTCTTCTCTAATCTAAACACGGCTTTCCCAAGCATAGCATAGATAGTGAATAGAACCTAACTGCTGGCCAGACAATTAAGCAATTGAACACAGAATTGGAGAAACAACCATATGTGAATGAATTATAATCAAGGTCAAGTCAATATCAAACAACAATATTCATGGCTTAATCACAACCCTAGAACAATGGGTTTTAGCCACTCATGCTAGTGTGCATCACAATTAGGTTCAATTTCATCACAAATAGCAAAAACAAAGAGAAGAAAAGAAGAACTTGACAGTCCAAACTACTCCTTGCCTCTTGCCTCCCGATTTCTTGCACTAAACTATCAAAACCTTGATGAATTGACCTTGGGCGAGCTTGACTTTATATAGGTTAAGTGGGTTTCTCTCCAGATTTCTAATTTTACCCCTAACTAGCTCTTTTCCGGACCGGCATCGCGCGAACTCGCGCGTCCTTCGCGCGTTTCTTCGCGCGATATTCTGCCTCAGCATTTTACGCGCGCGAACTACCGCGCGACTTCGCGCATTTCTTCACGCATCTGGGCCTGATTTTTTCCATTATCTTGTCTCGTCCTTGTGCGCACTCAGCTCCAAGGGGTCGTTTTTGCTCTTAAATCATTCCAATAACCTCTTGAAAGCACCATATAAGCTCCTCATCCTGCAATGTATACACACCACAATTAGAGCCTATTTTTCATCAATTAACCGTATTATGTCATTGAAATATAATTAAGCGGAAGCATAAACAATAGCTAAATCACCTAGATTTTGCCTATTATCACTTCCACCTAAGGTGCACAGAAAAGACCCAAAGTCAATATTCTTAGGGAACGGTGAAGTTTCTTAGGGTCTTTCTGTCCAAGTGCAGGTAGTTCACATCTTCACAGTCATATTTGTTTTACCTAGCCTCCTTGAGACAATGCCCAAACTGTTACGCTTTTTTCCAATTATAGCTCATATGGGCTGTAAAATATTCCTTCTCACCATCCCTATAGTGTATGAGACAAATATATGCATTCCGATTATGGTCGTATACTATGGTTACAAAAATTTTGAGGGGATAAGAAATAACATTTCAAGACCAATATATAGCAATTAATTAAAAAATAAAATTCACCAATATATTATTGGGAAAATACATAAGTTACCCCCTAAATTATGGACCAAATCCCTGTTACACACTTTTTACGGACGAAAATTATTTTACACACCCAACCTTTCCAGAGTGTGTCAAAAACACACCACTTTTTTGTTGACCAATTTTTTAAAATATGCTTGATATCATGCACCAATAAGGTCGTGACACGTGTCTTAACAAAAAAACCTTAATTTACACCTTAATTAATGATTCTTTCTTAAATAAATAAATAAAAGCATCCCCCTCCCCAACCGGTCTCTCATCTTCCCCAATTCCCACTTTTGGTCGTCTTCTATTAGAGGTTTCTCTGCCATTAAAATCACTATTGCCACCACCTTATCACCACCATTGTCATAAAAACCATCACCATCAACATTATATTTTAGAACAAAATCCATAAACACCATAACCCTATTTCTTTACGCCCAAAAACAAAAATTGCACAAAATATTCAGTTTTTTATGGCACTCTACCGGATGCCTGATCTAGAAACAAAATTATTAATCATCATCATATTAGTTGTGACATAAATCCAGCACTGGAAGGATTATAGTCAGGTAGATAGTAGAGAAAGGAACCATTATCAGCTTGTATACTCGTATTAAAGTATATTTAATTTATTATCTTCTCTCCTGCCATTGTTGAGCTTCAAAACCCAATTCTTGACCTTTGGCAAAAAAAATAAACAAAATCATCGATCCGGTGAATCTGATACTATTCTAGGTATATGATTTTAAACCACAAAGTTGCTAAGGTAAAAGAATCGGTTTCCTGTGGTAAAAGATTTGGGAAAACGTAAGAGAATTGTGACGCAAAGTAAATGAACTGATTTTAGCAGATATGAAAACAAGAAAGGGGGGGGGGGGTGTCCATCAAATCTAAAAATATTTCAGTCAATCCTGGAGGAGATGAATATTTAATTTAGAATTTATATTTAGATGTAGAATTATTTCAGTATTTCAGAACTTAATCTATGGAGAAGAGAAAGGTGAGTGTCTAGGGAGAAGGAAAATGGGTGGAGTGGTTGGCGGAGGGGGGGGGGGGTGGAAGAGACCAAATTATTTCGAGATATAATAATTAAAAATAGAAAAATAAAAAATGACTCAAAAAAATTTAAAAAATAGAAAAGGCTGGATATGTGGCATTCACATAATGGTTCTTACCCAAAAATTTACCATTCACTCGCCTCTTTTAGGTGTAAAACACGCGCGCGCCTGCTGTAAAATATGGTGTGTCTTAGGCACACTTCGAAAAGGTTAAGTGTGTAAAGTAATTTTCGTTCGAAAAAAGTGTGTAACAGGAATTTGGTCCATAGTTCAGGGGGTAAGTTATGTATTTTTCCTATATTATTAGAAGAGATGTTCAAATAAAGCTTAACATAACCATGTTTTGAGGTACTGTTCATTACCCCTTTACTGTTGCCTATTGGTTCTTTATATTTAATTTGTTAGCCCTCTCAAGTACTACTTGGTCTTATTTCTCACTACTTGGCACTATGGAAGTTCTTGATCCTTTAATAATTCACGAGACTTGGCCAGAATCAGTAAAAAAATTCCCATATGATTTTTGGGGAACTGAATACATAATTTAGCCACCTCAATTAACTGCAAAGATGGACTTGGTATGTGTAAGGACCCGACTGGTCGTTTTGCTTTTAGAACCCCGTCCCCCCCTAAATAAGACTTTCCACGCTTGCTTTAACTAATTTACGACCTTCAGGGATGGTTGGTTTGGGATTTGGAAGAGTTTTAGTTGAAATAGGCACACTTGTTTCCCTAAGATTTTCTTAAAAGGTTAAGTTTGACTTTGGTCAATATTTTTAGTAAACAGATCCGGTTCTGTATTTTGACGGTCCCGTAGCATCCGTAGGAAGATATGGGACCTAGGCGTACGCTCGGAATCCAATTCCGAGGTCCCTAACCCGAGTAATGAATTTTTGTTAGAAATTGTTAAATTGAAATTCTAAGGATTTAATAATTAAATAATGCTTGATCATATTGGTATCGGGCCCGTATGTTGGTTCTAGAGTCCAGTACAGGTCCAATATAACATTTATGTCTTGCCTGTGAAATTTGGTGACAAACGGGACTGATTTAACGTGATTCGGACGTCCGATTGTAATAATAGGAATTTGAATGTTCTTAAGGATTTCATGCGTTTTGGTGTTGAATCCGTAGTTTTAGATGTTATTTCGGCGATTTGATCGCTCGAACAAGTTTGTACGATGTTGTTGGACTTGTGTGAGTGTTCGGAGTGGAGCCCCAAGGGCTCGGGTGAGTTTCGGGCATAGGTTGGGAGTAGAAAACACACCAGATTTCTGGTGTTTTTGGTTGCTGCAGCAGATCTCGCAATTGCGAGATATTGTTCGCAAATGCGAACATCGCATTTGCGAGGAGGGCTTCGCAATTGCGAAGCAGCCCGACCCAGGCACAATCCGCATTTGCGAAAAATTTGTCGCATTTGCGATCCCATCAGAAGTCGCAATTGCGACTCTTGGGTCGCATTTGCGACCACTGCAACATAACCCATGCTTCGCATTTGCGAGGCTTTTGTCGCAATTGCGATCTCGCATTTGTGAACCTGGTGTCGCAAATGCGACATCAGAGGCCTGGGCACAACTTTTAAAAACAGGACTTAGGCCATTTATTTCATTTCACTTCTACACTTGAGCGATTAGGGAGCTTTCAAAGATGGGATTTCAACCTAGCATTGTGAGGTAAGTTATTTCTACTTAATGTGAGTTTAATACTTGGGTTTTGGGTAGATTAACACACTAAAATTAGTGAAAATCATGGGGTTAGAGCAAAAACCTAGGGTTTTGATGAAAGTTAGATTTAACCACGAAATTTGTTATGAAATGAAGTAGAAATCATATATTGTTGTTCCTTAGGTTATAAAGAACAACATTCTTCGGAAAATCTCGAAATCCGGGCCCGTGGGCCCGGGGTCGGATTTTAGGAAACTTGTGATTTGGGTTGGGAAATTTCCTTAATAGTTAGAACGCAATCTTGTGAGCTTGTATTAACTAGTTCCTACCTCGTTGAATTAGTTTTGGATCCTTCGGCTCCAAATTTGAGGGTTTGAGCACGTTCTTGGTATTGGAAGTACGCTTTGGAGCGAGGTGAGTCTCCTTTCTAACCTTGTAAGAGGGAATTGTCCCCATAGGTGAGTTAATTGGTTATGTGCTCCTATTTGTGGGGGTAACGTGCGCACGAGGTGACGAGAGTCCGTGCGTAGCTACTATTATGCTTATGTCCGGGTAGTTTAGGACCCAAAAGCATGCTTACTTGTAATAAATGCAACCTTGTTGACAAATTTAAAAAAAATGCTTAAATCATATCGAAGTGGCAAACGATTTTCCAATAGAGTTAAGCTTCATTTTCTTGACTTGTAAAAAAGGGGAATTTACACCTCCTTGAATAATTATTTCCTTGACGAATGTCTTCATTGACCGTTTGAATATGTGATTCTATGTGTACCTGCGTCACATGTATGATTCGCGAGCAGGGTGATTGTTTATTTATATTTGACCGCGTCGCATGTATGATTCGCGAGCGGGGTAATAGATGCATCTATGGTTCGCGCCATTCGACCCTCTGGCAGTGCACAGTTTAAATATTGTTGGATCGGGTCGTACGTCCTCGGCATGATTTGCGCATACTTGTATTGCTTGCCTTGAAATTTATTGAAGTGATATTGTTTCTTTCCGGTTTGAGAATAAATGTATAAATGATGAAAAAGGGATTTGTGAATTCCCTATAAAAGAAAGAATTGCCTACTTGCTTCACTTTATTGTATTACAATCATACTTATATAAATCCTCAACTTGTTACATTATTGATTTATCATTATTGGACCATTAGTAAGTGTCGATGTCGACCTCTCGTCTCTACTTCTTCGAGATTAGGCGGGATACTTACTGAGTACACGTTGTTTTCGTACTCATGCTACACTTACTGTGCATTTTTGTTGCACGGGCATATGCATCTCTAGCGGCCTAGTGGGCGTAGCAGCATGGTTGATACGGAGACTTAGGTGAGCTGCCTCTGTCGAGACGACCCGCATCCAGCAGAGTCTCCTTCAGATTTCCATATTTACTTTCTATCCTATTTGTATTCCGGGCAGTTATTGTATTATATTGTCTCCTAGAGATAGCTCATGCACTTGTGATACTGGGTTCTAGGATGATTATGGGGTATTTTGTATTGACTTCTTGACATTTATATTTAATTTGAAATGAGTATCTTTTACTAGTAAAATTGAATGAAAATCAGAGTTTTCACAATCATTTAAATGAGAATTTAATTAAGTATTTATGGTTAGCTTGCCCGACAGCGGTGTCCGGTGCCATCACGACCCTTAGTGGATTTTGGGTCGTGACAACATGGTATCAAAGCACTAGGTTCCCTTAGGTCTCACGAGTCATGAGCAAGTCTAGTAGAGTCTCGCGGAACAGTACGGAGACGTCTGTACTTATCTTCGGGAGGCTACAGGGCTGTTAGGAGTACTTCCCTTCTTGATTCCTCATCGTGCGGTTTGAATCCTTTGAGGCTTATGCCTTTATTTCCTTCCTATTCAATTTCATGCGACGTGGAGCGCTTGTTATAAATCAGGAATTGAGAAATTTTAAAGGTACTACAGAGATGGTACGGGATGCTTCTCCGGCGTAGTTGGTTTGACTATTGTCGTCGCCTTGTGGAAGGATATTCTGTCGTTTCGGCTAAGTAGCGGTACTTCTAAGAGCTCTGAGGCTAGGCACAAGTTGCCGTGATGCTTATGAACGGTTGTCGCGTAGTATTGATATGATGGTAGGATGCTTGCCTACGTGTCGGGGCAGTGAATGACTTGAAGGGAGGTTTACTCAGTGCATGATTTAGAGATACGGTATTTTATTCCCGGCGGGGGAAAGACAATCGGGCTAAGAATGTTCAGATTGGGTTGATGGAATAACGAGGCTTGGTATTTGCAAGCGTGGTAGAATTTTCATCTGTGATGAGGTGTCGTTGTCCTTGCTGAATGTACTAAGTTCGCCGGTGTTAAGAGCTTCTACGATTCGCCTTTGGGGCAGGATATTGTGAGATAGTATTGGAGAAGCGGCTGTTAGAGACCGCGGGGTGCGGTGGTTCAGGATTGAATATGTATTTCTAATGCCGACGGCTCGAGAAAGATGATCTTCGGAAGGGTTTAAAGGTTAGTAGCGGTCTGTTGGTTCAAGTGCTGCCGAGATAGATTTTGATCTAAGGCATCAGCTGAGCAGCAAAGGATGAGGAAGGACGTGTGGGAAGTGTCATGCGGTGGTTAAACTTCTAGGAGGCCAGGTGTAAGAAGCGGAAGTAGAATAGTTGCTTAAAGAAGAGGGTTTGGCCAAAGTGGGAGAGTGGCAGAGCAGCACGTGGATTCGGTGGCAGGATAACTACACCCTTGAGGAAAGTTTGGAGTGATTTGGGAATTTTTAGTGGATGGTGATTGGGTCTACGAGCTTAATTTGAAATATTGGCTAGCATAACGGCGAGAGATTTGATATGACAGAAAGAAGCTTCTTGATATGAAGAAGGATACAAAATAACTTTGAATTTGAAGATATTGTCGCACATTTAGTTAATGTCCACGAGGAGTGAATGGACTTGTGCAGCCGGTGGATGAGCACGGGCTCAGGACGGGTCATTGATGTCGTAGTGATGGTGCCTCGTGCAGCGGCGTTGAAAGATGTCGGGGCGTAATCTCCACATATGGGTTATCTCCTATGAGCAGATAAGCGGTCGCGTGATTGGCGAAGCTTCTGCGAAGAGTCCTACTGTCTATCTAGTAAGGATGTCTAATATGTGAATGTTGCTAGAGATTCAGAGTGTCCATGAAACGCTAAAGGAGCGGAATTTGGCAGTTTGATTGAGCAAGGTCATGTCAATAAGAGATAAAGAATCTCGGTAGGCTCTGGAGTGGTGTAATAATGGCTTCAAGCTAAGTGGGAGAGTCCACCGCCTACGGTTGGATTGCATGGTCGTTTATTTATGAGATTTCCTGTTATTAGCATATTGATGGGTTATTTCAGCTAAGGGAAAAGAACATAAGAGGTAATTTGAGCAAAGGAATTGTTAAGGGTGTGCTAGGGCTGGCCTTATTGGCTCATGTTCAGATTTGGGGAAGGATTCAGGAGTTATGCCTTGTGTGGATGCAGGTTTCAAGGAAAGTGATTCGGCCGGATGCTTCGTCGAGAGGGTATTCATGTTCTAGAAGATTCATGGAGTTGATTATGTTCGGGACCAAGTCAGAGTGGGCGGCTCTCAACAACGGTCCTAGTGGACTCAAAAGTTAAAGTATGGTGCTTAATGATTTCGAGTCTATAAGTATGGTTAGGAATCGAGCCTTTGTAGAAGATTATGATAAGGGGCTCGGAGTGTTCTACGATATTTTCGTCTTGCAATGTAGCATTGGGAGGAAAATGAGGAAATGACTTCGGATTCGTGGAGGAATTATCAAAATGGGTGTATCAGTTGAAGATGCGAATGTGCGCGCAAGGAGGGTATGAAACGGTTCATGGGCTTGGAGACAATGTGGTCTCGAGGAATGGAGTCGCTCAAGATGAGTGCGGATTTAGGTTAGTGATGTAAGGAATGGAGCTATTATTACCTCTAAGGCAAGTTAAGGATGAATTAGAAGAAATTTGATTGGTTGGCCATGGTTGAATTGGCATAATGGTGGCGGTGATCAGTTCCTTCAGCGTGATTAAGTTACGTAGGTGATTTGTGGAGATACGTGTGAGGCTTGTCGACCGCCGTAATTGATTTTATTCGGAAGCATCCTAGTGTTATGGCCGGTTATGTGTAGGCGGATCCCGGAAGGGCTATGGTGGCTTAGACCACTACTCGAAGATTTGCATGTTCTACGATTATGAGAATTCACTTGTGTATTGCTGTGGTTCTCCTGAAATGAGTTAAGTGAAAAGTTTCTATTTGATGAAGTATTAGTCCATTAGTGGTTCCGGAGTTATGAAAAAAATCGTGTTCTATCACATGGCTTGTTAGGTGCAGTGAATGGTATGAAATTTGAATGTGAGGATCAAGGTTGCGGTTCAGTGTTTGACGAGGATGTCACGAGCTCGGATGAGCATGAAAGGGGTTTGAATGATTAGAGTAAGCTGGCATTGTCTTTAGCGTCACCTGGGATCAGTGTTTTGTGAAAGAGGCTTCGCATCTTGGTTATGGATTCTTGATCGCTTTTTCAGCGTTAGTGCGGTCGGTGGTATGGATGTGCAGAATTGTTATGTGTTACGAAAGATCGTGGGAGCGTGTCCCACGGGAAGATTGTATAAGTGTGGCATGTAATCACTTGATTGATTGAAGAATGAAACCAAGTATGAAGATTGTGGTGATATGGTTAATTTAAGAATTTATGCCTAGAGGGCACTCGATTTATTGGATTGTGGACTGTGGAGGATTATTTCGGTTCTGATGGTTGTTCTTGTGTGTTATGGGAAAGAGGGGTTATCATAGACCCAGAAAAGATTTTTGGCCTAGTTCGGTACGATCAGAATCGGCTTGAGGCCTGTGGATGGATTTAAATATGAATATGGGCTCTATATCGGGCCGAATGTGTTCATTTCAGCATAGCTCCCCTTATGGAGGAGTATTCAGACGTTGGGTGTTAATTCGTCGCCGGCTATTTCATGTAATGCTATATTGTGACGTGTGAGTTGCGAAACGGCTTGGTAAATTTCATATGTGTTAAAGTTCCGCGTAGCGATGGTGTTATGTGAGCAGGATGGATCTTTAGTTTTAGAACATATATCGCACCTCAGTTGTGCTTGAGTTTGTTAGCTTATGGCACTATATGTCCCCTCAAGGATGGTATTATGCACTTAGCGTGCTTGTGACCGGTATTCGGTATTTTGTTGTAATGAGCAATTTAGCTCGATGTGTATCCCCTTATGTGAATTTTATGTGTGGATCGGGTGGCACGTCGCCATGGGTATATTGTTTGGATCAGGTTGCACGCCGCAACAGTGTGATGATAATTACAGTCCCTTATATTCTATTCTGTGTGTTTTGTTTCCCATTTTCTGAGGAAAGTTCATAATAGTTGCGTGATTTGAGTAGTCCCTCCCAGAGTTCATTTTCCTTATGTATTGCGTTCGAGATGGTAGCCTATTGGCACATTGTGGCAGCATATGAGACTTTTGGTCAGGTCTGGGGTGGCTTGTTGCCTGAGCAGTTTGTACTGGGTGGGACAAGGTTATTGGATCTAGGATCAGTGCGGTCGGATTATATGAGGTATATTAAAGAGCAAATACCATTATTTGGTTCAGAATGAGGTAATGATTCTTGTCAGGAGTATAGACTCAGCGGTTTGTCGGCTCGGCAGTTGGTTATGAGTTCTTCACGTCTCTTCCGCCGTCGCGGTATTGTGAGAGTTGGAACAAGACTTATATATATCCCGAGGTGCATTAGGAGCATCAGATTCGTGGAATTTAAGCTATTATGATCAGAGAATGTTATTATGGTCCAATGAATGATGTGGTGCATGGTGAGAATTCGACAAAGGTATTCAGTCACGTTCGGGTACACCGTGTGGTAATTGATACGGTGTTCATGTATTGGAAGCAGGCTTGGCAGAGAATTTCGGATGATGAAACTGGTTCTAAGCTCATTTGTTTGAATAAAAGAGAATATCTTCAGATTTGCTCGAGCTAATGTGCTCAACTGAGTCGTGGTTGCACGGGTAGGTGCACAAGGTGTTTAACCGTGATTTCAGGCAACTCCAGCGCAGTTCTTAGCACGTTCGAGGACGAGCGTATGTTTAAGTGGGAGAGAATGTAATGGCCCGACTGGTCATTTTGCTTTTAGAACCCCGTCCCCCCCCTCCCCTTAAATAAGACTTTCTGTGCTTGATTTAACTAATTTACGACCTGCGGGGATGGTTGGTTCGGGATTTGGAAGAGTTTTAGTTGAAATAGGCACACTTGTTTCCCTAAGATTTTCTTAAAAGGCTAAGTTTGACTTTTGTCAACATTTTTAGTAAACGGACCCGTACTTGTGTTTTGACGGTCCCGGAGGCTCCGTAGGAAAATATGGGACCTGGGCGTATGCCCGGAATCGAAATCCGAGGTCCCTAGCTAGCGTAATGAATTTTTGTTAGAAATTGTTAAACTGAAATTCTAAGGATTTAATGAAATTAAATAATGCTTGATCATATTGGTATCGGGCCCGTATGTTGGTTCCGGAGCCCGGTACAGGTCTAATATAACATTTAAGTCTTGTCTGTGAAATTTGGTGAGAAACGGGACTGATTTGACGTGATTCGGACATCCGGGTTATAAAAATAGGAATTTGAATGTTCTTAAGGATTTCATGCGTTTTGGTGTTGAATCCGTAGTTTAGATGTTATTTCGGCAATTTGATCGTTCGAAAAAGTTTGTACGATGTTGTTGGACTTGTGTGAGTGTTCGGAGTGGAGCCCCGAGGGCTCGGGTGAGTTTCGGGCATAGGTTGGGAGTAGAAAACACACCAGATTTCTGGTGTTTTTGGTTGCTGTAGCAGATCTCGCAATTGCGAGATATTGTTCGCAAATGCGAACATCGCATTTGCGAGGAGGGCTTCGCAATTGCGAAGGAGCCCGACCCAGGCACAATCGGCATTTGCGAAAACTTTGTCGCATTTGCGATCCCATCAGAAGTCGCAATTGCGACTCCTGGGTCGCATTTGCGACCACTGTAGCATAGCCCAGGCTTCGCATTTGCAAGGCTTTTGTCGCAATTGTGATCTCGCATTTGCGAACCTGGTGTCGCAGATGCGACATCAGAGGCCTGGGCACAGCTTTTAAAAACGGGACTTAGGCCATTTATTTCATTTCACTTCTACACTTGGGCGATTTGGGAGCTTTCAAAGAAGAGATTTCAACCTAGCATTGTGAGGTAAGTTATTTCTCATTAATGTGAGTTTAATACTTGGGTTTTGGGTAGATTAACACACTAAAATTAGTGAAAATCATGGGGTTAGAGCAAAACCTAGGGTTTTGATGAAAGTTAAATTTAACCACGAAATTTGTTATGAAATGAAGTAGAAATCATATATTATTGCTCCTTAGGTTATAAAGAACAACTTTCTTCGGAAAATCTCAGAATCCGGGCGCGTGGGCCCGGGGTCGGATTTTAGGAAACTTGTGATTTGGGTTGGGAAATTTCTTTAATAGTTAGAATGCAATCTTGTGAGCTTGTATTAACTAGTTCCTACCTCGTTGAATTAGTTTTGGATCGTTCGGCTCCAAATTTGAGAGTTTGAGCACATTCTTGGTATTGGAAGTACGCTTTGGAGCGAGGTGAGTCTCCTTTTTAACCTTGTAAGAGGGAATTGTCCCCATAGGTGAGTTAATTAGTTATGTGCTCCTATTTGTGGGGGCTACGTACGCACGAGGTGACGAGAGTCCGTGCGTAGCTACTATTATGCTTATGTCCGCGTAATTTAGGACCCAAAAGCATGCTTACTTATAATAAACACAACCTTGTTGACAAATTAAAAAAAATGCTTAAATCATATCGAAGTGGCAAACGATTTTCTAAAAGAGTTAAACTTCATTTTCTTGACTTGTAAAAAAGGAGAATTTACACCTCCTTGAATAATTATTTCTTGACGAATGTCTTGATTGACCGTTTGAATATGTGATTCTATGTGTACCTGCTCGCATGTATGATTCGCGAGCAGGGTGATTGTTTATTTATATTTGATCGCGAGCGGGGTAATAGATGCATCTATGGTTCGCGCCATTCGACCCTCTGGCAGTGCACAGTTTTAATATTGTTGGATCGGGCCGTACGTCCTCGGTACGGGTGTTCATAAAAACCCGAAAAACCGAACCAACCCAAAAACCAAACCAAACCGACCAAAAAACCGATACTTTTTGGTTTTGTTTGGTTTTGGTTTTGAATTTTAAAAACCGATCAAATTTGGTTTGGTTTTGATTTTAATCAGAAAAAACCGAAAAAAACCCGAACCAAACCGACTATAGGAGTAGCTATTTCAAATTTATTATTACACCTATATATATGTATATTTTTATACAAAGTTTCAAAAATTTTATGCTAAATGTTAATAGTTTACACTTTTAGTATTGTTCTTTACCTTTACATTCTAGTTTGATGGGTAGTTTTCTTTTGTTAAGTGTAAGAATCCATTTCGTGTTAAAAATAATATATTTTTAATTGAGTCCTTAAATTATTCATCACTATTTGATTCAATTATCATCAATATATCTTGGTAAATAATAGATTTCTCAAAGGGCAATTGATTTGATTGTGTTACGTTGAAAATGTGATTGCCGGAATATGTGTTTGATAGTGTATGTCTTATATTTAAGAAAAAACCGACAAATGACTGAAAAAACGAAAAGACCGACAAAATCCGACATAAACCGAATCGAGAAAAAACCGACTTAATTGGTTTGGTTTGGTTCTAATATTTGAAAAACCGACTTACTTGGTTTGGTTTCCTTTTAGGGAAAAACCGATCCAAACCGAATCATGAACACCCCTAGTCCTCGGCATGATTTGCGCATGCTTGTATTGCTTGCCTTGAAATTTATTGAAGTGATATTGTTTCTTCCCGGTTTGAGAATAAATGTATAAATGATGAAAAAGGAATTTGGAAATTCCCTGTAAAAGAAAGAATTGCCTACTTGCTTCACTTTATTGAATTACAATCATGCTTATATAAATCCTCAACTTGTTACATTATTGATTTATCATTATTGGACCATTAGTAAGTGTCGAAGTCGACCTCTCGTCTCTACTTCTTCGAGATTAGGCGGGATACTTACTGAGTACACGTTGTTTTCGTACTCATGCTAAACTTGCTGTGCATTTTTGTTGCACATGCATATGCATCTCTAGCGGCCTAGTGGGTGTAGCAGCATGGTTGATATGGAGACTTACGTGAGCTGCACCTCTCGAGACGACCCGCAGCCAGCAGAGTCTCCTTCAGATTTCCATATTTACTTTCTGTCCTATTTGTATTCCGGGCAGTTGTTGTATTATATTGTCTCCTGGAGATAGCTCATGTATTTGTGACACCGGGTTCTAGGATGATTATGGGGTATTTTGTATTGACTTCTTGACATTTATATTTAATTTGAAATGAGTATCTTTTACTAGTAAAATTGAAGGAAAATCAGAGTTTCCACAATCATTTAAATGAGAATTTAATTAAGTATTTATGGTTGGATTGCCCGACAGCGGTGTCCGGCGCCATCACGACCCTTAGTGGATTTTGGGTCGTGACAGTATGTAAGATTTGTAGTGCAAAATATGTACAAAGCAATAAATTAGATGAGGAAAATTGGAGAATATAAAATATGTTATAAAACACAATAAAAGAAGAAAAAGAGTATTGCAGAGAAAAGTAGGGAGAGAGAATTCCTATTGATTTTGGTATGAATTACAATGGAATAGGACCCCTCTATTTATAGGGAAAGAGTGACTTAGCCACCAAGTAAAATCCCTAAAATCTCTCTAAAATATAGACATTCACCATAAATAAAACTCTATTTATAACACTCCCCCTTGAATATCCATTCAACAGATAATGTGCCTCGTTAAAACCTTAACTAAAATAAAATCCAGTGGAAAAAAATTCCAGTAAAGAAAAAAGAGTACACATATCTAACATTACGCCTTTTGGTTGCCTCATTAAAAACCTTGCAAGGAAAACCCACTGGGACAAAACCTTGTAAGGGAAAAAGAGTACAACGCATATTGACTCCCCCTGATGAGAGCACCAATTCGCATCTTTGAGCCTTTGCATTCCAATCTTGTGCACCATCTTCGAAAGATCGTTGGTAGAGATTCGATAAATAAATCAACCATATTAACTTGAATGAATTTGTTGCACCTTGAAATCATCATTCTTGAGAGATATGTAATGTCTTCATAAAATGCCGTGAAATGGCCTTTTCAATATCTCCATAGAGATTCTCGCTATCATACTATCATGCTTATAGTTATAGCAAGATACATATGTGCACAAATAGCACTTAGAATGTGGTACGTCATGACCAAAAATTGTATATGCTTTAAGCGATTTAAATCATTCAAGGATTGTCATATAAGTCATATAATAGACTTCAATTAGATGCATATCAAATTTTCATGTCATGCTAAACAAATAAGATATCGAAAACTGATTGCACATATCATTGACTTTTTACTTTCAAGTGATTGAACTACATGTCCAAAACATGTCTTTCATATGAAACCAATTCTATTCGAATTGTGTCTTCTCCATTTGGCCAATATTTTTTTGTTTGTATTCGACAGACTTAAGATCCTCATTTATACTTAGCTTTATGATAGATGTCGTCGACGAACATTTTATACCGGTTCCAATATTTTTCCAAACATAACATAAAGATCTCTTCATTTATATTTTCAAGTACCTGAACCTCTCCTGAGATTTTATGAAGTGTTATGTCGTGTGATCTTCTAGATCACTTGCCTCCTTATTATGATCATTTGCTCGTCTTCTTTATCAAGAATTTTAACTGAAACCGATTTGTCTATACGCTTTAAGTGTACCATAGACTTTGTCCTTCTAGGACTTATTCTAATAGGAGCATTTGCAGTGAGAATATAGTTACTTTCTTTGGGTCAGCAAATGCGTCTGGCATGCTTTGAAATATATTGCAGATGAATTATCTTTTTATGAACTTCAAGTTCATATTATCTTATTCGAGGATCTAGATGTATAAATGATAATTCATTCCACGTAACTTTTTCTTAACTGTTTATCATGTCTCCCCCTCATGTTAGAAAAACTAACTTTCTTTCTCAATTTTGGAAACTCACCTTTGTGTGTTATGGTGTTAATCAAAATATACACCGCACATCTATAATAATAAAATAAAATTATTTGGTTCCTGACCCTGAACCACTTGTGAGGGGAGAATGTAATATACTTTCGTATATAACCTATATCAAACTGATATAGATAACTTTGTTCTCATAAGCAACAATTTAACTATTAAGTGGAGACACTCAATAAATTATTTTGCTAAATCAACTGTGATGTAAACCTACTTATCAAGATGAATTGTCTTGAATAAAAAATCTGGAAATTATGCTATAAATTAAATTATTGAGCAAGTTACCTCGCAAACATCAGCTTGCGGGTTAATAATAATCGCACATGTAACCATCTCATAGAACCTTATGTTGTATACATGGCAGGTGAATGGGCCCATATTCACCTTTGATATCACGAGAACATGCAAGATAAGAGAATTCATAAAGAACTTTCTAGTTCTTTATATTTACCCATTTGAATTCTCTTTTATTTTTGCATATCATACATAAATTAACATGGCTAAATCAATTATGCCAACTGAATAAGTTATCAACAATGATAAAGTTCAGGTTTACACCATGACGTTGAAATTATGAATAAACTCCAAGTTTATTATGATATGAAATTTTATATCAATAAACATCCACTTTATTACGGTATTCTTTTATTTGTGTAGTACAAGCTGGAGAATAAAGCGGGTAACTTTTTACATACATATTACCCGGCTACAAGTTGTAATAATAGAAGATATTAAATCTTTCCTTTATTTATAGTCTCAATATAACCCACTGCTTTGGCGAATACTTTAGAAACTCAATTAAGTTTCTTTGAGACTTACTACATCACAATATCTTATTGATAATCAGTTTTATTCCTCCAAAATAGTAATAATTGGCTTTTCCAGAGCTCTCATTTAATTTGGTACTACCACATATTCATCAACATCCATATGGTGAATATCTCTTTTAAAGAGAAAGTTATACCATTATGGTTATGGTCAAAATTATATGCAAGATCTGTTTCTTGCATTACCGTTGTCTTTTAATAATCACATTGCCAAAATATTTTGGCGTACAATAGGTACGTGACCGGTGATCATTCATGCCATAATAATGAAATTATTTTCTTATTTCATCTCAAACCTCCTTCTAGAAGTGAGTGTGGTTTATTCACTACCACTAGCACATTCATATTCTTGCAACAATGAATATTTATTCATAAATCACATGTTGTCACATTCACATCATGAACTGACAATAATCATCTATATGTGCTTTACAAAATCTCATGTCAAATCAGTGACAAATATTACTTTCACAGAGTGAAGGATTATTTTGAGAATTCTTATTGTTCTCATTACCACAATGATGACGATTATAATTTTGTCTATTGCTACGTCCATATCCATTTATATCTTCACGGTAATAATTTTGTTTTCTTTCAGACTTATTACATATTGGTATCACATTCTCTTAAGGGAATGAGAATGAAGCAAATCAAATGGGACAGGTTTCCACTTTTTGTGCTCACAATCATACATGAATATGATCATGGCAAGATAGAGAAATTTTACCACTTCGAGTGGTTATAATTTCTTACAAACTCTATTAGAGTTATAATTAAGCTTTGTCGGCTTTGCTTGTATATAAAATCAAATTATAGAATTTTAAGAATTAAAAAGAGAAAAATAAGATAAATACTTACGTTAAATCCAGAATTTAATCATGAAGGAAGTTCATGGAACAATTGACAATCATTATGCTCAATCCCAAAGCTTCTACTAAATTGGTTAGAGTATCGTGCTAATAACGTGTATAAAACAATAAAAGAAGAAAAAGAGTATTGCAGAGAAAAGTAGGGAGAGAGAATTCTTATTATTTTTGGATGAATTACAATGGAATATGACCCTCTATTTATAGGAAAAGGGTGACTTAACCACCAAGTAAAATCCCTAAAATCTCTCTAAAATATAGACATTTACCATAAATAAAACTCTATTTACAACACAATATAACTTATTATTCGATAAATGGAGGAACCGGCTAGGCTGACAATAGGGAATTAAATAGATATACGAAATACCATAAAGCCAAAAAAATGAGCTTATTTATTAGAGATTTAAGAAATGGACATTTGATGCATGTATACATTTTGATGTATACTTTATTTACTAGTTATTGCTTTGGGAGATACACATTATCTTTTTTTTTTTTGAATCCCAGGAAAATCCGCAGCCGCTACAGCTTTGCCACAGCCTCTGCCCTTCGGGTGAGCACTCTGTGGTGAGCACTCTGTGCGCACTGGATTAAACCCCACTGTGTAATAGCCTTATCTTATGATGGTCTCTGATGTTATTTTAGCCTTTATTCTTTGAACAACTTTTAATATTTACAATGTAAGTTGACTCCTTGTTAAGATTTTTATATTCTTTATAAAATTTGATTGGTGTTATATTTTTCAAGAATCTTCATTTTATACGTGGAATTGTGGGGTTGAATTAAAATGCAGGTTGAGTTTCCAATTTGATTCAATTTTGAATTTTAATAAGGTTTTTTATTTTTTTATTTTTTTATATAGTACCACATACTGTATTAATTTCATTTAACACGTATCATTTATTTGCTTTCATCGTCTAAGTTCTTTACAATGTTGATTTGAATTATATTACAAACACTACAATATATTTCAATTTTTGCTTCCGCTATAGTATCACTAAGTTCATCCATCACATTATTTCCAAATTTTGAATTATATTACAAACACTAAGACGTGTAAAAAGGGGGACTCTACGACCATCAAAAGATGAGGATACATTTTTTGTTCATTTCGTTTTTCTTTTTCTTCCTTTTATTCGACCAACATTGCCTAACAATAGGAATGGCACGCGGTGCGGGGCGGGTTCTGTCTGAATCCGCGCAATTTAAACCCGCCCCGCCCCGCATAGGATATAAATCAGCATTCACCTGTCCCGCACTCCACCCGCCCCGCCTCGCCCCGCAATTTTTTTAATAAAAATTCTTTTATTAACACTGAATTACACTTGAATCATTCTCCTGGATCTTGTTTTGTTCTTTTCTTTTTCAGATCGAGAGAAAATACCTTGGGTGTGAGCAGTTGGTGAGCGTTCAGTGCATGAGCACCAAGAGAAAAAAGAATTTAATTTTGGTTCGAATCGAGCAAATAAATACTGACTTCGTTTAAGAGAAAAAAATATATTCCCATGTTACACAATCAATATAGTACATCTTATCTTAGTTTCTATTTAATCTTATTTTAATAAATTTAATATAATTTAGTGTAAGCACTGATTCTGAGTAAATCTTAGCATCTTATTTGTTTGGTATCTTTCAATCATCTGAGTTTGAATTTTATCAAATTTGTTAAAGTGAAATCGGATGTTGAGTTAATCATATCAATATAACGCAAAGTACGTTATAATCATAAGTCACTATTTATTTAGTCTGATATTTGGAAGGTAAAAAGTGTCAAATATTCTGAGTATATAGAAATGATATCTTTTAATAAAATATTCTGGGTATATAAAAAGTTATGTCTTTTAATAAAATATTGACATAAAATCGAAAACTTGTAGTAATTGACTTTCATTTAGAAATTAAATTAAAACATTAGTGGGTGCCGAAAGCCTCGTGTGCATCTATTAATAAACTAAACTTTATGCATTTTTTAAAATAGTTTTGTTGAGGAACCACTAGAGAAAGAAAAATTATAGGATTGACCTCATATATACAACTTGTGTAGTTAAGCAAGTTTTGATATCAAAACAGATTCTGTTAGTACAAAAAATTAAATTCCCACCCGCGCCCCGCATTATTTTTTTAATTAAAAAATTGAACCCATTCCGTCCCGCCCCATAATTGCAAACTCTCAAACCCGCATCGCCTAGCTAACGTTCAAACACGTCTCTCCCCGCACCGCACCGCCTCATTGCAATCCCTACCTAACAATGAAACCAAAAACAAAAAGTAGTTGGCAATAGTGACAAGCTCTTTTCTTTTGTTTTACTACTATTACAAACTAAAGGCAGTTTGAAGTGTGTCATCATAGTTCTATTGAAAAACAGGAGGAGGAACACATTAAACTTATTTGTCGCCTTACTTGTTCCTAGTTTGAAACTTGAAGCACTATACAGTATTAATGTAACAACACAACTCATTGGTGTTATTGTCCGCTATAGGTCTATTCGCACTAATTTAAAACGTTTTATTAGAGTCTAAGGCATATCTATTTATATACCTAGCATCTCTCCCGTATTTTATCGATGTGAAATTTGCCTAAGGTATCACAATTAAGGGGTAAGAGAGCACCCACAAAGTTACATAATTTGGTTGGAGAGATTAAGTGGATTATTTCGATATAAAATCTAGGATTAAATTTATCTTATACTTAGACGAGGATATTAGTTAAAACTGAAAAATAATATATACTACAACTATAGAATTATCTACTCCATATAGAAGGTAATCTTAATTATAATTCCAGGATAATTTAGGGAATTTTTTTTATTAGGGCAATCTTGATTGTAATTCCACGATAATCGATCCCACATAGGAGATTTATGATCGATTCTCCTCATCAGCAGTCTTCTCAGTCAGAGCTCGTTGCACCGGGCTTGTCTAGTACGGTTTACATTTTCTGTGTGGTTTGCGAACTAATGTATGATGAGCAAATTACCCAGTGTGCACCCAAAGAGTAGCGGCTGCTGATTTCCCCAGAAATTTTCCAAAAAAATAAAAAATTCTCTCATAAAAATCTCGGTTCTTATGACTTTTCGCTGATGTAGATAGGAATTTTGTACCCGACCCATTAATTGTCGATGGCTTCACTCCCTAATTTTTTGACCCACTCAAATAGGTACACAATAAATTCATGGACAAGATCAGATCTGAAATGATGACAATAGCTGAATTTTTTCGAGCCCAACCATTATAAACCATTCAATTTAGCTATGACAACGTCACTTCCATTTTTTTTTTTTGGCAACTCATTCCTCATCATTTATTATTGCTTCTTCATATTTATTTTGGGATATATTGCAAGTACAAAATTATTTAAGAGCCCGTTTGGACATATTTCTTTTTTCGAAATTTTTTACTTTTTTTGAAATCAGTGTTTGGCTATAAATTTTTAATTTTCACTTGAAGATGAATTTTGAATTTTTTTAAAAATTTTAAAAACTCCAAAAAATTATTTTTCAAAATTTTCACTCAGATCACTCACAAAACATAAAAAATAACCCAAAATTATATTCATGTTCAAACACAACTCTACTTTTCAAATATCATTTTTCACTTGATTTTTTTTTTTAATACTTTTTTTGTTTGGAATTTTACGATTCTTATGTCCAGACGCCCACTTAATCTTGTTACTATACATCGCCAAGGGAGTTGTTGATCCATTAATAAGTCACGAGACTTCGGTAAAACAGCAAATTTTTTCCAATGAACTTTGGGAAGAGTAAATATGTATTTAGTTTCTGCTTTTTGTACCATTTTCGTTTCGGTTTACAAATATTTTCTTTTCTAGTTAATTTTAAATATTAATTAATATTACTTCAGCAAATAAACATTTATGTGATGTACCGGTGGAGTTGGTTTAAAATAAAAAAAGGCATCTTACGAAAATGTCTCAAATAAATTTTAATTTACCAGCCTCTAGCCATTAATCATAGACTTATTAAAACTAGCCAAGCACGTACAAAAATTGATAACCCAAATAAATAATGATTATTTCTCTTCTAGAATCACATGCAAAGATCTCCTTACATATTTTTAAGCATTCAACATTAGATGCAAGACGGAAAGAAAATTTCACGAATGAGGTAGCAAACAAGGTGATGAAATACACGATTCTCTGGGTATTGATGGAAGACTTTAATTGTGTACTAAACAAGGAGGATAGAATAGGGAGACCTGTTACTATGGCTGAAATAAGGGAGTTTAGGGAATGTATAGCAGTTTGTGGTCTTCAGGAGTTGAGATCCTCTGGGGCTTTCTTTACATGGAACAACAAACAAGAAGGGGAGGAAAGGGTATATAGTAGAATAGATAGGGTGGTGGTAAATTCAGACCGGATCACTACATTACCAGTCTCAGAAGTGCACTACATGAATGAGGGACTATATGATCACTGTCCAACTATTGTAAACTGGGATAATGGTAAAGGCAGTAATAGAAGGCAGTTCAAGTATTTTAACATGTGGAAAATGGTTGCTGATTTCAAGGCAAGAGTTAAGCTTAGCTGGGAAACTGAGATAGCAGGTAATAAAATGTTTAAGGTGATAGGCAAAATGAACAGATTGAATGCAGTATTGACAAAGCTGAACAAGGAAAGGTTCTCAGATATTGAAAGGAAGGCTGATCATGCTATGGAAGAGCTAAAGAGATGTCAAACAGAATTGCAAGGAGATGGAAGGAATAAAGAGTTAATTGACAGAGAAATTGTGACGACCTGACCCGTCGTCTTATGAGTTACCTCTCCGATTTCCCCATTTTCAAATTCCTTATGCTTCATTATCCATATCTTGTGTAATCGAGTCGATTTGAAGTGTTTTTAATAAGAAATGAGACACTTAGTCTCTTTTAAGAAGCCTTAAGTTGGAAAAGTCAACCGGACGTTGACTTATGAGTTAGAGGGCTCGGATGAGAATTTCGATGGTTCGGTTAGCTCCGGGAGATGATTTGTGACTTAGTAGTGTGATCGGAAGTGGTTTTGCGAGGTCCGGTGTAGAATTAGGCTTGAATTGGCGAAGTTAGTATTTTGGCGAATTCCGGTTGATAGGCGAGATTTTGATATAGGGGTCGGAATGGAATTTCGAGAGTTGCAGTAGCTCCGTTATGTCATTTGGGATGTGCGTGCAAAGTTTCAGATCATTTGGACGAGGTTTGGTAGACTTTTTGATCGAAAATGTGTTTTTAGAGTTTTTGAAAATTTTAAGGTTGAATCCGACGAAAAATTTGTGTTTTGATGTTGTTTTGAGCGTTCCGAAGATTGGAACAAGTTTGAATGATGTTTTAGGATTGGTTGGCATGTTTGGTTGAGGTCCCGGGGGGCCTCGGGTGAGTTTCGGGGTGGTTTCGGACCATTTTTAGGCCATTTTTAACTGCTGGTTTTTGGCTACAGCAGTGTTCTATGCGATCGCGGGGAATAGGTCGCGATCGCGGTGAGTAAAATGTGAGAAACGTGCCAATGAATCGCTATCGCGGAAAGCCTTACGCGATCGCGGAGAAGAAATATTCTGTTGCGTTGATCTCACTTCGGAAGCTTATATCTCACAATCTATAAGGAATTTGGAGATGATCCAAAAATGAAAATTGTAGCCCTTTGTGTCTAGTTTTCAGAAAGGTAAAATAATTGGAATTTGAAGTTGTGTACAAAATATTATGATGGTTACACTATAGGCTGCCCGGGAAGGTCTCTAATACACAGGGATGATTTTGAAAGCTTATATTTCACAATATATAAGGATTCAGGAAATGAGCAACATATGAAATTATAGCTCTATGTGTCTAGTTTTCAGAACATCAAACCATTTGTAATTTGGAGTTGTGTGCAAAACGTTATGACCGTTATACTGGAGGCTGTCAGGAAGAACTGGGAACTGTTCATCGCGATCGCGAAGCGTTGACCGCGATCGCGAAGAGTAAATTTTGGGCTGGAAAAATTGGTCTCCGCGATCGCGAAGCATTTTCCGTGATCGCGAAGAGTAAATACCTGGGCAGAATGTTTTAAAACATGCCAGTCGCGATTTTGGTGCTCATTTACTCCATTGTTGATATTTTTGAGAGCTTTTTGAAGGAAATTGAAGAGGGATTCAAGGAGAATCGATTGGAGGTAAGATTTTTGAACTTAAAACACGATTATATTGTGAAATTGGTCTAGAAATTCGTGGAAATTAAGCCTAAAATTGGAGAACTAGGGCTTGGGATTTTGAAATTTGATTTGGGGATTTGATCGGCCATTTGAGCTCGGATTTGAGAGTTCTTGGTATGTATGAACTCGTGAGGAGATAAGGAACGTATTGATATATAAATTTCTGAGTTTCGAGAAGTGGGCCCGGGGCTCGGGTTTTGCTAATTTTGAGTATTTTAGTTATTTTTTGTATTGTTTTCGCCTGGGTATTGTTCCTATAGCATAATGTGACGTATTCGTTGTGGTTTTGGTCAGATTCGACGCACGAGGAGGTCGATTTGAGAAGCAAAGGCATAGCGAGCTAGGATTTTGGCCGGCTTGAGGTTAGTAATAAATGTAAATGCTGTGTTGAGGGTTTGAAACCCCGAATTTGCACAATGTAGTGCTATGTGATGTGACNATTGGAATTTGAAGTTGTGTACAAAATGTTATGGTGGTTACACTATAGGCTGCCCGGGAAGGTCTCTAATACATAGGGATGACTTTGAAAGCTTATATCTCACAATATATAGTATTTTGGCGAATTCCGGTTGATAGCCGAGATTTTAATATAGGGGTCGGAATGGAATTCCGAGAGTTGCAGTAGCTCCGTTATGTCATTTGGGATGTGCGTGCAAAGTTTCAGATCATTTGGACGAGGTTTGGTAGACTTTTTGATCGAAAATGCATTTTTAGAGTTTTTGAAAATTTTAAGGTTGAATCCGACGAAACATTTGTGTTTTGATGTTGTTTTGAGTGTTCCGAAGATTGGAACAAGTTTGAATGATGTTTTAGGATTGGTTGGCATGTTTGGTTGAGGTCCCGGGGGGCCTCGGGTGAGTTTCGGGGTGGTTTCGGACTATTTTTAGGCCATTTTTAACTGCTGGTTTTTGGCTACCGCAGTGTTCTATGCGATCGCGGGGAATAGGTCGCGATCGCGGTGAGTAAATTTGAGAAACGTGCCAATGAATCGCGATCGCGGAAAGCCTTTCGCGATCGCGGAGAAGAAATATTCTGTTGCGTTGATCCCACTTCGGAAGCTTATATCTCACAATCTATAAGGAATTTGGAGATGATCCAAAAATAAAAATTATAGCCCTATGTGTCTAGTTTTCAGAACATCAAACCATTTGTAATTTGGAGTTGTGTGCAGAAAGTTATAACCGTTATACTGGAGGCTGTCAGGAAGAACTGGGAACTGTTCATCGCGATCGCGAAGCATTGACCGCGATCGCGAAGAGTAAATTTTGGGCTAGAAAAATTGTTCTCCCCGATCGCGAAGCATTTTCCGCGATCGCGAAGAGTAAATACCTGGCAGAATATTTTAAAACACGCCAGTCGCGATTTTGGTGCTCATTTACTCCATTGTTGATATTTTTGAGAGCTTTTTGAAGGAAATTGAAGAGGGATTCAAGGAGAATCGATTGGAGGTAAGATTTTTGAACTTAAAACACGATTATATTGTGAAATTGGTTAGAAATTCGTGGAAATTAAGCCTAAAATTGGAGAACTAGGGCTTGGGATTTTGAAATTTGATTTGGGGATTTGATCGGCCATTTGAGCTCGGATTTGAGAGTTCTTGGTATGTATGAACTCGTGAGGAGATAAGGAACGTATTGATATATAAATTTCTGAGTTTCGAGAAGTGGGCCCGGGGCTCGGGTTTTGCTAATTTTGAGATTTTAGTTATTTTTCGATTGTTTTCGCCTGGGTATTGTTCCTATAGCATAATGTGACGTATTCGTTGTGNTAGGTGATTTTGGATGTGTTTGCAAAATTTCAGGTCGTTCGGAGGTGTTTCGGTTGGGTTTCTGATCGAATGCGTGTTTCGGAAGTTTTAGAAGAACTTAGACTTGAATTCGATGAGAAATGATGGTTTTAGTGTTGTTTGAGGTGTTTTAATGATTGGAGCAAGTTTGAATAAGGTATTGGATCATGCTTGTATTTTTGGTTGAGGTCCCGAGGGCCTCGGGGTGATTTCGGATGGCTAACGGGAAGTTTTGAACTTAAGAGATTGCAGAATCTGTGCTGCTTCTGATATTTTCGCTTCTGCGGAATTGGGACCGCAGAAGCGTACCGCAGAAGCGAGAGGAGAGACGCAGAAGCGGCAGGGACCGCAGGTGCGGAATTGGTGACCGCATCTGCGGAGTCGCAGATGCGACAGGAGGACCGCAGATGCGGTATTTGAGCTCTTATGGGGATCCGCGGATGCGTTATTATGTCCGCAGAAGCGGGAGGCGCAGGAGCGGATATTGAACCGCAGAAGCGGATATGTCCGCAGAAGCGGATATGTCCGCAGAAGCGGTGCGTTGACCGCAAAAGCGGGAGCCGCAGATGCGGCCATGGAGCCGCAGATGTGGAAATAACTGGTCAGAATAGTTTTATTTCCCTTCGCGAATTTTTGAAAGGGTTTCATATTTTCACTTCGGACTTGGAGAATTTGGGCGAGTTGGAGGAGAGGAACCAAGGGATTTCATTGAGGTAAGAATTTCTAAACCAAAAACACGATTTTATGGTGCAAACACATGAAATTAGACTGAAAACTCAAGGATTTAAGGTCAAAAATGGTGGTTTAGGGCTTGAAACCTAAGAGAACAAAAATGGGAATTTGAGGGGTCATTTGGACTCCGATTTTGGTGTTCTTTATATGTATAGACTCGCGGCGAGATAAGGAATCCGGTGATGTAAAATTTATAATTTTTCGAGAAGTGGGCCCGGGGCTCTGGTTTTGCCAACTTCGTGATTTTCGATGTTTTTCGAGCCTTTTCGATTGGGTTATATTCCCTTAGCATATTGTGACGTATTCGTTGTGGTTTTAGTCAGATTCGACGCGCGAAGAGGTGCATTCGAAAGGAAAGGGCATAGCAAGCTAGGACTTTGGCCGGCTTGAGGTTAGTAATAAATGTAAATGCTGTGTTGAGGGTTTGAAACCCCGAATTTGCACAATGTAGTGCTATGTGAGGTGACTTGCACGCCGGATAACGGGCGTGGGGTAGAGCACCGTCGGGGATTGTGACTTGGTCCGTCCCGCTTAATAAAATTACTACCTAATTGATTGTAGTTTTGTGATCCTTATAAAAAATGGAATAATTGTCATAATTGGGCTTCGTGCCAACTACTTGAATCCTTCAGGGATTATTTTTACTGGTTTCTTACCATTTCTACATATCATTAAACTCAGTCCTAGAATTTAATACTGTTTTGTAAACTCAGCCATTTTTCTAAATGTAGAAACTAAAGTAATATTTTTAAATGAAGTTTGTGCTGAATATTTTCATATTATTGTGCCGAAAGGCTTATGTGATATTGGACTGAGTATGGGATCGGACTGCACGCCGCAGTGGTATGATATTGATATTGATATGAGGCCGAGGGCCTGTTTGATGCCACGATATGGCTTATTATTGCGCTTGGGCTGTAAGGGCCCCTTCCGGAGTCTGCACACCCCCAGTGAGCGCCGTCAATGTTAAATAAATGGAGCGGGCTGCACGGCCGCAGCGGGGTACTGGAGGTACCGGTTTATGTGTTGCATTGCATATTTAATTATCATTTATTCTTATTCTGGTGTGACTTTATTATAATTGTTTTTAATGTTTACTATATTATGCTATTGGTTCACGTTGTTGTATTTATAGCTTTGCTTTGTGTTTATTTAGGATTTCTTATCCTCAGACTTTATTTATATTTATTACTTTCTGAGTTGGAATTACTCACAATACTCCCTGCACTTTGTGTGCAGATTCAGGTGTACCCACTGAGGCTGAGTGACTATCTGCCTAGCATCACATTCGGGAGATTCAAGGTAGCTGCAAATTGGCGTTCGCAGTCCTGATCTTCCTTCTATTTTATTTATCTGTTTTCCACATTTCTAGAGAAACATTATGTATTAGGTTAATACTCATGCATTAGAGGCTCAGACTTGTGACACCAGATCTGTGGGCTATTTAGTATTTTATTTTGGGGTTTTTCGGATGTTAGAAATTATTTCAGAGATTCCGCACTTAAATTGTTATTTTTTTTGTGAATATTTATTCATCCATCTAAGTTATTTGGTTAAGGTTGTGTAAATGGTCGGGCTTGCCTAACAGTGTGTTGGGCGCCATCATGACCGGGGTTTGGGTCGTGACAAGGTGGTATAAGAGCCTAGGTTACTTGGTCTCGCGAGTCATGAGTCGGTTTAGTAGAGTCTCGTGGATCGGTACGGAGACGTCTGTACTTATCCTCGAGAGGCTGCAGAACCTTTAGGAAAACTTCACATTCTTGAATTCTTATCGTGCGTCCTTGATTCAGCTTGAAAAGAAACTCTTGAAATTCATTCGACGTGTTCGTACGCGCGCGTGAGCGCTCAGTAACAGATGTGCCTAAATAGCTTGTGATGCCCTGATCGAGGGGTGAGACGTGATCTTTGTGAGTTGATGTCGGGCCAGTTGGGTGGACTTGAGGCCGGATTTTGCTTATGGCTTGAGCACCAAGATGCTGATTATGTGAGCTGTGTTTTTGAACTTATACGTTCGGTATTGTCCCCATTAGCGGGAATGATAGTTGGGTAGCTATGTGATGAGTACGTTAGCACTGCGAGAGGTATCTATATGACTTGGAAGTGGCGAGGAAGGCCTGCTGGATGATAGAAGAACTATTAGGTGTTTGAATTTCCATCGTGATTCGAGGTATAGCTCCGAGTTATGGGCGTGTGAAGAATCTTTTCAAGATCCTAGTTGGGAGTGAAGTAAGTTGCATGTTACGGTATGAGTTCAGACTCAGGAAGACGAAGTACCTGTGTAATGTGTATAATGGTGGAAGACATACAGAAATGTTATATTGAGGCGAAAACAGGTGGGTTATCTCCCGCGGAGTGTTCTAAAGTGGTGTGATCCTTATGTGTATGTTAGGATATCTCATTTACAAGTAAAGAAAATGTGTTGAAATCTAAATTGGTCGCTTAGGGAGTGGGTGTATCTGTCGCGAAGGTGAAGGTGAGAATTGCAGAAGAGTTAAATTCTAACTGATCTATGATTTCACAAGCCTATAGAGGATTTGAGTTAATCTCACTATGATATCATGACGGCAATAGAGTACATGCGTAGGATTGGTTGAGTGCGTTTTGATCTATGGCTTCGAGCCAAGTTGGGGAGTTTGCTATTGATTAAGTTTATTGCACGGCTAGGTGCTATGTTCGTTCCAGTTTGAGGCGCGTTGGTGAGTTAGTTGTGGCTTGCGGAGATTAGGGTCGAGGATGGCTGTGAAGGAATTTATTTTTATTTTCAAAGGTTATACGGTACCTCGTATGTGTGTGAGAATCACAGAATTTGTTAAGTTGCTGCTAGTAAAGGGCGCTCGGTGTATAGAGTAGGGAGATGCGTGCTTGTAATGTGATGAGGTCATATCTTGCAGTGTCGGAGTGCTAACGAGGCACGGGTGGTTCTGTTCATTTGACCAGGCTAAATGCAGTTAAATAGAGTAAATGACTCTCGAGAATGGTACTAATGTGGTCGAGATTCTACATGTGACAATTGGGTATCTTGAATTTGTATATGTGATTAGAACTGAGTCTCCATTGGGAGAGGTCAAGATGTGTAATTTTTCTATGTCAATTATGGGCTCCTATGTAGCACTATCAGGAAGGTGCAAGTAATGGTTCGGAATTCGTAGAATGTTCTAGGATGTTTTGATTTGCGATGTAGCAGTTGGAAGGTACGAAATGGTTCGTGGGATGTGAGACCGCATGGTCTCGTGATTCAAAGTCACTCGGGATGAGTGCGGATGGATGGTGTTATATGTTGAATGCAGTTACTATTATTTCTAGGGCAATCAGGGTAAGTCGAAAGAAGATGGATTGGTTAGCCAAATATCTGTTGGCATATTGGTGGTAGAGATCAATTCCTTCAGCATGATCAGGTTACGCNNNGTGAGGTTCTGATCTTGTGTATGATTTCGGAAAGTGCAATGTGGTTCTACGGTTTATGGTCTAGACGGATTGTGAGATTCCAGCTATGTTGTATTATCGGACCTATGCGAGATAGGGTGACGTGGGATCACCCCGGGTGTATGCTGGGTAAGGTCATTCAGCTATTGGTTGGCTTCTAGTACAACTCTGAGTACGCTCGAGGACGAGCGTTTGTTTAAGTTGGGGAGGATGTGACGACCCGACCCGTCGTCTCATGAGTTACCGCTCCGATTTTCCCATTTTCAGCTTCCTTATGCTTCATTATCCATATCTTGTGTAATCGAGTCGATTTGAAGTGGTTTTAATAAGAAATGAGACACTTAGTCTCTTTTAAGAAGCCTTAAGTTGGAAAAGTCAACCGGACGTTGACTTATGAGTTAGAGGGCTCGGATGTGAATTTCGATGGTTCGGTTAGCTCCGGGAGATGATTTGTGACTTAGTAGTGTGATCGGAAGTGGTTTTGCGAGGTCCGGTGTAGAATTAGGCTTGAATTGGCGAAGTTAGTATTTTGGCGAATTCCGGTTGATAGGCGAGATTTTGATATAGGGGTCGGAATGGAATTCCGAGAGTTGCAGTAGCTCCGTTATGTCATTTGGGATGTGCGTGCAAAGTTTCAGATCATTTGGACGAGGTTTGGTAGACTTTTTGATCGAAAATGTGTTTTTAGAGTTTTTGAAAATTTTAAGGTTGAATCCGACGAAAAATTTGTGTTTTGATGTTGTTTTGAGCGTTCCGAAGATTGGAACAAGTTTGAATGATATTTTAGGATTGGTTGCCATGTTTGGTTGAGGTCCCGGGGGGCCTCGGGTGAGTTTCGGGGTGGTTTCGGACCAGTTTTAGGCCATTTTTAACTGCTGGTTTTTGGCTACAGCAGTGTTCTATGCGATCGCGGGGAATAGGTCGCGATCGCGGTGAGTAAAATGTGAGAAACGTGCCAATGAATCGCGATCGCG
>NC_032000.1:3346611-3349467 GCF_001879085.1 Nicotiana attenuata | reverse complement strand
GCTTATTTTGAATATAGATGTGAGGTTCTTATCTTGTGTATGATTTCGGAAAGTGCAGGGTGGTTCTATGGTTTATGGACTAGATGGATTGTGAAAATTTCAGCTATGTTGTGTTATCGGACCTATGCGAGATAGGGTGACGTGGGATCACCCCGGTTATATGCACGGTAAAGTTATTCAGCTATTGGTTGGCTTCTAGAACAACTCTGGGTACGCTCGAGGACGAGCTTTTGTTTAAGTTGGGGAGGATGTGACGACCCAACCCGTCGTCACGTGAGTTACCGCCCCGTTTTCCCCATGTTATGCTTCTTCATGTTTCATTATCACTATTTGATGCGTTAGAGTTGGTTTGGAATGGTTTTGATAAGAAATGAGACACTTAGTCTCTTTAAGGAAGGCTTGTTTTGAAAAAGTCAACCGGATGTTGACCTATGAGTTAGAGGGATCGGATGTGGATTCCGACGATTCGGTTAGCTTCGGGGGATGATTTGTGACTTAGGAGTGTGATCGGAAGTAATTTTGGAGGTCCGGTGTAGAATTAGGCTTGGATTGGCGAAGTTAGTATTTTGGCGAATTCCGGCGGATAGGTGAGATTTTGATCCGAGGGTCGGAATGAGATTCCGAGAGTTGCAGTAGCTTCGTTAGGTGATTTTGGATGTGTGTGCAAAATTTCAGGTCATTCGGAGGTGTTTTGGTTGGGTTTTTGATCGAATGCGTGTTTCGTATGTTTTCGAAGAACTTAGGCTTGAATTCGATGAGAAATGATGGTTTTAGTGTTGTTTGAGGTGTTTTGATGATTGGAGCAAGTTAGAATAAGGTATTGGATCATGTTGGTGTCTTTCGTTGAGGTCCCGGGGGCCTCGGGGTGATTTCGGATGGCAAACGGGATGAAAATTTAAGTTGGAGATTGCAGGTTCATATCTGATATCTGGTATTTTTGCTTCTGCGGAAACGGACCGTAGAAGCGGTTCCGCAGAAGCGTGAGGAGGGTCGCAAAAGCGGCTCATATCCTAGTAGGGTAGTTTCGCAGAAGCGGAACATTTTTCGCTTAAGCGAGTCCGCAGAAGCGGACAGGCGAACGCAGAAGCGGTTTTTGTGCTGGAGAGTTAGTTCCGCAGAAGCGGACATTATGTCGCAGAAGCGGCCTTGGATTTTTAAATGAAATTCCGCAGAAGCGGAAAAATTACCGCAGATGCGGTAGTCGCAGAAGCGACAAAGGACCGCAGAAGCGGAAATAACTGATCAGAAAGGGTTTTATCATGCAAATACATGAATTAGGCTGAAAACTTAAGGAAATAAGGTCAAAAATGGTGGTTTAGGGCTTGCAACCTAAGAGAACAAAATGAGAATTTGAAGGCTCATTTGGACTCGGATTGTGGTAAATTAGTTATGTATAGACTCGTGGCGAGACGAGGAATCCGGTGATGTGAATTTTGTAATTTTTAGAGATGTGGGCCCGGGGCTCGGGTTTTGCTAATTTCGAGATTTTAGTTATTTTTCGATTGTTTTCGCCTGGGTATTGTTCCTATAGCATAATGTGACGTATTCGTTGTGGTTTTGGTCAGATTCGACGCACGAGGAGGTCGATTTGAGAAGCAAAGGAATAGCGAGCTAGGATTTTGGCCGGCTTGAGGTTAGTAATAAATGTAAATGCTGTGTTGAGGGTTTGAAACCCTGAATTTGCACATTGTAGTGCTATGTGAGGTGACTTGCACGCCGGATAACGGGCGTGGGGTAGAGCACCGTCGGGGATTGTGACTTGGTCCGTCCCGCTTAATAAAATTACTACCTAATTGATTGTAGTTTTGTGATCCTTATAAAAAATGAAATAATTGTCATAATTGGGCTTCGTGCCAACTACTTGAATCCTTCAGGGATTATTTTTACTGGTTTCTTACCATTTCTACATATCATTGAACTCAGTCCTAGAATTTAATACTGTTTTGTAAACTCAGCCATTTTTCTAAATGTAGAAACTAAAGTAATATTTTTAAATGAAGTTTGGGCTGAATATTTTCATATTACTGTGCCGAAAGGCTTATGTGATATTGGACTGAGTATGGGATCGGACTGCACGCGGCAGTGGTATGATATTGATATTGATATGAGGCCGAGGGCCTGTTTGATGCCACGATATGGCTTATTATTGCGCTTGGGCCGTAAGGGGCCCCTCCCGGAGTCTGCACACCCCCAGTGAGCGCCGTCGACGTTAAATAAATGGAGTGGGCTGCACGGCCGCAGCGGGGTACTGGAGGTACCGGTTTATGTGTTGCATTGCATACTTGATTGCCATTTACTTATATATCTGATGTGATACTCTATAATTGTTTTTCTTAGTTTATTGAGTTGATATTATCTAGATTGAGCTGCTGTAATTATAGCTTCCTTTGTGCCTGTCCAGGATTTTCTTACTCTCAACCCTTATTTATGTTTATTACTTTCTGGGTTGGAAGTACTCACAATACTCCCTGCACCTTGTGTGCAGATCCAGGTACACCACAGGGTGAGTGAGGTTTTGTTAGCTGAGCAGCAGGATCTGGGAGTATCGAGGTAGCTGCATGGCGTTCGCGGCCTTGATCTCTCCCGTCTATCTTTATCCTTTTATTTGCATTTTCTTTCCTAGACAGATTTGTGATTAGGTGAATATTCTGTATTAGAGGCTCATGTTCGTGACACCAGATTTTGTGGGCTGACTAGTATTTTATTTTGGGGTTTTCGAATATTAGAGATTATTTCAGAGATTTCGCACTTAAATTTGGTATTTTATTAGTGAATATTTATTTATCTATCTAGATTAATTGGCTAAGGTTGTGTACATGGTCGGGCTTGCCTAGCAGTGTGTTGGGCGTCCATCAC
>NC_032000.1:3294772-3346591 GCF_001879085.1 Nicotiana attenuata | reverse complement strand
ATAGAGTTAAATGACTCTCGGGAATGGTACTAATGTGGTCGAGATTCTACATGTGACAATTGGGTATCTTGAATTTGTATATGTGATTAGAACTGAGTCTCCATTGGGAGAGGTCAATATGTGTAATTTTTCTATGTCAATTATGGGCTCCTATGTAGTACTATCAGGAAGGTGCAAGTAATGGTTCAGAATTCGTAGAATGTTCTAGGATGTTTTGATTTGCGATGTAGTAGTTGGAAGGTACGAAATGGTTCGTGGGATGTGAGACAGCATGGTCTCGTGATTCAAAGTCACTCGGGATGAGTGCGGATGGATGGTGTTATATGTTGAATGCAGTTACTATTATTTCTAGGGCAATCAGGGTAAGTCGAAAGAAGATGGATTGGTTAGCCAAATATCTGTTGGCATATTGGTGGTAGAGATCAGTTCCTTCAGCATGATCAGGTTACACGTGTGATTTGCGGCGGTTCAGGTGAGGCCTGTCGTCCGCCGTAAACGATGTTATTCGAGAGTACTCCATTATTATGGGTCTGTTACGTATAGGCGGATCCCGAAAGGGTTATGGTGGGTTAGACCACTACTTAGAGATTTGCATATTCTACGGTTATGAGAATTCACCTGTGTGTTGCTATGGTTCTCCTGAAGTGAGTTAAGTGGGAAGTTTTATATGATGAAGTGTTAATCTAATAATGGTTCCGAAGTTGTGATGAAGAGCGTGTCCTATCGTATGTGGGCATGTTGGGTGCAATGAGTGGTATGGAATTTGAAGTG
This sequence comes from Nicotiana attenuata, assembly GCF_001879085.1. Classification (NCBI taxonomy): domain Eukaryota; kingdom Viridiplantae; phylum Streptophyta; class Magnoliopsida; order Solanales; family Solanaceae; genus Nicotiana; species Nicotiana attenuata. The sequence goes on along the minus strand of NC_032000.1, from coordinate 3,345,820 downwards.
AAGATAGAGGTAACAGCTCGGTATGGACAAGGATGTCACGAGCTCGGATGAGCAGGGAAGTAGTTTCGACGGTTAAGGTAAGTCGGTATTGTCTTCAGCATCACCTGAGAACGGTGTTTTGTGAAAAGGCTTTGCATCCTGTTTGATAATTCCTGAGCGCTTTTCAGCGTTAGTGCGGCTGATGGTTTGGAGGTACGACCCAGTTATCTGTAATGGTAGGTTGTGGGAGGGTGTCCCACAGGAAGAGTGTGTAAGTATGGCAGTTAGTCACTTGATTTATTGGAGACTTGAACCAAGTATGAAGGTTGTGTTAATATCGTTAAATTGAGAATATATGTCCGGAGGGCACTCAGTCTATTGAGTTGTGGACTACGGATGATTCCTCCGACTGTGATGGATGTTCCTATGTGTTACGAGCGGAAGATGAGTTGTTAGGGACCTTTGAAAGGTAATTAACCTAGTTCAGTGAGATCAGAATCGGCTTGAGGTCGATGGATGGATTCAAATGTGAATATGGGCTCTATGTCAGGCCAAATGGATTCATTTCAGTGATGCGCTCATTATGGAGGAGTCAGAGTGTTATTTCGTTGTCAGATGTTTTATGTAGTGATACACTGCGCCGTGTAAGTTGTGAGACGGTTTGAGAAAATGCTTATGCGTTGAGGATCCACGTAGAAATGATGTTTATGAGTAAATGGCTCTCGATGTTCAGATTGTATATCGCTCCTCAGTTGAGCTTGAGTTTGGTAGCGTATAGCGCCATATGTCCCCTCAGGGACGGTATTATGCACTTAGCGTGCTTGTGACCGAAATTCGGTATTTTATATCAATGAGCAATTTAGCTCGATGTGCACCTCTTTAGGTGAGTGTTAGGTGTGGATCAGGTGGTACGCCGCCATGAGTGCGTTATTTGGATCGGGTTGCACGCCGCAACAGTATGATATTGAGCATGGTTTTCTATATGCTATTTTTGTATGCCTTGCTTCTTATTTTTCTAAGGAGAGCACATAGTAGTGCGTCAGTTAGGCAGTTCCTTTCAGAGTTCTTTTTTCTTTTTGTACCGCATTTTAATCGGCAGCCTATCAGCACTTTGTGGCGTCATATGAGACTTTTGGTTATGTACGGGGTGGCTTATTGCCTAAGCGGTTCGTATTGGATGAGGTCACGCATTAGGACGAAGTTATGTGGATGTATGATACTGCGAGCATATTCGTGTGTTCTGTCTCTATGATTGGAGGCGGGTTCCCAGTTTTGTGTTGTGGTGGTACTGGAGAGCTAGAAGTACCACTCTTTCGTTTGAGTCATTTTCATGATTTGAGTATGTTCAGACCGTTTCTTATTGGTACGCGTATTATGCAAGTTGTGGCTTAGGCCAGTATTGAGGTGTCATATCACCAGAGTGGTGTGTTGGATTTGAGGATCGTTGGGGTCACTAATGAATACGAACGAATTCAATTTCAGTATGTTGGAAGGGTAATGTCGAGCTTCGACTCAGAAAAATTTGATGTAGTATTTGCCAAAGGAGAAGTGATTTCATGAATGGTTGATCTGAGAAATGGTGATGGCTTACTGCGCGTTTTAGTTAACAGTTGCAGTATATGTAAAGGTGTTGGAATGAGACTTTGGCTAATAAGAGATTTCTATCGGTACTTGGTTGTTGTGGGCAGTTGCTGTGAATGGGAGTTATCGCTGCGTGTGCTTGAGTTATTGGTATATCATATAATTGCACCCGAGGTTGCAGGCATGGTCTATTACAGCTGGTTTAGGCTTATTTTGAATATAGATGTGAGGTTCTTATCTTGTGTATGATTTCGGAAAGTGCAGGGTGGTTCTATGGTTTATGGACTAGATGGATTGTGAAAATTTCAGCTATGTTGTGTTATCGGACCTATGCGAGATAGGGTGACGTGGGATCACCCCGGTTATATGCACGGTAAAGTTATTCAGCTATTGGTTGGCTTCTAGAACAACTCTGGGTACGCTCGAGGACGAGCTTTTGTTTAAGTTGGGGAGGATGTGACGACCCAACCCGTCGTCACGTGAGTTACCGCCCCGTTTTCCCCATGTTATGCTTCTTCATGTTTCATTATCAGTATTTGATGCGTTAGAGTAGGTTTGGAATGGTTTTGATAAAAAATGAGACACTTAGTCTCTTTAAGGAAGGCTTGTTTGGAAAAGTCAACCGGATGTTGACCCATGAGTTAGAGGGCTCGGATGTGGATTCCGACGATTCGGTTAGCTTCGGGGGATGATTTGTGACTTAGGAGTGTGATCGGAAGTAATTTTGGAGGTCCGGTGTAGAATTAGGCTTGAATTGGCGAAGTTAGTATTTTGGCGAATTCCGACGGATAGGTGAGATTTTGATCCGAGGGTCGGAATGAGATTCCGAGAGTTGCAGTAGCTTCGTTAGGTGATTTTGGATGTGTGTGCAAAATTTCAGGTCATTCGAAGGTGTTTTGGTTGGATTTTTTATCGAATGCGTGTTTCGGAAGTTTTAGAAGAACTTAGGCTTGAATTCGATGAGAAATGATGGTTTTAGTGTTATTTGAGGTGTTTTGATGATTGGAGCAAGTTAGAATAAGGTATTGGATCATGTTGGTGTCTTTGGTTGAGGTCCCGGGGCCTCGGGGTGATTTCGGATGGCTAACGGGATGAAAATTTAAGTTGGAGATTGCAGGTTCATATCTGATATCTGGTATTTTCGCTTCTGCGGAAACGGACCGCAGAAGCGGTTCCGCAGAAGCGTGAGGAGGGTCGCAAAAGCGGCTCATGTCCTAGTAGGGTAGTTTCGCAGAAGCGGAACATTTTCCGCTTAAGCGAGTCCGCAGAAGCGGACAGGCGAACGCAGAAGCGGTTTTTGTGCTGGAGAGTTAGTTCCGCAGAAGCGGACATTATGTCGCAGAAGCGGCCTTGGATTTTTAAATGAAATTTCGCAGAAGCGGAAAAATTACCGCAGATGCGGAAGTCGCAGAAGCGACAAAGGACCGCAGAAGCGGAAATAACTGATCAGAAAGGGTTTTAATTCCCTTCGCGAAATATTTACAGAATACATATATCAACTTCGGACTTGGGGTGTTCTTGAGCGATTTTGAAGAGGAAATTCAAGGACTTCGATCAGGTAAGCATTCTTGGACTTAGAACACAATTTTATCATGCAAATACATGAAATTTCACTGAAAATTCAAGGAATTAAGGTCAAAAATGGTGGTTTAAGGCTTGAAACCTAAGAGAACAAAAATGGGAATTTGAGGGGTCATTTGGACTCCGATTTTGGTGTTCTTTATAGGTATAGACTCGTGGCGAGATAAGGAATCCGGTGATGTAAAATTTATAATTTTTCGAGAAGTGGCCCGGGGCTCGGGTTTTGCCAACTTCGTGATTTTCGATGTTTTTCGAGTCTTTTCGATTGGGTTATATTCCCTTAGCATATTGTGACGTATTCGTTGTGGTTTTGGTCAGATTCGACGCGCGAAGAGGTGAATTCGAAAGGCAAGGGCATAGCAAGCTAGGACTTTGGCCGGCTTGAGGTTAGTAATAAATGTAAATGCTGTGTTGAGGGTTTGAAACCCCAAATTTGCACAACGTAGTGCTATGTGAGGTGACTTGCACGCCGGATAACGGGCGTGGGGTAGAGCACCGTCGGGGATTGTGACTTGGTCCGTCTCGTTTAATGGAATTGATACCTATTTGATTGTAGATTTGTAATTTCCTTATAAAATGGATTAATTGTCATAATTGGGCTTCGTGCCAACTACTTGAATCCTTCAGGGATTATTTTACTGGTTTCTTACCATATTTATAGATATTGAACTCAGTCCTGGTGTTTGACACTGTTTTGTAAACTCAACCACTTTTTCTCAAACATGGAACTTAAATAATATTTTTAAATAAAGTTTGGGCTGAATATTTTTATATTATTGTGCCGAAAGGCTTATGTGATTTTGGACTGATTATTGGATCGGGCTACACGCCGCAGTGGTATGAGAATGATATTGATATGAGGCCAAGGGCCTGCTTGATGCCACGAGATGGCTTGTTATTGCGCTTGGGCCGTAAGAGGCCCCTCCCGGAGTCTGCACACCCCCAGTGAGCGCCGTCGACGTTAAATAAATGGAGCGGGCTGCACGGCCGCAGCGGGGTACTGGAGGTACCAGTTTATGTGTTGCATTGCATGCTTGATTGCCATTTACTTATTTATCTGCTGTGATATTCTATAATTGTTTTTCATTAGTTTATTGAGTTTATATTATTTAGATTGAGCTGCTGTAATTATAGCTTACTTTGTGCCTGTCCAGGATTTCTTACTCTCAACCCTTATTTATGTTTATTACTTTCTGGGTTGGAAGTACTCACAATACTCCCTGCACCTTGTGTGCAGATTCAGGTGTACCCACTGAGGCTGAGTGAGATCTATCTCTGCCTAGCATCACATTCGGGAGATTCAAGGTTGCTGCAAATTGGCGTTCGCAGTCCTGATCTTCCTTCTATTTTATTTATCTGTTTTCCACATTTTTAGAGAAACATTATGTAGTAGGTTAATACTCATGCATTAGAGGCTCAGACTTGTGACACCAGATCTGTGGGCTATTTAGTATTTTATTTTGGGGTTTTTCGGATGTTAGAAATTATTTCAGAGATTCTGCACTTAAATTGTTATTTTTTTGTGAATATTTATTTATCCATCTAGGTTATTTGGTTAAGGTTGTGTAAATGGTCGGGCTTGCCTAACAGTGTGTTGGGCGCCATCATGACCGGGGTTTGGGTCGTGACAGAAATATACCTAGCAAAAGAGTATAGAATCTGGGGAGAAGCTAGAGACCTATTTCTAAGGCAGAAAAGCGGAATGCAGTGGCTCACTCAAAGGGATCACAACACAAAATTCTTCTATAGTACAATAAGGAGAGAAGGATCACGAATAGAATTTTCTCAGTTATTGACTCTCAAGGGGTATCTAGAAGAGATCCAGACAAGATTTCTCAAGCTTTTATAGAATTCTATAAGAAGCTCTTTGGGGAAAAAGGTGAGAACAGGAAACATGTATGTAGTGAATTAGTAAAAAAGGGATCAATACTATCACATGAACAAAGGGAATGGCTTGTACAGAGTTATCAAGAAGAAGATGTCAAGGCAGCGGTATGGTCAATTGCAGGGGACAAAGCCCCAGGGCCAGATGGTTACAGCAGTCAATTCTTTAAGGATTGCTGGGATTTTATTAGCAAGGATGTAGTTGATGGGGTGCTGGAGTTCTTCCAAAAAGGTACTATGCCAAAAAGCCTCAACTCAACCATGATTACCTTAGTCCCAAAGAATAGCCATGCAGAACAAGTGGGTGACTATAGGCCAATAGCCTGCTGTAACACTCTGTTCAAAGTAATTTCGAAGATGTTATACATGAGATTGAAGGCTGTGTTACCAGAAATTATATCAGCAAATCAGAGTGCATTTGTGGCAGGGACAAGCATAGTTCAGAATGTCCTAATTTGTCAAGACCTGGTTAGGCTATACAACAGGAAAGTATCTGTTAGAAGTTGCCTAATAAAGATAGACTTGAGGAAGGCTTATGATACTGTGGAATGGGACTTCGTACAGGAGATGCTGCATGCTTTAAACTTCCCTAGCAAGTTCATCCAATGGACAATGCAATGTATAACAACTACTAGGTACTCTATAGCAATTAATGGAGGGGGTATATGGTAACATTGAGGGGAAAAGAGGGTTAAGGCAAGGAGACCCCATCTCACCTCTAATATTTGTCATATGCATGGAATACTTCACAAGGATCATGCAACATATAGCTACAATGCAGGGATTTGACTACCATACAAAATGTAGAGAGTTGAAACTGAATCATCTTTGTTTTGCTGATGATGTACTAATGTTTTGCAAAGGGGAGGTGCAATCAGTGTTATTGATGTTAAGGGGACTGGCTGCTTTTTCAGAAGCTTCAGGGTTGCATACTAATGATTGTAAGTCTAACATCTCTAGTGCAAACATGGAGCAACAAGAAGTGATTGATCTATGTGAACTGACTGGGTACAAAAGAGGTGTTTTGCCTTTCAGATATTTGGGGGTTCCAATTTCAGAAAAAAAGATCTCGACTGTGGATTGTGAAATGCTGGTAGATAAGATGTGTGCTAGAATAAAGAGTTGGGGTTCTAGGAAATTATCCTATGCAGGGAGGGTTCTATTAATTAACTCAGTACTAATGCATATCCATGCCTATTTGTCCTCTATCTTTATACTTCCTAAAAAGATTCTAAAGAGCATTACAGCTATTTGCAGAAACTTTTTATGGGATGGCAAAGTGAACACAAATAGAGTTCCTTTAGTAGCTTGGGATCTTATATGCAGGCCTAAAATAGGAGAGGGACTTGGGATCATTGATTGTGAGGTTTGGAACCAAGCAGCCATTGCTAAATACGTTTGGACCATAGCGAAGAAAGCAGATAATTTGTGGGTGCAATGGGTGAATCACATATACTTAAAAGAGAAGGACTGGTGGGAGTACCAACCTCCAAAAGACTGTTGTTGGTACTGGAGAAAGATCTGCTCCATTAGAGAACAATTTGCTGCAGGATATACACAACAGGGTTGGCTAGTAACAGATGGAAAGTACACAATGAATAGTGGATACAAATGGAAACAAGGAAGAAGAGACAGCTGGGGCAGTGGTAGATGGGTGTGGGACAGTAATAACATCCCAAAGCATAGCTTTATTTGCTGGTTAGCTATGCATTGAAGGCTCCTAACGAGAGAGAGGCTGGCAAAGCTGGGGATATGTCAAGAAGATCACTGTGTCATATGCGGGGAGGAAGCAGAAACAATAGACCACCTATTCTTTGAGTGTAAATATTTCAGAAATTGTCTAAATGGGATATTAGAATGGCTGAATATAAGAGTGCAGCAGTGTAGAATGGGAGGCATTTGGAGAAGAATGACAAGGAAGATAAGGGGCAAAACATGCAGATCAATTGTAAGCACAGTTTTGGCAGCGACAACCTACCATATATGAAAAGTTAGGAATGTTGCTTTGTGGAATCAAAAAGTGCTCAGACCTCAAAAGATAGTAAGCACTATTAAGGAAGAATGCAGGATGAAGATACATGCAATCATGGAGCGAAGGACAACATCGAGAAGACAGAAGCTATGGATAAAGATGTTACTGTAATTTGCTTAATGAATAGATAGGAATAATATGTCAAAACAGTTTAGAAGATAGAGTTGGAAGGGGCAGTAATGGGAGGGAATTCTTGTAAATTTTTGTGCTGGTGATTAATAAAGATTTCTTATTTCACCAAAAAAAAAAAAGAAATACACGATTCCGAAAATTTAAGCAAAAAGGGACCTTTTTAATGGGTACGGTTGAAACTCATTGAAGTTCCTGCGATTATTTCTAGTATGGAATGAGTCAATCATCCACTTTGGTAAAACATATAGATGAGTCAATATACAAATTTTGAGGAAAATTGGAGGTGATTTGGACTGATTTGATATCAAAATTCGTAGTAAACATCGAGTTAAAAAAAATTCTTCTACGACACATGTATCACATATGTATCTCACAAATAGATCTACATGGATATACATGTGGTACGCATTTGATACAAATATGATACATAAATGATACACATATCATCTTTTTCCATGTTCATATTCTACATCGAATTTTCAATTCAAACTAACTCAAAGCTCTACCAAATCATCCCAAAAATGAGATTTAAAACTCCTTAAGATATATCCAATCTATTCCAACAATACCCACTCAGAATAAAGCAAAAAATTAAAATTTTTTTTGGCTACAAATAGCTAATTGGCTAATATTTTATATATTGGCTAATTTTGTACTAACTTACTTATGGGCTGACCTAACCGGTGATTTCCCTAAAAAATTTGGATCGATAACGAGTCGTTTTTCGATTCTGTTTTTTTCTAGAATGTTCAGTAAACAATATCCTGTTTAATTTCGTTCTACTAACTAATTGTAATTAACTGAAAGGATCTTTCATTACTCCAAAGATTATTAAATTCTATTGAAATGAGAATTCAAAATATACATTAATTAAGCACATCAACAAACAAGATCAAAATATAACTAGTGTGACACTTTGTTATATTAATTAGATGCTATTCCCTACGGCTGTTTTCAGCCTTTACAATACAGTACTGTCTTTCTTTTGTACTAACTTGAAAAAAATTAATATCCAAATAATGTGATGATACTAGTACATGATTAATCTGTGATTGAAATTAATATTAATGGTGTCTAGACTTAGGTATCTTAATGCTCTTTGACTTTTCATATATTTTGCAAAAGTACACTTTCTAGTTCGGTATTTATTACTCTTCTTTACTTTTTCAAAACTGTCTACAAGTTATCAAAAGTAGTAAACTACAGTGTCAAATTTATCTTTATGCATTTTGCCATTCATATGACTCAAGCAGGGCTATATTTGTAATCACATTTTTTTTAGGAAAGTAAGAGGGGTTAATCGTTTTGTAGGCAATAATTGATTGATGGACGGTCTAAAAGAGTTGTTGTAATTCGAATTTTTTATTTGATGGTGGATATATTAGTTTAAGTTTTATGTACTAATGAATGAAAAATTATGTTTAGAATTAAATTACTTATAACATTATTATAAGTAAATTATTCAAATAAATATTAATTGATAACTTAATAAAAGTGATACTATATATTAATAGCGGTAATAAGTTGAGTTTTGTTTTTAATCTTGTCAATGTATATATAACTTAAACCTGGCACCCTAGGATGTTGGCCTAATGATTTAAAAAATGGATGTTGCCTAATGATTTAAAAAGTGGGCCGAGAACTATGCGGTCTGAGGTTTAAATTCTAATATAGACAAAAATATTACGTGATTTTTTCTCATTTGTTTAAATTTAGTAGACATAGTTAACCGATGTGCTGGTGGGAGGTGATACATGTGTTGGTCAGGGGTGAAGCCACATGGTCATAAGGGTGGTCAATGGTTTGACCACCCTTAGTCGAAAAATTACACTATGTATATAGGTACAATATTACGTTTTAAAGGTATATAACACATATTGAATACTTTTTGTCGGGAACTTTTTTCACTTCTTTTAAATTTGAACACTCTTGAGGAAATTCTTAGCTTCGCTACTGATGTTGATGGGAGATAGTAGATATCATATAAATTTGTACGTAAGTTGACTCGAATATCACAGTTACAGTACAAAAAATATATTGTATAAAAATAAACCCTTTTACGCATATTGGGTATGAATTTAAAAGGTTACTTTAATATGTTGGGCAGTGAATGAATGCAAGGGAGTGTGGAAATTAATGAAAACCAGATTTTTTGTTGGAGTGAGAGAAGATTTGTGCGCCGAGATTAGCAACGCACATTATTTAGCCGCCTTAAATAAATTGGCTGCAAAAAGAGGCGCCGTGTGCTTGATTTGTAGTGCAAAATATGAACAAAGCAATAACTTATGTAGATAAGGAAAATAGACATCTCATTAATTGAAAGCAAATAATTAAACTCCCACTTATTTAGGAACTAATTTGGCCGATAATAGCAAATTAGTTGGATTTAAAAATTAAAAAATGTCTTTATTAGGAATTAAATAAGGTTTAACATGGATAATTTGGCTAGAACTATTAATGGAGTATACATATATACATTTCTAATGTATAATACTTGTCTAGTTATTGCTTTGTAAGTTTCATGTCTGGCCAAAAATGGAGTATATACACGTTATTCTATATATAGAGGATAATAAATTATTGATTAAATGTGATTATTATTCGTAGTTACTCTTGGTAGGTGTAAGTGTTATTACTTTTGATTACCAGTTATGGGAATTGAACAGTATGTACGCATGAACAAAAAAGTGAGTACATATTGATAACGAAAACTCAACGCGTAAAGAAAATGAGCAGAGTCCTATATGTGATCAGCACTTGTGGCAAAAATTAAAGAGAAACCATTGATATGCTAAATGCAAAGAAAAAAAAAAAAAAAGAGAGAAAAAGATTAACCTCGCACCATCGATGACATACACAAGATTTTATTTTTATAATGTCGACCTATTATCATAACTCAATTTATAGAGTCTCCTGTCTTGGTTTTTAGGGTTTGTATGGAGTATTTATACGAGGGATTGTTGCCTTGTATAACATGGAGCTCATTTAGAGATTCATACTAATTTTGAAAAAAGAAAAAAAGTTTTCTGCATGACAAGTCTACTGTGATTATGGAGTATATATGATATCTCTAATGAAGTATTTGATCCTTGTGATCGTGGCGGATCTAGAATTTTTAAGTTATGGGTGCTGAACTATTATTTATTTAAAGCTTACTATTAAGATGAGTGCTCAATTAATATATTTATAAGAATTACTAGCCTTTTTATTTATTTTATTATAAATAATAGCTTACGACTCCAAAAGTAATGGGTGCTTGAGCGCCATAACCATCAACATACATCCGCCACCGCTTTTGATGAAGAAAAAAAATGAGCGAGTGCTATAAACCTTAAAAGTTGAATATATCAAGTTTAAATACTGAATCGAACTATATTTTTAGGTACCTTGTCAATTTGGTCATTATAAAGACCAACTTGTTTTGGCTTAGTTTGAGTGCTAGCACTTGAAGTGACCACCTAATCAGCTTATAGGTTTAATTCTCATTGTACCCCTTTCCCCTAAACTCCCCGGTTATATAATTAAAAAGAATCGAAAGATCTTTGAGTAACAACAACAATAACAACAAAAAATTCAATATAAATTCTTATAAGTGGGGTTACGGGAGCGTAGTGTATCAACAGACCTTACCCTTACTTTGGAAGAGTAGAAAGTCTGTTTTTGATAGACTCTGGACAAAGAAAAGATGAAAAGAAGCAATAGCAACAAGCAGTAACAACAAGATATTAAGAAAATCAAAGTGAAAGATAACACTCAGACAATAGGTAATAATAGCAATCTAAGAATAAAAAGATACCATACTAACACTAATACTACCGGTATGGAAATGAAAAAATAAAATGCCTCATAATTCTCAACCTCCTCACCCTCTTATCAAGAGTCTATGTCCTCGGTAAGTTTAAGTTGCGCCATTCCCTGCATAATCATTTCTCCCCCAATACTTCTTTGGCCTGTCTCTATCTCTCCCCATACCTACCAAGTTCAACCTCTTACACCTCCTAACTAGGGCATCTGTGCTTCTCCTTTTCACACGCCGAACCATCTCAGTCTCGCCTCTCGCATCTTATATATCCTCCACCGGGTCACTCCCATCTTTTTCCGAATATTTCATTCCTAACTTATCTTCGAGTAAGACAAATCTAATTAATCCTAAATAAATTTTGTGGAGAAATTATAAGGCTATGAAACCAGTCTAGTATAACTATTGTAGTTATCCTAGAGTTTGAAGTGTTGTTATCCTAGAATTTGAATTCAAATATCAAGTGATAGTATGAGATAGTTTAAACTCTATCACCTTGAGAGTTTGAGCATAACTGCTCAACTTTTTAAAGTCTTCCATTAATGATACACGAAAATATTTCCTGTACTTTGCAAATTATCACAGCTTCTATAAACTATCCTATCACTTGAACTTTGACTTCAAATTCTAGTGTAACTACACTTCAAACTCTAGAGTAATTACAATAATTTATAAGAGAAGAAGGTCACGTCTGACTTTTTCAACAAGAATTTTGCTTTGATTCAAGAATGGAAAGTAGAGCAGGCCTAGTTTTAGGCTCCAATTTAACAAATGAATGTACAATCTAATCTTGTAGCACTACGTTTGTTTCAATTTAGATGACACACTTTTTTTATTAATCCGTTAAAAAAAAGAATGACACATTTCTACAATTGAAAATGATTTAATTCTAAACTCTTCGTTTTACCCATTTTACCCTTAATGAGAAGATTTTATAACCACACAAATGCATGACCCCACAAAATTTTTACCCCTTAATTTTAAGTTTTTTTTTCCTCTTAAATTTCGCGTCAAGTCAAACTACTTTATCTAAAGTGAAACGGATGGAGTATTACTTTTCTTCACTACATCCCACGCGGTAATTTTTTCAATGTTCAGTGTCAGTTGAGTAAATTAAATAATAGAGACGATGATGACGATATCAATAACTAACCTACTAAATGACCCTTCTCTAACATAAGACTCAACTCCTCATTTAATTCATCTAAAGTACGTGGCTACATCAGCATTGACCACCCATTTTAAATCTTTGTCTATTTATACCCTTTTTAGAAACATATACACATACACTCCGAACACAAAAAAAACAAACTTTTCTTTTCTTGAGAAAACCAAAAAAAAAAAAAAAAAAAAAAAATTGATTTGATAGTTTTTTTTGTTTACCACAATGCCTCGACCAAGATGGAGTCCAACACCACAACAGCTAATGATTTTACAAGATTTGTATAGAAAAGGGCTGAGAAATCCAACTTCTTCTCAAGTACAAAAGATCACAGCTCACCTTTCTTTTTTTGGAAAGATTCAATGCAAGAATGTTTTTTACTGGTTTCAAAATCACAAAGCTAGAGAAAGGCAAAAGCTAAGAAAACAGCTGCTTCACCAAATAGAGAAAAACCCTACTGAAGATAATGATACTCAATTACCTCTGCTCATCAACAACACCAACAGCAACGACGTCGTTCACTTCGTTGACAATTATCCTACTTTTCTTCCTAATGTCCATACACTTTACCCTCAGTCTCCTACTATACTTCTTCACCAGGTACATATTCATGTGTATAGTATAATATATGCATTACTTCTACGGTTATAATAGGGGCAGTGGCAGAGTCAAGATTTTCATTAAAGGAAGTCAAAATATAAAGAAACAAACTCACCAAGAAGTCAAGGGGTATTATTATATTGTATATATACATACTTTTAAAAATTACCGAGCTAAACAGTGTAATTTTCCGATGAAGGGATATCGGTTGACACCCCTTGGGTGCATGTGTCTCCGCCACTGATTGGGACAACATAATAGTTTAATTTACGTGCACTAACAATGTAAATAATTTTTACACTATCAGTATATTTAGCCTATCGCAGAAGGTTACGTGCCTTATATATTTCTAGGTTATTACCCACTTATTATGGACTGTTATCTCATGTTCTCGAGACATAAATAAGTAGATAAAATGTGCTCTCACTAATAGTTTAAACTTTTAGATGAGATAATTACACAATTAACATGATATTAAATTAGCAGGAAAGGAAAGGGTTCTTGGGTTCAATTTTCATGCACTTGGCCCATGAAAAAATAATCAGGCCCACACATAACGGAGTTTATTGAAAACATAATTAAATAAACAACAATGTGTTATCATGACTAATAGCTGAAGTTTCTAAATGAGATGGTTGTCACACATTAAACTCTACTCTTTTAAGTGACCTGATAGTGTAAATTTTATGTTATATTATCCGTGCATAGAAGTTAAACTCAAATATTTTATAATTTCCATAATTTTAAGTACTAATTAATTAGAACCTTTCTCATTTCTCTATTCTTTCCATTATAGACTGAAGGAAAAGAGACATCGTCAGCTCAAATCATGAACAACGTGGGGAATGTGGATCATCCTTTAACAGAGAATGACATGATGAGAACAAATGTTCAAGGTTGGATCTTTATGATGACAGACAATATGGGTCAAAATTCTATTCCCTGTTGCAGCAACGTCAGACCCCTCGAAACCCTACAACTCTTCCCCGTCAAAGCAACTGGAGTTAAGGATGAGTAGGGCCATTGAGAGGTTACGTAAAAACTTACTCACATCCGATGTTTACACCAACCTAGTGAAAGCATGAACCATGTGTGCAAATATCGGATATGGGTAAGTTTTTACCGGCCCTTGAGCATTACTTCATAATATTGTTTCTTGCTAATCTGTGTAATAGTAATAAGTTTCTAGCATTAGAATAGCAACTATTTCCTCTGAAAAGTGTACTCTAATTGACTTCTTGAGTCGTTGGCTACTGTTATTTGTGTAATGTCCATAGATTTGTAAAATATCTGACCATTCTAGTAATCAAGCTTCTAATATATTGATGGCTAGGGGACACTGTGGTTTTACACATATTTTTGTAGTTTAACTTTTCTATGCTAACAATGCAAGAGAATTTTCCATAATTATCAATTCACCTAAAAAATAATTACAGATAACTGTACATAAGAAGTGATATATTATTTACTTAGTTAGAAAATCAGGCTAGCTATGATAATAGGTTAAGATATACTAATAGTGTCAAAATTCTTTAAATTGTACATAAGTTGAGAGTTTAAATTCTATGTATTATGCTAAAAATATCTGCACAATCAAGTTAGGTTGCTTATTTATTAATTAGTGATAAATTTTTTGATAAGTGTTAATTGATAATCTGGTAAAACCGATCACTTGTTTTTTTCTTCTTCTTAAAATTCTGAATCTACTTATTTGAATGCCTTAAGTTTTTCATACATTTAAATGAGCTGAAATCGATGTGTAAGCGAAGCCGCCAAACTGGAAGGACATTACAAGTCAAAGCAATGCACGTGTGCTCGCACGAGTCGTACAGCTGAAGTCTCCCTCTCAATTACATGAACATATGATTAAAATCCTTTAATTAAGTAAAGTCACTAAATATGAAATAGTTAATTTAAATAGAATAACTGGAAAGTAATGACGCAGGAGTTGAAGTTTTGGATTGAATAGTAAAAATTTCGGACAAGGGTAAAAAATATTCCTTTACTATGGGAAAGGATCATATATATACCCCGTTATACTTTTGGTTTATTTTTATCCTCGACGTTATAAAACTGATGTAAAAATACCCTTCTTCCGTTAGCACCCTCCAACATGGACAAAATCATTCCATGTGGCCTGATATCTCGCTGAGATGGCATCGCATGGCATGCCACCACACTACCCTTACCCACTTCTTCCACCACCTCCCTACTTCACCCAAAATGAATATGACATCTATATCCAAATATAACTAATTAACAACAGTTAAAACAAAAAAGAATGCACTAAACCCAATAGAATTTTCCACAATTTACCAACCACCGGAAATATGAAGCCTTGAACCACCCAAATCCACATAATTTAAATTAAAACTAGAAATAGTTAAATAAAAAAGAAAACAAATTAAACATATACATCGATCACTCTATAAATGTAAATAAAAAGAGGCCTTTTTATAAGAATGATTCATTAGACAAATTCCTACATTTGGTTTGTAATTTTTGTACAGGGTAAAATATGTTCATATTTAATGATCGCATAAGAAAGCGACATATGGAGCCGAAGAAAGAAGCTAGACAGTCGGGTCTGGAGGTAGTGATCTTGTTTGCCGTCGGATAAAATGTTATTCATAAAGACAAAATAAATTCCTGCCACCCGATAACATTTGATGAAGAATATTCTATAGCATTACGTGCATGGTCCATTACAGAAAATATGACATTCATTGCCCACCGTTACACAATCTTCAATGGCCCTCATAATTGTCATTTAAGAGGGCTTGATCCTAGGACCTTGTTCCCCAGGTGTAACTATAAATAGCGAGCTCTACCATCATTGTAAAGAGGACAAATTTTCTGACAAGCATACACTATATTCTATCAAAATCTCAATAACATTTTATTTTCTTGCTTATTTGTATTGTTCTTACTGCCTCCGGTGGCTCTGTGCCTAGGATTATGATATCTGCCATTTTATTTCAATTTCAAGCCTAAGTCTTACATTTTTGTCTAATTCATCTATTATTTTTGGATCAAATCAATTCACTTGTCTGTTAACCACGTACAAATTCAATTATACTGTTTTATGGGCAAGCAGTTTGGCGCCCACCGTGGGGCGTAGACAGTCGTGTAATTGAACTGATCCTTGCATCTAATACTGACTTGTTTGATTCTTTGTTTTTAGCAAAAATCATTAAAACTGGCAGATAACGATGTCAACACCACACACAATGTTGAGGCTCAAGGAAATCAGCCTCAACACGAAGATTCCATCAGTGATACCCACAACGGGGGGAACGAGGCCACGCCGATTTACGACGAGCAATATCCATGACATGTTCGAGAGGCAACCCCTTACGAAGCTGAAAATGAGCAAGTCGTTGAAACATTAAGGATCCTGAGGGAACAATAAAGGGCCATTATGGGCCACTGTCGTGGCAGGATCAGGTCATGACAGAATTAAAGCAGGCGTTATCGGGAACTTCCAACAACGTGAATGGACAAGCTCCAGTTCCTCCCAGTGCTCCCTCAAATCAAACAATGCAGAGGGTCGACAACAACACCCCGAGGGGCAAGGTCGTCTTTGATGGGACTGGATGGGAAGAGGGACAGTGGCGGACCCGATAACAACAATGAGAATGATCCCTTTAAAATCAAACTTATGCGGTTTAAGAGGGAAATAAACACCTGAATGGATCAAGTTTCGGGCGCACCATCAGTGCTGAAAGGGCCAGACTCAAAGAAGTACACACAATTGTCGTTTAAACCAAGCGCGACACCTGATCCCGAAGTGGTTTAAAATGCCAGACGTGCCAAAGTATTGTTACATCAAATTTTAATGATGAAAATAATATATTTTCTCCTTGTATAGGAACTCTTGGGTAGCTGTCAGTACTGGCGGAATCTAACAGAAGCCAACAAGGAAAGAAGGCGCGATTGAAGGAAGAAGTAATCAATCATGCAGATTTGATGGATTAATCAAGGCTTAACTGAAGAAAACAAATGAATCAAGATCTCGCTGAATATTCAATCAAGTATCTAATTATGGAGAATCAAGATTTCGGGCCGTTGCAGAACATCCTTATTCTTGGAAATAATCAATCTCTTTCCAAGGATCAAATCTCTTGGGTTGGCAAATCCTTCCAGAATTTGAGCCTCTCTCTAAGTATTTAAACCTGTAATCACCCTTAGCAAAATATACTTTGATCGAACCAAATTCTCTCTCTTTGTTCTACTACAAACAAACATTGTAGCTCTCTAAGATCTGCTGTGTAACAAGTCAGAGAAAAAAAGAAGAGAGAACAACACTGGTGAGGCATTGTATCAAAAGAAACGAGTGATATAGGAACTGAGCTATCATATCATTCTCCTTGTACTCGAAGAAACTCATTCACTAAAGAGAACTCCCTTGCATACCAAGGGGACTGGACTAGGATTCACATTGAATCCGAACCATTATAAAAATTCTGGTGTCTTTAATTCCTGCATTTAATTTCAGCATCTTATATTCTGTTGTTACTACTGCTAGTCTATTACATCTAGTCGACTAATTGAAACACTAGTCAACTAACAACGATTAAGTTTAAAAATAGACAATTCACTCCACCCTCTTGCACTTTCAAGCATGATGGGACTTCAGATCCTCAGGAGCACGTTACTACCTATAAAACGGTGGTGAAGGAAAATGATTTAGCTCCCCACGAGATTGAGTCAGTCTTACTGAAAAAGTTCGGGGAGACTCTTACGAAGGGAGCCCTTACATGGTATTCGCTTTTGCCTGAGCACTCCATAGACTCCTTTGAGATGCTCGTGGACTCTTTCATCAAGGCCCATGCCGGGGCCCGAAAGGTGCAGGTCTGAAAGGCCGACATATTCAGGATTGCACAAGGAGAATCTGAGTTGCTGTGGGAGTTTGTGACCAGATTCCAGAAGGAAAGGATGTTACTACCGGCCATACCAGACGAATGGGAAGCTGAAGAATTCACCAAAGGTCTGAATTCGAGAAGTTATGACGCTTCCCGGATGTTGAAAGAAAGTTTTCTCGAGTTCTACGCAACAACTTGGGTGGATGTTCACAATCGATACGAGTCAAAGATAAAGATTGAGGATGATCAGCTCAGTTCCCGACGTGGGCCAGGGGTCGGACTGGGACAAGAATAAAGAAAAATCGAAAGATGATTTTGACACAGATCGACGGTCTTCAAGGGTCAATTTTTGCCCTATGAACGGGACGAAGGATGCGGCAGAGGTTTTTGGTCGGCGGATAGATTCGCTACTGATAGAAGAACTGATCGCTGCCGAAATAATAGGTCGTTACAGGATACGAAAATGTCAGGTTCTCGAGATTTTTCCTACCCCAAGCTTTCCGAATACAACTTTAATGTCAGCATTGTGGAGCTGGAATCGGTTATGAGGAACATTAAGGAAGCATGATTCCTGAAGCCAATAAGATCTGATCCCAGCCAAAGGGATTTATGGTGCGAATACCACTGGACAGACGGTCACCGGACAAGGGACTTGTCACGACACAAAACTAAACCCGGTCGTGATGGCGCCTATTGTGGTACTAGGCAAGCCGACATACTTCCAAAACGATTCGATATTCCATTAAAAGATAGGTAAAAGCCTTTTTCATACTGAAATTTCATAAAAGAGTTCAACTCGAAAGCAAAATGCGGAAATAAATAGCCCGACATCGGGGTGTCACTAAGTCATGAGCAACTACTACAAACTGTTATGAAAATAGCAAGACTAACATAGTCTGAGAATAACCGAAATACACTAAAGGGAAGATAAAGAAGGAGAAAAGCAGGATTGCGATTGCCAGGAAGATACCTCACTATCTTCGATAAACCGCTATTGAGTAAATCAACCACTGCTACCGTGGCCAGAGATACGTGGATCTACACACAAGGTGCAGGGGGTAACGTGAGTATACCAACTCAGTAAGTAACAAGTCCAAACTATGGACTGATAGGTAGTGACGAACTTAACCTCAATAAGTAAACAGAAATAAACTATGCAAAAAAGTAGGCATGCTTGCAATTCAAGTATTCAGCTCAAGCAGTAAAGTAAATACAGATTTGGACAATGTGAGTGTTGATACCCAATTTTTCCCTATATATTTCTAATATACAAAATACTTTCAAAATAGCATGTCCAAATGTTTTACTATTTTTTCCTTAATTTTTAAAGATTTTTTAATCAATTTATCGCCCTATTTTATCCGTAAAAACCCAATAATTATTCCCAAAATTATCATTTTTGGTGATTCATTTATTGGATTTTCATATTTATATTAAAATGTGGCTAATATAATTTTTGCATATTTTTACAAGGTCATTTAGTATTTTTAAAGTTAAATTGTATGTAATTACAATATTAGCCTTTTTTAGGATTAATTACGTTTATATTCATAAAAATTAGGTCTGGTATTTTTAAATAGTTAATTATGTGCTATTAATCATTTTAGTACCCTTAATTTATTTTCAGAAATTATTTTACTATTTTTTTAAAAATCAAACAGGGAAAAATGGCTATTTAAATGGTAGCCCATTTGTATTTCAATTATAACCAGTTCAAACCCCAATCCCAGCCCAATTTCGAATTAAAATACCCGACCCAAATCCTAAATCCGCCTACCCGACCCAAAGACCCACTAAATCCCGGCCGTTGATCTAAAAGATCAACGGTCCTCATAATTCCTTTCCTTTTTTAATCCAACAACCCCCCAAACCCTACCCATTCTCTCATTTCAGCCGCCCTTGAATTCCCTTCTCCCTCAATTCTCTCTGAGACTCCATCAAACCCTAGCCGCCGCCATCAAACTCCAACCCTGAAACCTCCCAAATCCATGGCTTCCAAGGTCATTGGAGGCCTGTATCCACCTCCCATGGCTTCTACGTGTTCGATTATTATGGTTTCAAGGCTAGATCTTGAAAGAGCTTGGTCCAGACCTTGGTCGATTCCGGTTTACGGCTGTTCTCCGGTCGTCTCTGACCTTTCTCCGGCCAGCCATGGCTGTTCGAGTCTGACTCTTGACTCTCCTGCTTAAATCGATGGTTTTCAAAGCCTTTCTCACCACTTGGGGTTCCTCTGAAACCCTAACCTTCAAGGTTCTCTCGACTCCTCTTAGATTTGTTTCAGACCTATGTCTGCTCTGAACTTTTAAGCGTTTTTCTCGAAGTTTCTTTTAAAGCTCCGCTTTCAAAACTCCTTATCTTTTCGATTAGGGTTTCTGTTAAGTTATTTCGAAACCTTTCTCTGATTTTTTGATATGTTTTGCTGTGTTTGCTCGTATTATCCTTCTGCCTGAGTTTGCATGTTAAGACCCCTAATTTCTTTTGACTGTTTATTAAGCGAATGTTTGTTTGCCTGAGTTTTTGTCCGATCTGTTTGTTTATCCTCTTTTTAAAACCCTTCTATTGTTGAAAATCTTATGTTTTTGGGTCTGAGACTGTTTGTTTAAGTGTAGAAGTTCTTTTCGAAATCTCTTGTTCCCTTTGTGCAATTCTTCCGATTCTTGGTTTCCGTCTTCTCTTTAAACTCGCCTATGTTGAAAGCCCTAATTCTTCTAGGTTTCTTCGTTTGATTTTGTGACTGGCCTGCTCTTGTTTGAGTTTCTGTGACTATCTCACTTCGAATGTGTTTCTACTAAGTTCCTTATGCCTAACTTACATTAGCTCTATGTGCTTGTGTTCATCTTGACTGGTCAAGACTTGCCCCTTTGCTTGCTATGTTTGGTTACTCACATCTCACTCTATTTATATGTTAAAAACATGACTCATGACTATCTCTTTGATTGACTCTGAGCTCCCTGTTTCTTGGCTTGATTTGAAAATTTCTCTTTAGACTTTCGATTCTCCTATTTTTACTTGGTTTATTTAATTATTCATGGAAACCCATGTTACTCCCCTTAAATCAGTAATTTCGAATCCTTGATTCCCTGATTTACCATGTGCTGATTTTCGATTGTCTCCATATTCTGCAACTTTATTGTGTTTTCTTACCTTATTCGGTTAACCAAGTATTTTACTGATTCTTCATTAGTTGTTTCCTTAATTGAACCCCTATGTACTTACCCCTAATTGTCTATTCTGTACATGATGCTCTACTTGATTTCTTTCCTTAAACATTTTCTGCCCCTTACCGTTGGTTGATTGCCCCTTAATTAAAGGAGTACTTGCATTGATTTGATTCTGATTAGTACTTGGTTCCATAATTACTATACAATTGTAACTCTTGCCTTATTTTACATGGTTTTCGAACTACTATATATACATACTCTCTCATTAACACACACACGAACACTTTTAGTTCTGAACTCACACTTACACTCAAAACACTCTCTCTTGCTTTACTACTTGTACTGTGGCCTGTTTAGCTGGTTGAAAGCCAAAGCTATATTTCGAAGTCCTGCTACTTTTCTTTACTACATTTTGCCTTCTTTGAACTGGTACGTTCTAATTAAGTTTTCAGCCTCAACAACAACATGGTTACTTAATGTTCTTGCATTCTTGTCTGCCTACTGCTTGTATCTATTTCAGTACCTTTATTTAGCATGCTGTAATTTCTTTTCTCCTGTTCTGAATCAATGTATTATGAATCCTAAATCCCTACCCCAATGTGTTTGATACTTATGGTTTGTTTGGGGCATGACAGCATCAAATATTGCTGAACATGACTCAAACTTGGTCCTCCTAGGATCATTACCTCTATGTTACCCTTATATGTGTGTGTTCTGGTTGATTTACAAGCATGACAACACCCCTGTTGCTGTGCATGCCCAGAATTGACTCATGCCTAAATATATAGGCCCTTGCAATGGATTCCCAATCCCCTGCCCCTTTGGTGTTAAATTATCAACTCTTCAAAGTATTAACGGTTGTCTCCCATTCCCCTTTTCCTTTCCTTTGTTCCCTCATCTTTTAAAATCAGTTTCTGCACTTCCACTCTCTCTCAGACTTAAGTCTTGCCCCCCTCATGTGAGCCTTGCCTTGTGACCCATGAGCTCCCTCTGAACTTGGACACATGAGGGATGGCATTTCCACACTGCACTTATCCCTATTCTGGTGATGTAATTTGGGTGTGAGCACTGCCCGGGGTCCAATTGAGGCTCTTAGGGAACTCTGACACACTCAAGTTTGAGAAAGGCTTTGAAGCAATGGCATCTTAAGGCAGTTATTCCATAGCTCAGGGAGGAACCAAGAATCGGGCCTCCTCTAGTTGTATTTTTATGTATTTTGATGTAATTTAATATTCTTGGTTTGTAATAATTAGTAATAAATGATTGGGGCTGGCTAGTGAAAGGGTTGGGTATTTATGCATGCCAAGGGTAGAACCATGCCTATAGGACTATTTAAATTTCTGCATGTTCAAGCTGCATTTAGAAACCATGCCTATAGGACTATTTTAATTTCTGCATATTCAAACTATGTTTAGAAGCCATGTCTATAGGACATCTTATTCAACTTCATATAGATAACCTGTCTATAGGTATCATCTAAAATTCTACACATTTGACACCGTTTAGATATCATGTTTTAGGACCCAATTGATTATAACTCAGTAGCATACTGAAATCAGTAACATACAGAAATCATGCCTATAGGGGTTCATAAATACAATCCTGATTCGTTTCCACTCACATGCAATGTTAGGTATCATGTCTATAAGGACCTAATATCAGCAACACATAGAAATCATGCCTATAGGGATTCTTAAACAAATCTGATACGCTTCGTTCACAGTCAATGTTAGATATCATGCTCCTAGGGATTAAAATCAGATACTATCACCTGCAGAATCTGTAACCAGTCTAATTTAATTTTGTCCCTTCTGAACTAAGTAGATATCATGCCTATAGGACCCCGTCTGAACGCTTAGGCAAACCTTAGGCAATATAAATACAATTGAACTCGCCTCTGTTATTTGTATAAGTGTTACAATCAGTAGGCAAGCCCGATTCTGTTTCCTAAATGAGTCATGCAATAAGCTAGGCCTGCTGCAATACAACAATCTCTTCTTCCCTCAAGCATATTTTTTAAAATCAGACCTTACTCATTTCTTTAAGTCATGCTATTGGATTGTTTGTAGGAGGTATACTTGAGCCTTCTATGTTTATGTGTTTCCCCTCTAATGTGCAATCTTTATATGTTTTGTATGTCGCCTTAGAATTTTTTACCTTTGAAACCTCAGATAAGCCTAACATCCCTCCTTTTTAGGATTAGTAGTCCTAAGTGCCTCCGGGACTGATAGGAATGGGACGGGTAATAGCATGCAATAAGTGATCGAGAGCAATCTGCGCTTTAATACCTTAATGGGGTGGGAAGGGTAGATATGGATATGATGACCGGTGCATTAATACCACGTGCATCCCCTCTCTTGAGGAGTGATTACCGGGTATTGCATTGATGTGATCCATATTTTTAATAAACCTAGGACCCCCTTCCTTTATTCTTTATTCTCTTTTAGCATTGTAATTCCTTATTTAAAGATCAGCTCTTTTAATTATTATTTCAAACTTCGTCTACTTCTGAACCATTGTATTGAAATCCCCTCTTATTTGAGGCTTATCTGCTTATATGTTAATTGCACCTCAAATTCACAATAATTGTCTGGCCGAGAACCACATTAGTGGATCCTGAGGGGTGCCTAACACCTTCCCCTTGGGATAATTTCAAGCCCTTACCCAATCTCTGGTTATTCAAACAAGCTTAGAGTGGAATTTCTATTGGTGTCCTAATGCACGTTAATCATTAGGTGGCAACTCTCCAAATGCAAACCCAGTTCCCAAAAGGAACAAGTTGTACCTCCAAATGTCATAAACCCGATTTCGCGAGAAAAAGGGGGCGCGACAGCATGGCGACTCCACTGGGGACTTTTAGGCTTTTACCATTTCAGACCTTTATTGTGATTTTATGTCTCTTTATGTGCAATTACTTGTTTAATTCCTTTAAGCATTCAATTCTCTTTTCAATTGCGTAACTGACTTGTCTTTTGTTTCTTTTCGTTTCTACTTTCCTTTACTACTGCTTTAAATTATGAAACTGTTGTATTTACTGCTTCCTTAACGTGCAAATACGCGACAACATGTCTTTAATTATTTATTGCACTGTTATGCTCAACATCATATTCCACTCGTGCCAAACAGATACCATAGCAACGCTTATAATGAGTGTTGCGCTCTTCCGATATTATCACCCCCTAAATTCGGAAAAGACATATTTGCGGTAAGACCGGTCGATCAACGGTGTAGTCGACGGTTCCGTGCCTTTCCCCTTTGAGCTGTCCGCTCAAGGGTGCCTGTCTAAAACCCCATAGAAACCTTACTCTATTTAATTGTGCATGCATCATGGTCAAACCTAGCCGAGTCAGTTATGTTGTCCGCATAATGACTCTTTAAAGATGGCCTTGTCCAAAGTCCACTGGGTTTCCCTAAAACCCAAACGGACATCGTCACATTCTGTGCATTTATTTGGAGAACTAAATGCTTTTGTGCCAATTGTTGATATTAAATAGTCGAGTCCGGTGGGGGTAAGGGCCTAAGCTTATTTGTCTTGCAGAAATATGAGGCACGAAGTCCCCAGATTCGGCATGGTCACCAACATCCACCCAAAACTGCTAAGCTGGTGGAAGGATCTTCACTCTAGTGATCAGACTCTTTTCCGGAAATATTTGGGAAACCTACCTTCTCTCCTGGAAATCCAACCCAACAACAAGATCATAGAAGCTGCTACTTTGTTCTGGGAGTGCGAGAGGTCCGTATTCCGCTTCGGGGGCATTGAAATGACACCCTTACTAGAAGAAATATGAGGATTGGCCGGTATACCATGGGAAACTCCGGGTTTGTTAACGCCTGAGAACCGGAAGGGCAGGGGTTTCCTCAAAATGATGGGTTTGAGGAAGAATCCAGAACTGACATGTTTGAAAGAATCCTACATCCCTTTTGATCATTTGTACGAGAGGTACGGTCACAGCAAATCCTACCGTACCTATCCTGATGAGTTTGCCATCACATCATTAGGGCATATTCACCGAAGGGTCTTCGTATTCATGTTTTATTTTCTGGGGTTGATTGTGTTTCCAATGAAGAAAGCAAGAATCCACACTAGATTGGCCATGGTAACTAAGACCTTAATGGAAGGAATTGGCGAGCAACCATTCAGCATTGTGCCCATAATCATTGCGGAAATATACCGAGCCCTAGAAAAGTGTCAACAGGGAGCCAGTCACTTTGAAGGCTGCAATTTGCTACTTCAACTTTGGCTCTTGGAACATCTACAAAAGGGTGAATACCGACAAGAGATTCAGTGAAGAGACTGGGACGATCACATCGCTTTCCACCACCCAAAGCGAATGAATTATATCCCTGATATGTTTGCTCAGCCAGAGAATGCCAAAGGATGGTTCGAACTGTTTGATAATTTGACCGAGGAGCAGGTACAATGGATGTTCGAGTAGTTTCCGACCGAGGAGTTCATCGCCCGATCCAGGGATGCACCCTTTCTGATATTGATCGGCCTAAGAGGAACGTACCCTTACGTCCCTCTCCGGGTTATGATGCAAGCGGGTAGGAGGCAGGTTGTACCCATGGTTGACAAGATGAGTCACTTTCAGGCTGACTTCCAGGATGATGATAGTCCCTACAAGTGCCAATCTCAACATATGTGGCACTGCAAGATCGTCATGGGTAGGGATACCATCGAGCCAGAGAGATATCACGCTGGTTGTGCTCCATACTATTCAGGCTGGTTGGAAGATAAGCATGATGGCCTAGGCCAGCTTGGGTTTGTTCGAGGTCACAGGATCATAGATGAAAAAGCCGAGGCACAGGTCAAATATGACCAACTGCGCAAGAGGATCTGGGACTGCGAAAGCGAGCACCGTGAGATACAAGAAGCCAATCAAAAGCTAATTTAGGAATGGAAGGACATGGCTGTCAGTGCCAACAAGCGACTGGTATACTTGGAGCGAGGCATAGTGGAGTTGGAGAAGAAATTTCTCAAGAGGGTCGAAGACTCCCAAAATGCTGAAGGAAACGAAGGCATACATCTAGCCAGAGCCTACCTATTGCTGGGACTTCGTGAGGTGGGGAAGCTGTTTGATGGAGCCAGGGATGCCGAATCTAGGGAAGGTCCTTCTAGGACCAAATAGATAGGAGTTTTCTTCTTTTTATGAAATGTAATAAGGCCAATGGCCACTAGCGACTTTTTATTTCCTGTTATTTAGTGTCGATTTGGGATTAGTCTACTTTTTATCAATAAAATGAGGCATTTAGCATTCTAAGTTCTCCAAATCAATTTGTCGCTAGGCCTACCTTGGGCACAAAGAGGTCCCTAAATTAGGACGCGGTTTACATTCTGCACTATGTGTTTAAATATTGCAACATTTTTATAATCCTCACTAACTTGTTACCTTTTTTGTTTTTTACTTTTTGTTTATTCCGCCTCCCCAAAGGTTAGTTCGTGCACTCTGGCAACATCATCTTATTCCACGAGATCCAGGAGCCCTCCATTCACTCCTCCTCTTAGTCTTGTCAAAAACAAGAACAAAGGGAAGATGGAAGATTTGAACAACGCCAGAAAGGAGAACTCAACTGAACGGATAGAGGTCACTCATGGTCATGTTACTCAGGTTTCCAAAGAAAATGCATCCCAACTCGAACAAAAGCTGCTGAAATTCCAAGAAGCACTTGATCAGGTTCGGAATCTGGCAAATCTGTCATTTTCCTCACTACTCCAGATATCAATTTCCCAAATGCTCAAAACCCTCCACCTCCACAGAACATCCCAAAGCAACAGAACCATCCCGCTCCTCACCACCACTACAACACCTGCCATACCTCGAATAACACTCCGCTGCTCATCCCAGAACTCCACAAATGACCACTGCCACACCCACCAAAATATCCCCATCTACGTGGAGACTATGCCACACTCCACCCAACCCATCTCAACCACACTCGAGTCTGACGATAAAGACTTGCTCATCAGAAACCTGGCCGAAGAACTTAAGAAATTGACTAGCCGAATTCAAGGCGTTGAAGGAAGTAAGGGAATTGAAGGGCTGAACTACGAAGATCTTTGCATACAACCCGATGTCGAACTGCCCAAGGGGTACAAACCTCCTAAGTTCGAGATGTTTGATGGTACAGGGGATCCAAGGGTCCATTTGAGAACGTACTGTGACAAGCTGGTTGGAGTTGGAAAAGACGAGAAAATCCGCATGAAGCTTTTCATGAGGAGCTTGAAAGGAGATGCTTTATCCTGGTACATTAGCCAAGATCCAAAGAAGTGGTCGAACTGGGTAAGCATGGCGTCCGACTTTATGGACAGGTTCAGGTTCAACACGGTGAATGCGCCGGATGTGTTCTATATTCAAAATCTAAAGAAGAAGCCCACAGAAACATTTCACGAGTATGCTACTCGCTGGAGGTCCGAAGCTGCTAAGGTTAGACCTGCCTTAGAGGAAGAACAAATGAACAAATTCTTTGTCCGGGCTCAAGACCCACAGTATTATGAAAGGCTGATGATGATCGAGAGCCACAAATTTTCTGACATTATGAAGCTGGGAGAAAGGATCGAAGAGGGCATCAAAAGCGATATGGTTACGAACTTCAAAGCCTTGCAAGCTACAAATAAGGCCTTACAGTCAGGTGGTTTGTCCAAGAAAAGGGACGTAGGAGGCGTAATGGTGGCACAGAGAACCAAATCTCCCATCAAATACCAAACCTACCCGACACCTCCACTCACATATCAGCCCACTCTGAATTACCAAGTGTAGACATGTGATTTTTGACCCTCCCCAAAATTTTCTATATTTTAGCCCGTAAATATTTAATTTAGGCCTAATATAGCTATTTCAACTCATTTTGACTCTTTTACTTTATTTTATTACCAAAAAATAAAAATTACAAAAAATTTCAGTTTATTTATTTTTCATAAACTTAAAAAAATACAAAAAAATAGTACCTTATTTTTATCTTTATATAATATCGAAAACACAAAAAATAGTTTCATGTTTAGTTTAATTAATTAGGATTAGCTTTGGCATGGTGTAGTATTTCAATTTTATTTTAAAAGGCATTGTGTAGTCTAGGGACCCTTCTAGACTCTTCTTTAGGACAAAAAATAAATAAAAAGACCCTAAGGACTTAACACAAAAGGACCTAAGGACTAATTGGCAAATACACAAAAAAAGACCTTAGACCTAATTCCATGTATATAAACTAATGCCTATCAGCTTTTGGAGGGANACACATGAGAGCTTGCATTTCCACACTGCACTTGTCCCTATTCTGGTGATGTAATTTGGGTGTGAGCACTGCCCGGGGTCCAATTGAGGCTCTTAGGGAACTCTGACACACTCAAGTTTGAGAAAGGATTTGAAGCAATGGCATCTTAAGGCAGTTATTCCATAACTCAGGGAGGAACCAAGAATCCGGCCTCCTCTAGTTGTATTTTTATGTATTTTGATGTAATTTAATATTCCTGATTTGTAATAAACGATTGGGGCTGGCTAATGAAAAGGGTTGGGTATTTATGCATGAACCATGCCTATAGGACTATTTAAATTTCTGCATGTTCAAGCTGCATTTAGAAACCATGCCTATAAGACTATTTCAATTTTTGCATATTCAAACTATGTTTAGAAGCCATGTCTGTAGGACTTCTTATTCAACTTCATATAGATAACCTATCTATAGGGATCATCTAAAATTCTGCACATTTGTCATCGTTGAGATATCATGTTTTAGGACCCAATTGATTGTAACTCAGTAGCATACTGAAATCAGTAACATACAGAAATCATGCCTATAGGGGTTCATAAATACAATCCTGATTCCTTTCCCCTCACATGCAATGTTAGGTATCATGTCTATAAGGACCTAAAATCAACAACACATAGAAATCATGCCTATAGGGATTCTTAAACAAATCTGATACACTTCGTTCATAGTCAATGTTAGATATCATGCTACTAGGGATTAAAATCAGATACTATCACCTGCAGAATCTGTAACCAGTCTAATTTAATTTTGTCCCTTCTGAACTAAGTAGATATCATGCTTATAGGACCCCGTCTAAACGCTTAGGCAAACCTTAGGCAATATAAATACAATTGAACTCGCCTCTATTATTTGTTTAAGTATTACAATCAGTAGGCAGGCCCGATTCAGTTTCCTAACTGAGTCATGCAATAAGCCATGCCTTCTGCAATACAACAATCTCTTCTTACCTCAAGCATATTTTTTAAAATCAGACCTTACTCATTTGTTTAAGTCATGCTATTGGATTGTTTGTAGGAGGTATACTTGAGCCTTCTATGTTTATGTGTTTCCCCTCTAATGTGCAATCTTTATATGTTTTGTATGTCGCCTTAGAATTTTTTACCTTTGAAACCTCAGATAAGCCTAACATCCCTCCCTTTTAGGATTAGTAGTCCTAAGTGCCTCCGGGACTGATAGGAATGGGATGGGTAATAGCCTGCAATAAGTGATCAAGACCAATCCGCGCTTTAATACCTTAATGGGGTGGGAAGGGTAGATATGGATATGATGACCGGTGCGTAATACCACATGTAGCCCCTCTCTTGAGGAGTGATTACCGGGTATTGCATTGATTTGATCCATATTTTTAATAAACCTAGGACCCTCTTCCTTTATTCTTTATTCTCTTTTAGCATTGTAATTCCTTATTTAAAGATCAACTCTTTTAATTATTCTTTCAAACTTCGTCTACTTCTGAACCATTATGTATTGAAATCCCCTCTTATTTGAGCATTATCTGCTTATATGTTAATTGCACCTCAAATTCACAATAATTATCTGGTCGGGAACCACACTAGTGGATCCTGAGGGGTGCCTAACACCTTCCTCTTGGGATAATTTCAAGCCCTTACCCAATCTCTGGTTATTCAAACAAGCTTAGAGTTGAATCTCTATTGGTGTCCTAATGCACCTTAATCATTAGGTGGAGACTCTCCAAATGCAAACCCAGTTCCCAAAAGGAACGAGTTGTCCCTCCAAATGTCATAAACCCGATTTCGCGAGAAAAAGGGGGCGCGACAGTGAGGTATAAAGCTAAGCTAATCTCTACGTGCCAATGCACAAAATGTATGAAAATGCACCATGTACCTCCACTCTCAAGTGCTCAACCACTTGGTACTTTATATGGCCATCCGGCCAAGGGAAGATCCATCCCGGAATATATACACATCACTGAAAATAGTCACTCAGTACCGGGGAAGGCCATTCCAGCCCTGTGGAGAAGATCTATCTCCAGGTATCAGTGCTTCAGACAAGATCCATGTCCAGGGAAGATCCATCCCTCAATAATATCGACTGTGCTCACTAGGGGTGTGTTACAGACTCCGGAGGGGCTCCTATAGCCCAAGCGCTATCATAATCATCAACATAACCGGTGCCGCGTGCAGCCCGATCCCATAACTGTCACTCATAATTAGTGCCTCACTCACTCATCACTCTCCAGTCTCACACACGGGCTCACAATGCCATGAAAACTAGCCCGGTACAATGATATAATGTGCCAATAAATAACAACTGAGACTGAGACATGATATGGAATGCATGAATAAGACTGAGTACAAAATATCAATGAAACTAGTGGATAATGGCAAGAAACAACCACTAGGGTCCCTACAGTATCGGCGTAAAGCCTTACATGATATCTAGCACGATTTACAGCTCATTTACTTAGTCACATGATGGAAACACGGATATCAACAAGAAAGAGTCACTAAACGGTTCCATGGAATGAACCAGGTCCTGATTCCCATGGTGAACGCCCGCACGCCCGTCACTTGGCATGCGCGTCACCTCAATACTAATCACATAACACATTGTTCGGGGTTTCGAACCCTCAGAACCAAGTTGAAGCACTACTTACCTCAATCAAGCCAAAATCCTATTCCGCGACGCCTTTGCCTCTCGAACTGGCCTCCAAACGTCCCGAATCTAGCCACAAGCAATATAATACTATCAATATGGGCTAAAGGAACCAATTCCACAAGAAAAATATCAAATTGTAGTCCAAATCCCGAAATCCTCTCCAACCCGGCCCCTGGGCCCACGTCTCGAAATCCGACAAAAATCACAAAACTGGAAAGCCCATTCACCCACGAGCCCATACATAAAAAATTTATCAATATCCGACTCCATTTGGTCCCTCAAATTCTCAAATCAAACTCTCCAAAATCCCAAGCCCTAACCCCTCATTTTCATCCCTAATTTCCACTAATTAATTGATAAAACAACGGGAAAACACCATAGATAGGAGTACTAGAGCTCAAGCAACTTACCTTACTGAAAACCCCTTGAATCTCCCTTCAAAATTAGTCCAATAGCTCCAAAACCCGTCTTCAAAATGGTGGAAATGAGCAAAACTCGCGAAGTCTTCAATTTATAGGTTCTGCCCAGTAAAACCGCATCTACGATAAAATTCACGCTTCTGCGACGCCGCACCTACAGAAAATCCATCGCAGGTGCAGATCCAGTTACTCCCTCAAAATCTGCATCTGCAGTCAAAAACTCGCATCTGCGGGCTTTGCCCACTTCTGCGATCATCCATCCTCACGCGTCTTTCCGCATCTGCGCTCCAATACCGCATCTGCGATCTTGCAGGTGCGCTCCAAATCTCGCACCTACGCTTCCAGTCCAAACAACTCCTACCCAAATCTACGAGCCTCTCTTCTCTTTTGCGGTCCGCACCTGCGAGCTCCCCACCGCAGGTTCGAAAACACCAGAACCAGACCACTTCAGAAATCCTTCAAACTTCAATCTTGTTCCGACAACCACCCGAAATCCAAGGCCCTCGGCACCTCAACCGAACATACCAACACGTCCCATAACATCATACGAACTTAGTCTAACCACCAAATCACCTCGAACAACATCAAAAACACGAATTTCCCTCGGATTCAAGCCTAAGAACTTCTAAACTTCCGAATTTCACAAACGACGTTGAAAAACCTATCAAATCACGCTCGAATAATCCCAAATTTTGCACACAAGTCAAAAATGACACCATGAACCTACTCCAACTTCCAGAATTCTATTTCGTCCCCGATCAAAATTTCCACTGCCGGCCAAAATCGCCAAAATCCCAACTTTCGCCAATTCATGCCTAATTCTACCACGGACCTCCAAATCACATTCCGGATGCGCTCCTAAGTCCAAAATAACTTAACGGAGCTAATAGAACCATCAAGATTCATATCTAAGGTCGTTTACACATAAGTCAACATCCGTCAACTTTCCCAACTCAAGCCTTCACAAAAGAGACTAAGTGTCCACTTCAGACCCGAACCAACTAACCCGATAAGTTAAAATTCAGATGAAGAACACAAAAGGAGCAGGAAATGGGGGAACAGGGCTATAACTCTCGAAACGACCGGCCGTGTCGCTACAGAATTGCCGACATCTGCGTGAAGAGGTGGCAACATTGTTGAAAAATGGCCATCTCAGGAAATTTTTGAGTGATCGGGCCCAATAACAATTACGGTCACAGTCGCGATAACACGGAGCCTTCAAAAGCAGGAGAGGATCCTCCACGTTTGACAATCAATTTGATTTTCGGGGGAACGAGATTAATGGTGTGATATTTTCGGCGGCAAGAAAAACAAAGGTATTTGTAACACACAGCAAGAGACTCTGGGAAGTCACCGAGGACGACATAACTTTCACGAAGAAAGACGTGGACGGACTGCTGCTACCGCATAATGATGCCCTAGTAATCTCTCTAAATGTCATTGATTTGAAAACTAAATGTGCTTTGGTCGACCCAGGAAGTTCGGCCAATATTATCCAAAGGAGAGTGTTGGAGAAATCTAAGCTCACTGGAAGTATCATTCCCGCCACAAAACTTCTCGCCGGGTTCAATCTGGTAAGCGTGGTAACCTGGAGAGAGATCCTGCTGCCCATAAATGCCGAGGGGCTGATGAAGACGACCCTTTTTGAGGTATTAGACGGAGATATGGGTTACAATATCATCATGGGGAGACCATGGTTGCACGAGATGAAGGCTGTGCCATCAACATATCATTAGTTGCTAAAATTCCTAACTCCCGAGGAAATTAAACAAATAAGAGGTGACCAACCGGCAACAAGGAAGATGAATACAATCTCAGTCTCCAGTAGCAATGGGAAGGAGCATGCAATATAGAAGTTATAGGAACCGATGCATGCTCCCACGTCGAGCAAAGTCAACCAGGGAGAAGAGTCGCTGGAATCCTATCAGGTGCCAAGGTATTTCCAAGTACCAGAAGAGACGGACACAACAATGTCTACAACGGATGAACATGAATAAGTCGCATTATTCGAAAAGTTATTGGAGAGGAAGTTCCACTTGGGGACATGACTGCACCCCGAACTCAGGTCTGGATTTGTTGGATTTCTTAAATTTAATGTCGATTGTTTTGCGTGGTCGCATACGGATATGACACGTATCCTGCCAGAAGTGGTCGTGCACAAGCTAACCCTAGGTCCCAGCATCCCTCCGGTAAGACAAAAAAAATGTCATATTGCGGAGGTCAGAAATAAATTTGTCAATGAAGAGTAACTTGCTTGTTCGATATCGGTTCAATCCTAGAGGTAAGGTATTCTGCTGACTAGCTAACGTAGTAGTAGTCCCAAAGAAGAATAATAAGTTTTGCATGTGCGCAAACTATAAGGATTTAAATAAGTCATGCCCAAAAGACTCAGTTCCCATTGCCAAACAATGATCAAATGATTGATGTGACGTCCGGGCACGGGTTGATGAGTTTCCTCGATGATTACTCTAGGTACAAACAAATCATGATTAACCTGGAGGATCAGGAAAAAACTTCGTTCATAACGAACTTTGGCACATATTGTTACAATGTGATGCCTTTCGGGCTAAAGAATGCCGAAGCCACTTATCAACGGCTCCTAAACAAAATGTTTGAGAAGCAAATACGGAAAACTATGGAAGTTTACATAGATGATATGCTGGTTAAGTCTTTGAACGTAGGTGTCCATCTGAAACACCTGCAAGAGACTTTTGACATCTTAAGGAAACACAACCTTAAGCTTAACCCAAGAAGTGTGCATTCGGGGTCAACTCCGGTAAGTTCCTAGGATTCCTCATTTCAAAAAGGGGATCGAGGTTAACCCTGATAAAATCAAATCCATCAAAGACATCCTGGACCAGCTATCAAGCGTAAAAGAGGTTCAAAGGCTAACCGGGAGACTCGCCGCTTTGATCAGATTCATTTCCCGATCTTCGAAAAAGTGCCATCTTTTTTTCGCACTTCTCAAAAGGAAGAATAACTTTGAGTGGACATCGGAAAGCCATCAGGTTTTGAAGGATCTGAAAAGGTATTTTTCAAGTCCGCTGTTACTGTCAAAATCGGAGGAAGGCGAACAACTATTGATCTACTTAACGGTCTTTGAGGTATCAGTAAGTGTTGTTTTAGTCCGCGAGGATGAAGGTACGTAATCTCCTATTTATTATGTAAGTAGATATTGACGGGGGCAGAAACTCGCTACCCACATCTAAAAAGATTGGCCTTAGCTCTCGTAGTCGCCGACCGAAAGCTAAGGCCTTATTTCCAATGTCACCCGATAGGTGTGGTGACCACTTATCCCCTACGAAATATTCTTCTTAAACCCGAACTCTCAGGTAGGTAACACAGTGGGCCATTGAAATGAGCAAATTTGACATAGAATATAAACCCAGGAATGCAATTAAGTCGCAAGTTTTGACCTACTTTTTGGCTGATTTCAGTTTGGGACTTTTACCTCTGGCTACCAAAGAAGCAGTAATGGTGTCGGAATCGGCATCATGCATTTAGACCTTGTTCATGGATGGAGCTTCCAATGTGAAAGGGTTCGGGCTTGGAATAGTGTTAACCACGCCTTCGGGAGAAACCCTAAGGCAGGCCAGAAGAACTATGCCTTTGACTAAAAATTAAGCAGAGTATGAAGCTTTGATTGCAAGGATCGAATTGGCCCGGGGGCTGGACTCCGAGGTCATAGTAATTAGATGCGACTCCTAGTTGGTGGTAAATCAGGTCTACGAGATCTTCGAAGCCAAACAGAAATGCATGCAACAATACGTAATGGAGGTCCAGGCTCTGCTTGCTCGATACCAGGAGTGGTCTATTATGCATACCCGAGGGAAGATAATGCAGAAGCAGATACACTAGCTAACCTTAGATTTTCCATAGAGATGAAGCGATCAAACTCTAGTACGCCAGTACAGCTTATGCATTTGGTATTGGACGCAGATAGCTATTATGAGATAAACGCAACTAATTTGGTCTGGGACTGGAGGAACGAGATTATTGACTATCTCGAGCACGGGAAATTGCCTGAAGATCCTAAGGCATGTCGGGCACTACGCACTAGAGAAGCTCGATACAACTTCAAGGGGGGTCAATTGTACATAAGATCTTTCCAAGGCCCGTTGGCCCGATGTTTGGAAACCTCTGAAGCTAATTATGTTATGCGAGAACTCCATGAACAGATCTTTGAAAACCATTCAGGTGCAGATTATTTTGTATTAAAATTAATATGGGCAGGATACTATTGACCCCGGATGGAACAAGACGCCTAATTTTATGCTAAAAAATGTGATAAATGTCAACTCTACGCACCGTTAGTACATCAACCGGCAGAGACATTGCACTCAATTTTGTCACCATGGCCATTCATGAAGTGGGGAATGCATATCATCGGACCATTTCCACTGACCCCCGGTAAGCTAAGATTTTTTTTGATTTTAACTGACTATTTTTCTAAGTGGATTGAAGCATGTCTTTATCAGAAGATCGGCGAACGTGAAGTGGTGGATTTTCTTGTGGGAGAACACAATTTGTAGATTTTGGATATCAGAAGAGATAGCCTGCGACAACGGACCGCAATTTATAGGCGCAAAGGTCAAAAAATTCCTTGAAGGCGTGAAAATCAAGAGGATCACATCTTTACCCTATCATCTAAGTGCAAATGGCCAAGCAAAGCAACGAACAAAATGATAATATAAAATCTCATAAAGAGATTGGAAGCAACTAAAGGTAAATGGCCCGAAGAGCTGCCAGGTATATTATGGGCGTACCGAACAAATCGAGCACGAGGGAGACGCCTTTCTCTCCGTATATGGGACAGAAGCCCTGATCCAGGTGGAAGTAGGAGAACCCACCCTGAGGTATTTCTAGGCAAACGAAGAAGCAAACAATGAAGCAATGTTAGTCAATTTAGGTGCTCGATGAACGTATGGACTTGGCGCATATGGGGATGGCAGCCCAAAAGCAGAGAATAGAGAGATACTACAATCGGAGAGTCAACCTGCGATATTTCAAAGTAGGAGGCTTGGTTTTAAGGAAAGTAACTTAGAACACCCAGGAGCAAAATGCAAAAAAGCTTGGTCCAACAAGGGAAGGCCCTTACCGGGTTTCAGTTATCACCGGAAAAGGGTCATACGAGTTAGAAAATCAAGATGGATAAAAGTTGCTAAGCAACTGGAAGGTGGCACACCTTAAGAGATACTACTTCTGATAAACATCACCTGTACTGAAAGTATATGCTGCACTCTTCCCTTCGTCTAATTTTTGTCTCAATTGGGTTTTTTCTCGCAAAGTTTTTTTAACGAGGAAGCTGTAGAAAGCATACTATGAAGGAAGCTTCAGCAGCAATAATAAGACCTTTAAAAGACAAGGCACACAAGCAAAGAACCATTGCAGAGCAGTTAGATAGTCTTTTGCTCGATAGCAAAGTTCCTACCAGAAAGTTGAGTTTGCTGTCGAACAGAGATTACCCGACCGCTGACAAGTGCAAGCAACTGGAGGATTGTTAGATAATCTTTAGCTCGATAGCATAAATTCCTAAGGGGAAGTGGAGTTTTTTATCGAACTAATGATTATCTAGCAATTCACTAGTGAAATCCTCAAAGGTGCAAAACTTCTAGTGTTCAAATTTTGCATCTTCGCATTCGAACACTTGGGGGTGGGGGGATGATATGAGGATACGGCATGAATTGACAGCCACATCGACCGGAATACGAAACCCAAAAACATAATTGTATCATCGGGACCGGGGACTGCGCAACCATCCCCGTAGAAACAAGTTGTACAAGTTAGCCACAAGAAATGACAATTTCTCTTTAGCACAACGAATGCCTATGTACTTTTGAAAATGGAAGGAATAAAGTAAAGTCCTTTTACTTCTATCTTGTTTCTTTTCTGAACAATGAATTGATTTTATCATTTGAAAGTTAAACAAGTACTTCAAATTCTAGTGCCGTAATGAACAAGAGACGTCCTCTTCAAGAGCACTGTAAACATAAAAGGGACCTCTCTTATGAAAACCCTCACATTAAATGGTTGATTTCGGAAGAACTTATGCCCGAAATCGTTATGCTTTTTGGGGAAAATACACCCGAAGCCCTGCATAATTCGATGCAAAAAGTAAAGCTTGCGCAAACACTTAAACAAAAAAAGACGCAAAAAGAAAAATTGCGCAAATACTTAAACAAAAAGACGCAAAAGCAAACTTGCGCAAATACTTAAACAAAAGGACGCAAAGCGTAAAACTTGCACAATAAGAGAACAAAAAGATACTTATATTCAAAATAAATGTGCCAAACAACAAAAGTACAAATGTGTGATATAGAAAGCAAGAACTAAGTTGCTGCATCTTCGGAAATCAGAGGAAGAGAAGCATCTACGACCATAGGAGAAGTGGGTAGATCCACCGCCGGTTCGATATCTTGGCCTTCATCATTTTGGCCTTCAACATCATCACCTTCCGGTTCTTTTTCAGTTCCCGAGAACTCAAAACTAGAGCAAGAAGAATCGGTAGCATCAGGCCGGATCGGAAGACCCCTTTTTGTGGTTAACTCCAGCTCATGAGCCTTAGTGATTTCGCATCAAAGTCAATGACACCCGCTTTGGCCTCTTCAAAGGTTTTTCTCCTCATACTATACATAGCATATGTTTTTTCAATAACGAGAGAAGCCGCTCGGCGCTGGAGTTCTTCTTTAAGTTGGTTGACCTCGGCAGAAAGGTTATCCTACACGGATCTGGTGGACCGTAGGCTGACATACAAGCTCGCAGACAGTGGAGGTGAAAACTCTATTGTGCTCGATGATCCTCATATGCTTCTTCTCCAACCGGGCATACATCGCCTTGGCATTAGTAAACTATTCAGCTTTGGAGTTTAAGGCTGCCTCCAAATTACGCAATCTTTCAGCAGAGGCAACCTCATGATCGGATGCAGCAAGAATGACATTATGAACTTCAACCCATTTGGCCTTAGTTTCTTCAAATTGTGCCCTTAACGGGGCAACCTCCTGGCTAAGGGCTGCCACTCCTTGCTCACTTTGCTATAACCAAGCCTCCAATTCAGTGGCCTCAGTATCTCGTGCTTCCAGCTCTAAGAGGCAAGCGTCATTCTGGTCTTGCTCGGTCAAAAGTTGATCCCATTCGGAGGTTAGTTCCCCCTTATCAACAGATTGAGCATTTTGTTGAGTTGAGGAAGGTTGTTGTCTTCTATGTAGAGAAGCCCCCTCCTCACTGGCTTCTCAATCATCATCGATCACCATGGTGTCTATGGACAGCTCGGGTGCGAGGCTCACCACCACACGATGATGTCACAACCCGTAATTCTCACCGTCGGGACCGTGATGGCACCTAACATTTCACTTGCTAGGCAAGCCAATGTTAGAACAACTTATTCATTTTTAACACTTTAATTAAATAAAGAGAAGAAATGAAATAACTGCAGAAATCCAAAGTACAATGCGGAAGCTAAAACAGGCCAATGTTTGCTAAAATTCCTGCACCCGGTGTCACAAGTGCAGGAGCTACTAGAATAGTACATACATGGGTTTGAAATAAATATAAAGCGGTCTGAAGGAAAATACACAACTAAATAAAGGGGAGGGGGACTCTAGGAGTTGTGGGCGTTGAGCAGCTGTACCTCAAGTCTCCGCAAAGCTAAGAATTCAAGCACGCTAATAGCCGTCGTTGGGACCAACTCCAAAATCTGCACAAGAAGTGCAGAGTGTAGTATGAGTACAACCAACCCCATGTACTATGTAAGTACCAAGCCTAACCTCAACGAAGTAGTGATGAGGCTAAGGAAGGTCACCTACACTATAACCTGTACGCAATATATAATAAAATCAGAAAAGGAAATACGAAACAAAATAAGACAGTCAACTGAAAATAATAGCTACAACCTCAAGAATTAAGACAGTGTCGTTAAGAATTACCAAACCTTAGAGTTTCAATGAAAATACCGAAAACCAACACGGCTCAAGGAAATAGAAACACATAGGTTGTTGCGGCGCGCAACCCGATCCCACCGTACACCATATAATCCTCCCTTATTTTACCATAACAACATCAAACACAATAATATATATGTATATATATATATATATATATATATATATATCTCTGTGTGTGTGTGTGTGTGTGTGTGTGTGTTGCGGCGTGCAACTCAATCCCACCATATATCAGTATTAGTATCATAATTCACCCTTATTTCACCGTACCAATACACCCTTATTCCACCTGTTGCGGCGTGCAACCCGTTCCTACCGTATCAGTAAAAATTCACCCTTTTACCACTATATCAATTCACCCTTATTTCACCTGTTGTGGCGTGCAACCGGATACCACCATATCAGTACCAAATACTCAGTGTGCACAGTCAAATAAATAATTCAAATCATGAGAACCTTTACGATCAATAAATACGAGACTGAACCAAAAGGAAGCCTTGTACAACATGGGAATTCACATAGAACACAACAAGTAAAATCCAGTAAATGACAATTTAGAAGGTGCAAGTAAGTCAGTTAAAGCAAGTAGCAGCGAATCATGAAAATAGGAAAGGATCTAACATTAATAATAGAAGTAAAAACTGATTAACGGGTAGCAGATAAGCATGGAAGGCATTTAGAGAATTTAACATTTAAGACAGGGAAAGAGATAATTACGGAAAAACGAAAAAACAAGGAAACAAGAAATTCAACAGCGTATAAGCACTCGTCACCTTGCATATACGCCGCAACACATGAAATTTACATAGCACATAGTCTGCGGGTCCCTAGTTCCTTCAAGTCAAGGTTAAACTCAATACTTACCTTATTCCATAGTCAATTCAGAGCTCTACCGGGGCCTTTCCCCTATAATCCTCCTCCAAACCACTCGTATCTAGCCACAATTGACTCAATAATATCAAATATTACTAAAGGAATCAATTACAATGCATGAATTTAGAATTTCCAAACTTTCCCCCAAAAAATCAAAAATCGACCCCGGGACCGCTTGGTCAAAACCCGAAATTCGGACCAAAACCTGATTACCCATTCACCCCGAGCCCGGTTATGTAATTTGTTTCGAAATCCAACCTCAATTAGAGGTTAAAAAAATCCCTAATTCTACCCAAATCCTCAATTTCTACATGAAAATCCTAGATTTTAGGTGGAAATCTTATGAAATGTAATGGGTAATTGAAAGAAAGTTGGTTAGAATCACTTACCAACAAATTGGGGAAGAAAAGCTCTTGGGAAAATTGCCTCTAGGGTTTTCTAGTTTTGAAATTTTGAAAGGATGGGCAAAATCCCGTAATTGGGAATGTTTTAATCACTAGCGTTAGGTGTTCATCGTGTTCGCATGAACCCTGACGCGTTCGCGAAGAGCAGAGCCTGTTTGTCTTACGCGATTGCGGGAGACTCCATGTGTTCGCGAAGGTATAGCTCGCTTAACCTTCATGTTCGCTGAAACTGGACTCGAGTTCGCATAGAGTCACCCCAAATTCCATACCCCCACCTCAATACACTTGACTGGCCGCGTTCGCGTAGAGCAGGCCCCCCAGTGCTCCGCGTTCGCAACCGTTGTCTCATGTTCACGTAGAAGAAAACCCACCCAGCCCAGTTCATTCTTCGTGATTGCAGGAGTACCTTCACGATCGCGAAGAAGGAAACCGGATCACAGCTGAACTGAGGAAAAAACACCAGATTTTCTAAGTCTAACACCTTCCGTAGCCTATCCGAAATTCACCCAAGCCCTCGGGGCTCCAAACCAATTATGCAAATAAGTCGAAAAATCTCATACGAACTCTTTCGCGCGATCAAAATACCAAAATAATGCCTAGAACTACGAGTCGGACACCAAATCAAATGAAATTTTCAAGAAAACTTCAAAACTTCTATTCTAACAAACGAACGTCCGAATCACATAAAACAACTCCGTTTCTCACCAAATTTGATAGACAAGTCATAAATATAGTAATGGACCTGTTTCGGGCTCCGGAACCAAAATACGGACCCGGTATCAACAAAATCAAACTTCAGTCAATTCTTAAAAACC
Organism: Nicotiana attenuata; assembly: GCF_001879085.1. Classification (NCBI taxonomy): domain Eukaryota; kingdom Viridiplantae; phylum Streptophyta; class Magnoliopsida; order Solanales; family Solanaceae; genus Nicotiana; species Nicotiana attenuata. The sequence continues at coordinate 3,304,711 of NC_032000.1, read as the reverse complement.
ATTAAACATTTAAACTTTCAATTTTTGACGAAAAATAATAACTCGAGCTAGGGACCTCCGAATTCGATTCCGGGCATACGACCATATTCCAAATCACGATACGGCCGACCGGGACCGTCAAAACACGAATCCAGGTCCATTTGCTCAAAACGATAATCGAAGTCAACTCAAATGAATTTTTAAGGCAAAATTCTTATTTTTATCTTTTTTTAACATGAAAGCCTTTCGAAAAACACTCGGACTACACACGTAAACCGAGGAAGCTTAAAGAAGCTATTGGAGCCTTCAAAATACAAAATTAGGTTCTAAAACCCTAGATAACCTACCGGGTCATCACAGAAGATGACTTGGGCGCGACATTCTTGCATTTTTATTCTTTCCCCCAGCCGCGAAGAAACATCGCTTTTTCGGTTGCTTGTTCTCCGGTCGGGGACTTCGAGAAGAAGCATTTACACCAGAAGCGGGCCTAGAGACACCTGTTCGAGTAATAGCTTCCTGCAATAGCCTCACCGCGTTAGCAAGACTAGCCAAAACGTCCTTCTCGGGGACGAAAACCGAGCCCTGGGGTAGACTTGAATTCACAAGAGAGAAAGGTTAATCAACTTCCCTATATGAAAGGTAAAAACAAGATGAGTCCAACTTACCATGATTTCGGCTTTCCACCCATATTTAAGGGTCAGTTCTTTCCAGGTACGAGTCTCAAGCGTAGTGACATCAAAAATCTTCTGGACCCACTGGTCCAAGCCTTCGATCCTCGATGGAACCTACCGAGTTGCTGAAATAAGTGAAAGAAGAGGAATCAATAACAACATTGGGTGATCTTTAACTAAAAGAAGAGGCAAATGATGAACTTACAAGTACGGTTCCACAATTCTGGATAGGATGAAGCCGTGGTTGGAATGATGTCCCTAGTGGCAACTGCAACAAACCATTCTATCCACCCATGGTCGTTGTCATCATCCATGCTGGTTAGCAGAGCATGGTGGCCATGTTTGCTAAAATTTATCATTCTTCCGCAAAAGATCTTGGGGAATAAAGGTTCATTAGCCGAGTTAGGGTTAGCTCCTCTCTCGTCTCCTAGCATAGACGTCGAAGGCAAGCGACTTTCCTCCATAGAGAAGGACTTACTTGAGCCATATATACCTGGAAATGGATGCAGAACTCTACAATAATGGAGTGAAGCTCCCCAATCAAAGAGAATGGTCCCAAAGTGAAGGGATACATACAAAAAGTACGTGAAACCCTTCTTGAGTAGGGTTATCTGCTCCGCCAAGTCGGGAGCGATAATGTCTAAATCTTGGCAGTGGTAGTCTTCCTTCACAGCAGGAATACTGAAAGGGTAGACAGAAGAAGGATATACTCCAAGGGCCCACATACGAGGGTTAGCGGAAGGATAGTTTTCTTTGAAGTTTTTAGTTGTGACAAGACTTCTTGTGATGATGGTGCTTACTGTAGGAGGAGCAACATCATTAGCTTTACCTTTGTTGTTTGAGGAACCAGGGTTTTTGGAAGAAGAAGCCATTCTTATCAGAAGGGAGGAAAAGGTTTTCAATGAAGAAGAAGGTTAGAGAAAGTACGAGTCGAGTAAAGGGAGTTTGAGAAAGTTTGGAGAGTTATAAAGTGTAAATGAAGAAGTTTGATGCGTATAAGTAAGAGCATAAGCCGCTAAAATTGTGGTTGTAATTACCTCGATAACCGGCAAAAGTGATGTTAAATTATGGGATGAAGCGTGCTCGAGGATTAAATGCGCAGAGACATGCATCAAATCAATCGTTAGAAACTTTTTGGAAGAGGGTCAGAGAATTTCCGCCAAAAAGGTATCTCTACCAACTTCCCGGTGACATGGAGTTATGCCATCGGAAAGCAGGGGGACTATTTGTACAGGGTAAAATATGTTCATATTTAATGATAGCATAAGAAAGCGACACGTGGAGCCAAAAACAGAAGACAGTCGGTCCCGGAGGCAATGATCTCGTTTGCTATCGGAGAAAATGTTATTCATAAAGATAAAATAAATGCCTGCCACTCGGTAGCATCCGATGAAGAATATTCTATAACATTAAGTGCATGGCCCGTTACAGAAAATATGACATTCATTGTCCCCCGTTACACAATCTTCAATGGCTCTCATAATCATTTAAGAGGGGTTTGATCCTTGGACCTTGTTCCTTAGGTGTAACTATAAATAGTAAGCTCTACCATCATTGTAAAGAAGACAAATTTTCTGACAAGCATACACTATATTCTATCAAAAGCTCAATAATTGTTGTGAAATATTATATTTTGTAGTGGATGTCTACAACTCCTAAAGAAGTTACTCCCACTACTCTTCTCCATTATGTAGATAACTCCCACTACTTCTCACCATTATAGTTGTAACTCCCACGCCTCCATAACCTCCCCATGATCTTCCTCCATGATCTCAAATATTTAATGTCATGTTTATGGCATTCTTTTATATGCCTCTATGTAATCCTATAAATAGAGGATTTTGGCACCACATTGTACACACTTGAACACTTGATGAAATAAGAAAGTTATCTCTTCTTCTCTTACTTATCTTCTTGTTTTATATTGTTACTTTGAGCTACATTTCTTAACACGTTATCAGCACGAATCTCTAATTTCATTTTTCTCACCATCTCCAAGTTTATATTTACTGCTTTAGATGTCCAAATACCATAACTTTAGAAGTTGCTGCATATTTGGTATTTCATTGATGCACATGACAGTTTTGAAGCTTGGAGTTTTGGTATGTACTATGTATATAATTTCATTTTGAACAGAGGATGAGGTATATTCCTACTTGTTTTACTTTAATTCAGCAGGTATACATTAATGTCATTAGAAGTAGCAGCACGGTCCATGACACGATTCTTTTGCCTTTATTTGCTTCTGGTTGAATTGCCATGGGTTTCTAAAGTAGTGCTACATGTTCTTTTCTGATACAATTTAGAAGAAAGCATTGTTTATAAAAAGGAGATATGCCAGTCCTTGGTTTATATGATCTCATGCTCTATGTACTACTAAGACTGATAATTATTTTTTTAACACATTAGTTGAGGATCAGGTACATTTTATTGTGTCCATACAAAATCACAAATATCATAAACGGACATATTTGGCACTCATATGATATATAGTTAATGTATTTAAAATAAAAAAAATGTCTTGGACCTTTATTTTAATATTGCTTGTTGCAAAAATTATTTTACCTACATTAAGAGGTTACTACTATGGGCCCATTGTTTTCTAATAAGTCTTGCAAGAAGACTTCCACTGGAATGGTTAATTAGTGATAATCTCTTTGCATATCGCACTTGAGGCAACAAGGTCTATTCCCTTTTGTCTATGTTATTTATTATTTTATACTACCATGTCATCCAGTATTATAAAACGGTAATTTCAGGTGTTATTTTGCATGATATATAGTTTCAGATTTAATTGCACTAATTATTTTATTGAGCTGATGAAGAAAAATTATGAAATCAGATCCAACGAGCACTGTTAAGAGTATGCCTGAAAGTCTCGAGGGTGAGGCTCAGTTGCACTTTGGCCTATTATGGTATTGGTTGAGGGTAAGACGGTGGGTTCAAGTCCCATCGCACCTTGAGGGTAAGACACCAGGTTTAAGTCTTGTGCAACATGATGATAAGAGTTGGGTTCGAGTCCTAACGCATTATAGCCTCACACACTTTTATATGGGTAAGGCATTGGGCTTGAGTCCCAATGCACCATATTGGTGATATAATGATGACTAAAGAAAAATAATGTATTTTTCATGAAAAAGTATGAAGTTTGTCCCACTTGATTTTCTCCATTCTTGAAGTGGATGTGATAATGGTGCATAGTAAGTCAAAATAAAGACAAGTGGTTGACCAATGAACGCGGACATGACAAAGACCAAATAATAACAGTCATCATTATGAAGGAGAACAATAAGGGTTCTCAAAATGATCCTTTCAAGGTGAAGGAATATGTATAAATGTGGTCTGTTAATACGGACACGTTCACATGGTTATAGTCCATTCGTTGAAAATGTGACTTGTGATAAGCATTGTAAATGCAGACTCGTTTCTGAAGTCAGTGTGAAAATATATATATGTGATACAAATTATGCACAAGAATATATTTATACATGGTTGAGTAAATACTACAATTCACCTCTACGGGAGGTTTGAGAGAAAGAAAGATCATGAACAATACTATGTGGTTACACGAATATGTCATTGGTCGTGTACATGTGGTAAGCCAAAAATATTTTGCCATGCCTTATAAAAAGTTATTAAAGGGAAAATTAAAGCAAGAAAAGATTTTGCTTGTGATGACTTTGACCATGACAATTTATTATGATATGATTTTCTCCGTGAAGGAGACATTTACCATATGAATGGTGTGATAAAATATTATGTAGTACAAAATTAAAAAGAGCTCCGGAAGAGCTAATTGGTTACTATTCAGATGAATGAAATTGTTCATGACATTGATATTGCAGTAAGTCTCAAAAGAAATTTTTGGGTTTTAAATATATTAGCCAAAGTGGTTGGCATTTGAGACTATAAATGAAAGGAAGATTGAATATCTTCATATTACTATAATCATACCGGGTAAATATAAAAGGTTATCCAATTTTTCTTCTATTTGTACTACACATGTATAAGCATGATGATGGAATCACATGCCACAAGTAAACAAGAGGTTTACTGAAAAAAATATTAGTTGGCATGACCGGTTGGCCATCCTGGTTTATTGATGCGAAAATTAATTGAGAATTTACATTGGCATATATTGAAGAAATAGAAGATTCTTCAAGAATTCTCTAGTGCTGCTTATTATCATGATATACCAGCTAAGGTTGGGATTGAATTCCTTGATTTCTGGAACGAATATGATATATATATATATGGGCCAAGTCACCTGCCATGTGGACTGTTTACTATTATATGATTTTAATAGATGCATATATTGTATTTTATGGTCACATGTGCGTTGGTTATCAACTTGCAATTTGGCTTTTGCAAGGTTGCTTGCTCAAATTATTAGAGCACAATTCCAGAATGTAAATTGTGATGATAATGCTGGTTTAAATCCAAGTTGGTTTAGTAGAAATTTTATGCCTCCAATTATAGCTAAACCATTGGTTATGAAAGCAAAACTCCAAATAGAAATTTCGTATGAAGTATATTATTTAATATATAACAGCACTTGCACGCATCTAGCCAACAAGTTATGATAAATTCTCCCCATCAAAATTGGTTCAGGTTCAGGAACCAAATATTTTTATCTAGAAATATGGATGTACTATATGATTTAATTGTGCCACCACAATGCACAAAGATTGGTCCCCAAAGAAGGTTGGGGATATGTGTTGATGTCCCAACATTAGGGGGAGAAAATGAGCAGCTGAAAAAAGTAATACATGGAATGAATTATTATGAGTACACTTAGATCCTCGTAAAAAAAATATGAACTTGAAGTTCAAGTGATAATTCATTTCCAAAATATTTCCATGCGCATTTGCTGACCCAAACTAAATGTCATATTTCAGCTACTAATGCTCCAAATAGAATAAAGTCCATGATGGACATAGTCTATGGAACTCATGAAGCGTAATAGACTAATCGGTTCCAAAGATAAAACTCCTTGAAGAAGGAGAGGAGCAAATGTTCAAGATGATAATAATAAGGAGGCAAGTGCTATATAAGAGCACCATGACATAACACTTCATAAGACATCATGGGAGAGGTTCAGGTACCTGAAAATAATGAGATCTCGATAAGTTATGTCATTATTGACTGATGATGGAACCGATGTAAAATGATCGTCGACGATATTGTTGATATAATGTAGTGTTCAATATTATTAATATTGACGAGGATCTTGAGCTCAAATGTGTCATGAAATTTGAACAGATAAATGATTGGCCAAATGAAAAATACGCAATGAAAATTGACTTCATCTGAAAATTATGAAGTTGGACGGATAGTTCCAACAACTGAAAGTATAAAGGCTATATGGAGATATCAAAATACGATTAGTGTTATATTGCGAAAGGAATCTTTGATATAGATTTTTTTATTCTAACAATTATTGTCAAGGTTTTGTTGGTTATAGAAATGCAGGCATTTTCTGAAATTCGTTCTTGAAATAATCTATTTGTATATGAGAGTAATGCCATATTGTGATATTCAACAAGGTTCCAATTACATTGAAGATGATACTGTATGCATAGCTCAATTGAAAGAAGGACCATCGAAGGAGACAAAATAAAGGACATTCACCAAAGTTCTTCAACAAATTTGTTCAAGTGATAATTTGACAAACTTCTTCACATGCATTGCAACTCTCAATATTAGAGAAGTTGTTATACAAGCTTGGAATTCGTCATCTCCAAAGAATAAAGTGATGTTTTCATCAGGGGGAGGCAAATACGCGCTGTACTCTTTTTCCCTTAGCTAAAATTTTATCGTACTGCGTTTTTCTGGCAAGGTTTTAATGAGGCAGCAAATAATGCGTATTACAAGATATGTGTACTCTTTTTCCTTCACTAAGATTTTTTTCCACAGGGTTTTTTCTTAGTAAGATTTTAACGAGGCACATTATCTATAGACATCCAAGGGGGAGTGTTATGAAATATTATATTTTGTAGTGGATGTCTATAACTTTTAAAGAAGTTACTCCCACTACTCTTCTCCATTATGTAGATAACTCCCACTACTTCTCACCATTATAGTTGTTACTCTCACACCTCCATAACCTCCCCATGATCCTCCTCCATGATCTCAAATGTTTCATGTCATGTTTATGGCATTCTTTTGTATGCCTCTATGTAATCCTATAAATAGAGGGTTTTGGCACCACATTGTACACACTTGAACACTTGAATACTTGATGAAATAAGAAAGTTATCTCTTCTTCTCTTATTCTACTTATCTTCTTGTTTTATATTGTTACTTTGAGCTACATTTCTTAATAATAATATTTTATTTTCTTGCTTATTTATATTATTCTTACTGCCTCTAGTAGCTCTGCGCCCAGGATTAAGATATATGCCGTTTTATTTCAATTTCAAGGCTAAGTCTCACATTTTTGTCTAATTCATCTATTATTTTTGGATCAAATTGATTCACTTGTCTATTAACTACATAAAAATTCAACAATACCGTTTTACGGGTAAATAATTTTCTGATGAATTCTCCATGGATAGGGCTACAACGGATAGGGCTTCTTTTGCTTCTTTTACTGAAGTAAAAGAAGCAATTTTGTAGCAAAATCTTCAATTACGAATCTATCTTTACTCAACTTATTTCATACTGGTTCATAGGGATAAATGATGTAGCTCCTTAGAGGTCTCATTTATGGCACATACATAGATTAAGATGGCAATTAATTGCTTAAATGTTGAAGTGAAAATCGGTTCTTAAATTAACTACCATAAACTGAACTACTAAATAAGGAGGTGACGGTGGTGGCGATTGGGTAAACACGGAGATTGTGTGGAAGAAGTGGGTAGGTTGGGATAGTGAAGTGGCAATGCCATGTGGCGTCCACCTCAACGAAATGTCAAGCCACGTAGGAAGGTGTTGTCCATGTTGGAGCATCTTAACGAAAGAAGGGTATTTTTGCACCAGTTTTATAACGTCCAGTGTCGGCTCAAGGGCCAAGCAAATGAAGCAATGGCTTTAGGCCCCCAAATTTTTGGAACCTCAATTTAGAATTAATATGTTAATTCTAATGTAACGACCCGACCGGTCGTTTTGAGTTCTAGCGCTCCGTTCAGCAGCCTGACGCCATGAGCAGCTTCATTTCAGGTGTTATGACTTGTACGCGTGGTCGGAATTAAATTCCGGGAAGTTCGGAGTTGATTTGGAAAGAGAATTCTCATTTCGGAAGCTTAAAGTTGAAAGAATGAACTAGGATTGGAATTTTGAGTAAACGACCTCGAAATCTGGATCTGAAGGTTCCTGCAGGTTCGTATGATGATTTCGGACTAGGGCGTATGCTCGGTGCGGGTTTTGGATAACCCGGGAGCGTTTTGGCGCCTATTGTGGAAGTTAGCATTTTTGAAGCAATTTCTTAAGTTTGGCTTGAAGTGCATTTCAGTGTTATCGATGTCCGTTTGGGATTCTAAGTCTGAGAATAGCTCCGTATGGTGATTCTGGAGTTGGGAGCGCAATCAGAAGTGAATTTGGAGGTCCGTATGTCATTTTGGAGCCATTTGGCTAAAGATAGAAATCTGAAGGTTTTTGAGAAGTTTGACCGGAAGTGGACTTTTTGATATCGGGGTCGGAATCCGATTCCGAAAGTTGCAATAGGCCCGTAATGTCAAATATGACTTGTACGCAAAATTTGAGGTCAATCGAACGTGATTTGATAGATTTAAACATCGAAAATAGAAGTGTGAATTTTTGAAGTTCATTAAGTTTGGATTGGAGGTCGATTCATGATTTCTGCGTTGTTTGATGTGATTTGAGGCCTCAAGCGAGTCCGTAATGTGTTTTGGGATTGGTTGGTAGGTTTGGTTGAGGTCCCGGGGGCCTCGAGTGGATTCCGGGTGGTTAATGGATCGAAAAATGGGATTTTTGGAAGGTTGAGGACTGCTGGTTGCTATCATAACCGCACATGCGGAAAGGGGGCCGCAGCTGCGGCGCCATAGAAGTGGCTAAGAAGGCGCAGGTGCAAATTTTTGGTCAAGGGCTAGAGGACCGCAGATGCGGTCAAGGTTCCGCAGAAGCGGGACCGCATCTGCGGAGAAGTGGTCGCAGAAGCGGAGTTGGGTCGGCTCAGAGTGGACCGCAGATGCGGTCAAATTTCCGCAGAAGCGGGACCGCGTCTGCGGAGGGAATATCGCAGAAGCGGAAAAAGGGAAGCCTTGGGCGGTCCGCAGAAGCGGTGATTGGTCCAAACAGGTAAATTCCATAACTCAGTAAATGCCACAAAGAAATTTAATAGATAAATGCAGCAACATCACAAATAAATACAACCTCACAGTAGTGTCACTCCATCACTCATCACTCACACTCAGAACTCAACACACTCAAAACACTCAACACTCTGCGCTCACTGGGGGTGTGTACAGACTCCGGAGGGGCTCCCAAAGCCCAAGCGCTAAGCACGGACAACTCACGTGCCATCATATCAATACCTGGATCCGCACGGTCAACTCACGTGCTACACGGACAACTNCTATCCCCGCTGCAACTCCTGAGAACCCTTCTCAGTGGGTCAATCCAAATAAATCCTGTGCATACCATTCCGGCATAAAAGGGAACACCATTGACGAATGCCGTTCTCTGAAAGACAAGATTCAAACTTTAATTGATAACAAGATTATTGTGGCAAAGGAGCCTGCTCCAAATGTCCGCAATAACCCTCTGCCGGACCACAAGGGTGGAGGCGTTCACATGATTGAAATAGAAGACGATTGGGATCCCGAGGGATCGATTGGTTTGATCACAGAAGATGACGACCCAAAGAGGCCAATAGTTACCCTTAATCCGATCGTGGTCCAGATTCAGCCCTCTGGGGACGCCAAGGTAAATATGTCCGTGCCACTTGAGCTTGAAGCAACATCTTCTGCAAAGACACCAACACTAATTCAGGTCGAATTCGTGTCTCCAACGAATGTACCTACACCATTCGAAGTTGCAGTTTTACCACCCAAGGTACGTGCCCCGTTTGGAGTAAAGATAGCAACGCCGATTCCAGTGGCGATGTCGACCATGACGCCATTCCATACAAAGGCTATACTATGGGACTACACAGCCGAGGCAAGAAGGAAAGGCAAGGTTAGGTTCGGAGAGGCTACTGCGGCTCAGGAGGTGACGAGAACTGGTAGAGTTTATACCCCGGAACATCTGGCTGAGTCAAGCAAGCAGGCCTCTATCCGGCCGCCCCGATCCACCCGGAGACCCGGGGCCCAGGACTGGACTCGTCTGG
>NC_032000.1:3195343-3294733 GCF_001879085.1 Nicotiana attenuata | reverse complement strand
CCGCACGGTCAACTCACGTGCTACGCGGACAACTCACGCGCTATGGTATTAATATCCTCACAACCAGGCCCTCGGCCTCACTCAATCATGTACCTCACTAGCCTCACCATCATCAACCAATAAGGGGACTCAGCCCACATCAAGTATCATAGCATATTACAAAATAATAGAGACTGAGGTAAACATGTACAATAATTATTATGACTGAGTACAAATAACGTTAGAATGAATAAAGCCTAAGCATGCTCTCTAACATGAAGGCAAACAAGTTCAACAACAAGTAAACACATAACCATAGATAACAACCATTAGGCCTCACAGCCTCACGGGACGAACCAAGTCTCAATCCCTCGCGGTGCAAACCCACACGCCCGTCACCTAGCATGGGTATCACCACCAAACAATCACATGATATTACTTTCTCCGGGTTTATACCCTCAAAGCCAGAGCTAAAACTGTTACTTACCTCAACAGCGTAAAATCCTACTCCGGGATGTCCTCGTCCCTCGACTCGGTCTCCAAAAGCTTCGAATCTAACCATAATCAGAATACTAATATCAACATAGTCTAAAGAATCGAATTACACATTAAAAACTACATAAACATGCCAAAAATCCGAAATCGGCCAAAACTCGGCCCCCGGGCCCACGTCTCGAAATCAGTCAAAAATGGCAGAATAATAATCATCATCCTCTCCCGAGTCTAACCATATAAAATTAGTCAAAATCGGACTCCGTTTGGTCCCTTAAATCCTCACTTAAAACTCTCCAAAACTCAAACCCTAGCTCCCTCCATTTCACTTTGAAATCATCAATCAAATCCCAAAAACGAAGATGGATTCATAAATTATAATCAAAATCGAGTAGAGAACACTTACCCCAATTCATATGGTAAAAATCGCCTCCAAAATCGCCCAAATCCGAGCTCCCCAACTCAAAATATGACCGAATGAACAAACCCTAGTTTTGTATATTTTTCTACCAGCTATTCTGCCTCGTTTCTCATACCAAACGATCCCAAAACTCGTATTTTATGCCTCCAATGGATTCCTTGTGAAATTCTAGTCAAGTTAGGCTTTTGAATCACTCAATTTGACCTTATAACGAAGGAGATATGTAGGTTTTAATATTTGCAAATAGTGCAGATTTTTAAATACACCGCCAGTGGCAATTTCGTAATTAATCTGAAAAATCTGGCAACCAAATTCTTAGTAAAATGACCATAAAATCCTCATACGATGTCCAAATTCGACGATTCTTTTTGCTACAGGTCCGTAATTACGATCTAATGCTTCAATCAAAAAAGAAATCGGAGCTCATTTGTTCAATATGATATCATTTATGCTTGAAGAAACAGCGTTGAAACATAAGAAAAACGAGCGCAACACAACCTAAACCTATTCAAAACTCATCCGAGGCCCTCGGGACCTCAACCAACAATTCCAACAAGTCATATATCACTACCCGAACTTAGTCAAACCTCCGAAACACCCAAAACCACACCAAAATACCAAATCAACCTCGAATTCATGCCTAAGAACTTCTAAACTTCCAACTTTTGCCAATTCAAGCCTAATTCTACCACGGACCTCTAAATTATATTCCGGACACACTCCTAAGTCTAAAATCACCCAACGAAGCTAATCGAATCATAAAAATCCAAATCCGAATTTTTTTACTCATAAGTCAACTTCCGGTTGACTTTTCTAACTTAGCTTTCTAATTAAGAGACTACGTGTTCATTTTACTCCAAAACTACTCCGAACCCAAACCTACCAACTCGATACAACTCAACACAGTTGAACAACATATAAATAAGCATAGATGGGGAAAATGTGGCTATAACTCTCAGAACGAACGATCGGGTCGTTACAGCTAGCTAATTAATATTACTTAAATACTAATCTCACTTAAATAATGATACTTCCAAATTTAATAAACACTTCCCATTCTAACTTCAGTCATTCTTTGAAATGCCTTTTAAGTTGAATCTTGAGTATTTCCGTGGAGCAGTTTCATTTTTTATTATTTATGTACGACCAATATTCATTATTTTTAAGAACTTATATTTTTATTTTATAACTCAATGATAAATTTTAAATAAACTTTTTATTGAGTTAGGTACACGCGCAAAGCGCGTACACTAAAACTAGTTTTATACAAAAGTCTCAAGTCCTGCCTATATTTTATTTATTTCTACGCAGATCTTTGTTCAATTACACGCAATTGTAAGAAAAAACAAATGAGACATTTTTTATGACATTTAAATAAAGTTGAGCGACTTTTAGTTTAAAAAAATGACATAATGGCTTTGGTGATATTTAAATAAACGAGTGACTTTTTTGTTTTAAAAAAAAGGAACGACTTTTGAGATACAAGGTAACATGTCATGTCAATCCTATTAGAATATATCATAAATATTACCAAAAAAAAAAAAAAAAGAATATATCATAAATGTCTCCCAAAAGCTATTTCTGATGAATGAGAAGAGTAATTCTTTTTGTATTGCGAGAAATAGGAAAAAGGATGCTTGGACCCGTATACGATCTAAATAAGAATCTTAAAGAAAGTACTGATTTTGGAAGTTTCTGATTCTTACTTTATTTAGTTTAACAGAAAAATAAAATTCTTTATTATGCAAGATGACGAAGTAAAGGGGAGCCTTCTCGCAATATCAGATGTTGTCGTCCTACATGTGACCAGGAGGTTATAGGTTTAAGTTGTAAAAATAATCTTTTGCCAAAAATGAAAAGGTAAGATTACATACATAAAATCCAATATTATAGGAGCTTAATTAGAATACGGGTTTACCCTTCATATTTCTTTTGCAAGATGAAAAGTCATGTGAATTTTTTAGCTAGTACAAAAAAAGATAGTCCGGTGCACAAGGCATTCCATATTCACGCAGGATACGGGGGAGGGGCGCACCCAATGGATGTGATGTAGCAACATAACCTAATGCAAGTTAGTGGCTACTTCCATGGCTCCAACCTGTGACCTATAATAAGTCTCATGGAAACAACTTTATTATTGTTACTAGGGGTGTATATAGGTCGGGTTGGTTCGGAGTTTTAAATTACCAAACCAAACCAATTGTATCGGGTTATTAAATCTAAAGATCAAACCAAATCAATAAAAGTCGGGTTTCTAAATCTTTATTTTCTCGGGTTTTTCGGGTTTTGCGGGCTTTTTCGGTTTTTTTCCATAAAGTCTTCATAGCACAAACACATGGAATTTGTGCTCCAAGTATTTCTTTAATCCTAATTAGACAGAACTATATAAGGTGTTTTTTCAATAAAATAACATAAATACGAGATGATTCATGGCATTGTACTAAAAATTCAACATTAAAGATAATAAAATCGCATAAAATAAATATTATTAATCACCCATAATGAAAACAAACATAATTTAAAATTAATAAGTTGCTAAAATAAGTATGACTAATAAGTACTATTATTTACATGACTAAACAATAAAAGAAAAATAAGTTCTGCATTTATCCAAACCATGGAAAAACTAAAAAATAGATATCATCCACTATTTTTATTCATAGTACATTTAAATTGAATGTCTTTTATTAGCGTTAGTATTGATTTGATGGTTTAGGATTTGTTTGAGTTACTAACATTTATGGACTATAAAACTTATTGGAGCATCCAAAAATTAAAAGTCCAAGCTTGAAATAGTACGTTAAAAGATGAAACTATGAAAAATCTTAAGAAATATTTATAAACTACACTACAATAAATATTTTATATATGTATTAAATATATTTAAAACTTCTATACATATAATGTCGGATTGGTTTAGTTTCAGTTTGAATTTTTTTAGTTAAAACCAAACCAAATATCGTTGAGGTTTTTTTCCAACACCAAACCAAATCAAAACAAACCATAGTCGATTTTTTTTTTCTCGATTTGACTCGAATTATCGGGTTGATGCGATTTTTCGGTTTCATTTGTACACCCCTAGTTGTTACAAGGCTCCTTTCTTAGTAGCATTACACAAATAGTTAATTGCCATAATAAAATATATCAGTCTTATAGTTATTTTTTTTTTATAACTAGGGATAATATATATTAAAAACTTACGGAATATTGTCGTTTACATCATTCAAACTAGAAACAACCTTAAGGATATTGATATTGCCCAGATCAGCTAGCATAAAGCATACATCAAAACTAATGTTCTTAACAAGATAAACATGGGCCACCCTATCTGTTTCCAGATTATTTATAACAAAAGGGGGTGGTGAATCTAGTAGTTGATAAGCAGCTGCTTGATTGAGTGCATGCCGTGCCAAATTGTGTGCCACTTTGTTCCCTTCTCTGAAATTATGGATGATCAATAGCTCCTTCAGCTGGTGCATTAACCACCTGCATAATTGTAAGATAGAATTGTGAGGGACAGCGTTTGACAGGAGCTGTTTTATTACCTCAGTTGAGTCAGTTTCTACGATCAGAGGAGTTAGACCATGGGTTAGAGCTAAATTGAGGCCTTCTTTGAGGGCCTCCAGTTCCACTTGTAATGGTGAGGTAGCTGGGACAGTGCTTTGGTAACCCAAAATCCAATCCCCTGCTTGGTTCCTAAAAACTCCCCCTACTCCCCCTAGCTTGAGGTTGTCCTTGAAAGCACCATCAATGTTTAGTTTAAAGAAAGATGGAAGGGTTTATGCCATGCAACACTAATTGCATGGGAATGAACAGTAGCTTTTTCCTTATGAGTGAGAAGCATGTATTCTGACGCTAGGTTTAGGGCCTGGTTTGGATTATAAATATAGGAAAAGTTTTCATGATTTTTTTTTGTTCCTGTTTCGCCAAATCCCCCATACAATAAAAGGGAAGACTTCCTCCCATTTAAGGTGGGCATAGCGATTAGGGTTGCTCAGATCGTTTATCTTGTCTAGCCAGTGGGGGGAATTAATAATAGAGGACCTATTTAAACCAATCAAATTCCAGAAATTCAGGACAACCTTGCAATTTAAGAATATGTGCTCAATGGTTTCGTTTTCTTTTTTACAAACAGGACATAAAGGATCAATATTAAGACCAATATGGTGAAGGTAGGATCGTGTTGGTAGCCTGTTGTGGTAGCATTTCCAAAGAAGGAATTTAATTTGTTAGGGCATTTCAAGGACCAGATCCAACTGAAATCAGTTAAGCTATTTGAGCTGGTCCTAATGAGATTGTAACAGCTTTTTGAGGAGAATTTTCCGTCCCCTGTTAGGTCCCAGCACATTTGACCATGGGAGTAGTTGGTAGGGTGAATACATAGGATACATTTTTGATATCCAACGGGAGGTCAAAGGGAATTTTGCTAAGATTCCAGTTATTATTATGCCAAATGTCACTAATGGTGAGATTGCCAATGGATGAGGGGAGAGGACCTTCAACTAGTTGTCTAAGGTTTTTTGATTTTGGAATCCAGTTTGAATCCCATATGTTCATGGAGGAGCGGGTATGGGGGATCCATTTAATGACCTTAGAACAAACTTCCCATCCTTTACTAACACTTTTCCATATGAAAGAAGTGTGTTTAAGATTTAAGGAGGAATTGTAAAAGGAGGAGAGCACAATTACATAAGCCAATTGGCCCGAATTTTCTTAGATTGGTGGCATTATGGATTTTAGAAATTAGACAGAGGTAGGTATCGTTAATTCCAGTTGGGAGTTTACCAGTTTCAAAAGCTATCTGACACAGGGAAGTTACTCAAGTTCTTAGGGAATTCCAGAACTTTTGAAAGAAAAAAGGATGAAGACCATCTGGTCCCGGATATTTAAAAGGTTTGAAGGAAAAAACTGCATTCTTAATTTCAGAGTAGCAAAAAGGTTTATCTAAGCACTCTAAGTTATGGTCTTTGAATGAATGAGTGTCTAACTTAATGCTAGTCCAGTCCGAAGTGTTATGACTAGTAGTAAAGACTTGCTCAAAATAGGAGAGGGTATGGTCCATGATTTTAGGAGGGTCATCTATCCGATTCCCGTCTAAGTCCTTAAAATAAACAATCTTGTTTTTTCTTCTATTATTAGTGGCACAAGTGTGAAAAATTTTTGAGTTAGTATCGCCATCATTTAAATAATTAATTCCAGATCGAAGCTTCCAATAGTCTTATTTTAGGGAAATTTCAGAATCATTGAGATAGGAACTAAAATCATAAGAGGGAGATTTTTGGATGCCGTTGAGTCTAGCATGGATGTGATTCTTTTTTTTAAAAAGGTCTCTAAATGTTTTGTGTTTCCAGTCAATTATACGACTTTGAAAACACCTTGAAGCTGCCACAAAAGACCTATTGTGCCAACATTCTTTAACTATATTGCCAAACTCCGGATAGCCACACCAAAAGGTCTCAATTCTAAGGGTTTGGGTAGGGAATTATTATTCTTAGGGATTAGCTCTAATAGGATAGGGTTATGATCGGAATGAGTTTTTGGTAAATGAATTACTGAAGCTCTGGGAAAAAGATTTATCCAAGATTCAATTGCTAACAATTTGTCTAGTCTTTCCATAATACGATTACTAATATTCTTGTTGTGGTTAGACCACGTAAATTTGCAACCTTTATATCCTAAATCAACAAGTTTGCAGTAGTTAATTCTATTCCATAGTTTAGCAACTCTTCTACGATTAATGGGGTTTCCACCCATTTTTTCATTAGCTAACATAACATCGTTGAAATCCCCCCCCCCCCAGAAGCCATGCACCCTTATAATTATCGAAAGTGTCACAGATGTTATTCCACATAATATTTCTGTTGGAGATTTTTGTACTAGCATAAATCGACGAAAAAAGCCAAGTGTGACGAATAGGAGGTACCTCAATGAGAGCATGGATTTCACTGTTTCTTTTGACAAAGTTGTTAACATGCACTAGGTTTGTGTCCTAGAGGACTGCCATGCCACCTGCTTGGCTCTCAGAAGGGACTTCTATCATATCAGTGAACCCAAAGTCATGCATTAGATTACCATGGTTTGCCATTCTTGTCTCCAATAAGGTCACCATACAAGGATGATGAGTATCAATTAAGTCACGAAAGTTTCTTCAAAATTCATCGTTGTTACCCCCTCTTATGTTCCAAAGTATGAATTTTTAGCACGATTCATTGATAGGGGAGGAGGATGGGGACCATTCAACTGACTTCCCTGAGGGAACATTGGGTTCCTTCTTAGTGAAGGAACCAGAATCATTGCCAGGTTCCCCACAGTGGGATCCTGTGGAGGTCTCATGTCCATCGTGCACTTGAATAACGAACTTGGACAAGCTAGAATAAGCCTCTTCTCCCGCCTTTCCTGAAAAAGAAATACTTTTACTTCGTCCAGGTTCGATGACTCCTCCATTGATTCCCCTATTAGAACCATATCGCCCTAAAGTTCCTCCCCTACTGGATTTCCCAAACCTTGTGGAATATCTTGGGGTGGGGGTGGGGGGTGCTTGTTGGTTTTGTGGTGCTTGGTTGACTGGCATTTGAGGGTTCACTGGCATCTGAGGTTGCATGTCCAATAGTGGAATGTCCCAGTTCATCAGGGCTGGAATGAGAGCAGTTAGCTCTTGTGGAGGTGTCACGATCCGAATTTTCCACCCTCGGAAGTCATGATGACGCCTACTAATATGAGCTAGGCAAGCCAATTTCTGAACAGATTACCTTTACCCATTTTTTAAATTCATTAACAGTTTTAATTCAACAGTTAATAATCTACAAAATTTAACAAGCGGAAGACTTAAATTTCAAGTTTAATAATACTGCTAATACCATTCCATGACAAAACTACACAAGATTGGTGTCACAACTTCACAGACTGTCTAAGATTACTACAAATAAAGGTCTGAAAGAAATAATACAATACTGTCTCTGGAAATACAAGAAAGAAACAGGAATAATAGCTAGAAGGAGACACCAAGGCCTGCGGACGCCTGCAGGACTACCTCGGGTCGCCTGATGGACCAGAAGCAACAACCTCACTGCGGTCCGAAATCCACAACACTGGGATCTGCACAAAAGAGTGCAGAGTGTAGTATCAGCACAACCGACCCCATGTGCTGGTAAGTGCCTAGCCTAACCTCGGCGAAGTAGTGACGAGGCTAGGACCAGACTACCGAATAAACCTGTGCAGTTATGTAATATACAGCGGAAAGTAAGGCAGAAATAACCAAGTAAAGATGGGAGGGGGAAAGCATGCTTCGTGGAATAACAGGTAAAACAAAATATCAAGAGAATTATAAAGGAACCAAAATCCAACTACTAACAAGGATAAAGAAAACAAAGGCAGAGTTCACTTTCGGTCCACACCTCGTTGCAGGCGTGCAACCCGATCCCATTTCTCATATCTTGTGGTAGGCGTACCACCCGATCCCATTTCATTATATCTCGTGGTAGGCGTACCGCCCGATCCCATTTTATTATATCTCGTGGTAGGCGTACCATCCGATCCCATTTCATTATATCTCGTGGTAGGCGTACCACCCGCTCCCATTTCATTATATCTCGTGGTAGGCATACCACCCGCTCTCATTTTATTATATCTCATGATAGGCGTACCACCCGCTCCCATTTCATTATATCTCGTGGTAGGCGTACCACCCGCTCCCATTTCCAAGCCAACACAAAATCACAATGGAATCCCAGCAAGGGAACAAAAGAAACATAATAAGTCCCCGATAAGGGAACAACAATATCAAGACAAACATCCCGGCAAGGGAGAATCAGCTATAACCAATCCTAACTCAGCTCCTACTCAGCTATACCCAAACTTGTTTCAATATCTAACTACCTCGGCTATAACTAGACTTGTTACAACACCTAACTACCTCGGCTATACCCCAAACTTGTTCCAACACCTAACTACCTCAGCTATAACCATAATCCTTACCTAACACAAAGAATCATCAACCAAAGTATCCGTAATATCAATTAAGAACACCATGCAAGGGAACCACAACTCAACAATAGCCCGGCAAGGGGGCAACATAATGATCTCTTCTCTTTCTCACTTTTACTTTACAATTCACTTCACAACTCGAGCCACTACTCTAGAGGTTCAATTATCACCTATACTTTTACAATTCGTTATACAACTGGAGCCAACGATCCTCAATGTTCATAGGTCACAATTCTTTTCACAACTTTACACAACAAATAGAAATTTTCACCAAGGCATGAAGAATACAACGAATTCATGGAAATCACAAAATAAGACTCACGGTCATGTTCGACACCAACGTATAGATACTCGTCACCTTGCCTATATGTCGTACTCAACAAGAAACAAATAGCAAATAGGACACAACTCCTAATCCCTCAAGCTAAGGTTAGACCAAACACTTACCTCGAACTTCCACGGCCAACTCAATCCTCAAATACCGCCTTTCCTTTCGAATTTGGCTCCAACACAATCGTATCTATACATAATCGACTTAATAACATCAATAAATGCTAAACAATCCAATTCCAATGCTCAGTTATAGCTTTTTAATCGTTCTTCCCAAAAACCCAATAATCGACCCCGGGCCCGCTTGGTCAAAACACGAAGTTTGAACCAAAATCCGCTCTCCCATTCACCCACGAGCCCGAATATATGATTAGTTCCAGAATTCGACCCCAAAACGAGGTCTAAATCGCAATTAATCAAAAATTCCTAACTCTACCCAAATCCCTAATTTTCTACCCTTAATCTCATGTTCTAGGCCTAGAAATCTAGTGGGTGTTGATAAAAATGGAAGATAACAAGTTAGAAATTACTTACCCAAGAGATTATGGTGAGGAGATGCTTCAAAAATCGCCTAAGAGCTTTGGAGAAGAAGAGGTTTTTGAAAGTTTATGAAAATCCCGTAAGTGTTCTGTTTTTGAGACTTAAAAATAACTAGGAGAAATTGCCCTTCGCATTCGCGACAGGCTCATCGCGTTCGCGATGAGTCAGGCCTGAAGACTTTCGCGTTTGCGACATCGGGCTCGCGTTCGCGGAGAGTAAACTCCTCGAGCCCCCGCGTTCGCGTCCAAAGGGTTGCGTTCGTGTAGATCAAATGCCCCACCCCTGCCCAAGCTCATTTGGCCTTCGCGTTCGCGTGGCCAGGACCGCGTTCGCGAAGGGTTAACCCCCCAAAGCCTCGCGTTTGCGACCTGTGCTACGCGTTCGCGTAGAAGGAATTTTCTTTATCAAAATTTAATGCATCGCGTTCGCGAGGGTTCTCCCGCGAACGCGAAGAAGGAAACATCAGAAACCCAACAGCTGAAAACCTGCAATTTTTCTTAAGTCCGTAACCTTCCGAAACACATCCGAAACACACCCGATCCCTCGGGGCTCCTAACCAAACATACGTACTAACTCAATGAAATCATACGATCTTATCCGTGCGACCAAATTTCCAAAATAACCTCAATAA
The DNA here is from genome assembly GCF_001879085.1 of Nicotiana attenuata. NCBI lineage: Eukaryota > Viridiplantae > Streptophyta > Magnoliopsida > Solanales > Solanaceae > Nicotiana > Nicotiana attenuata. The sequence continues at coordinate 3,284,357 of NC_032000.1, read as the reverse complement.
CAATGAATTAAACCTCAAAATCAAAGGATTTTTCTCAAACTTCATAAAACATCAACTTTTGCAATTTACGTCCGAATCACGTCAAAAGACATCCGTTTTTCACCAAATTTCACAGAATCATCTTAAATCATATATAAGACCTGTACCGGGCGCCGGAACCAAAATACGGTCCCGATACCAACATGTTCTACTCAAGTTTCATTTCAAATTTCTTTAAACATTCAGAAAACAATTTTCTTCAAAAATTCCTTTCTCGGGCTTGGGACCTCGGAATTTGATTCCGGGCATACGCCCAAGTCCCATATTTTCTTACGGGCCCTCCGGGACCGTCAAATCACTGGTCCGGATCCGTTTACCAAAAATATTGACCGAAGTCAACTTAAATGCATTTTAAGTCAAAATTTCAATATTTCACAGATTTTCACATAACAGCTTTCTGGCTACACGCCCGGACTACGCATGTAAATAGAGGAGAAGGTAAAAGAGGTTTTTAAGGCCTCGGAACACTTATTTAATTTAAAAGCAAGTGGTTACCTTTTGGGTCATCACATTCTCCACCTCTAAAACAACCGTTCGTCCTCGAACGGACATAAGAACGAAGTACCTGAGTCGGGGAAAAGATGGGGATAACGGCTCCGCAAATCGAACTCGGACTCCCAGGTCGATGCCTCAGGAGGCTGACCTCTCCACTGAACACGAACAGAAGGAAAACTCTTCGATCTCAACTGACGAACTTGCCGGTCTAGAATAGCTACCGGCTCCTTCTCATAAGACAAGTCCTTGTCCAACTGGACAGTGCTGAAATCTAACACGTGGGATGGATCGCCGTGATACTTCCGAAGCATGGACACATGAAACACTGGATGCACGACTGATAAGCTCGGCGGCAATGCAACTCTATAAGCCACCTCTCCCACTCGATCAAGAGTCTCAAACGGGCCAATGAACCTAGGCTAAGCTTGCCCTTCTTTCCAAATCTCATCACGCCCTCCATAGGCGACACTAGAAGCAATACCCGCTCACTGACCATGAAAGCCACATCTCGAACCTTGCGGTCGGCATAACTCTTTTGCCTGGACTGAGCTGAACGAAGCCTATCTTGAATGATCCTGACCTTGTCCAAGGCATCCCGAACCAGATCCGTACCCAGCAACCGAGCCTCTCCTGGCTCAAACCATCCAAACGGAGACCGACACCGCCTACCATATAAAGCCTCATAAGGAGCCATCTAGATGCTCGACTGGTAGCTATTGTTGTAGGCGAACTCCACTAAAGGCAAAAACTGATCCCACGAGCCTCCAAAGTCAATGACACAAGCTCGGAGCATATCCTCCAAAATCTGAATAGTCCGCTCGGACTGCCCGTCCGTCTGGGGATGAAATGCTGTGCTCAACTCAACCCGTATGCCCAACTCTCACTGAACTGCTCTCCAGAAATGCGAGGTAAACTGCATACCTCGGTCTGATATGATAGACACGGGCACACCATGAAGGCGAACAATCTCCCGGATATAGATCTCAGCTAACCTCTCAGAAGAATAGGAGACTGCCACAAGAATGAAATGCGCTAACTTGGTCAGCCTATCAATAATGACCCATGCTGCGTCGAACTTCTTCCGAGTCTGCGGGAGTCCGGTAACGAAGTCCATAGTGATCCGCTCCCACTTCCACTCGGGAAGCTCAATCCTCTAATATGAACCACCGGGCCTCTGATGCTCGTACTTGACCTGCTGACAATTCAAACACCGAGCCACATATGCGACGATATCCTTCTTCATTCTTCGCCCTCAATAATGCTGCCGCAAATCCTGATACATCTTCGCGGCGCCCGGCTGAATAGAGTTCCAGGAGCTATGAACCTCCTCTAAAATCAACTCTCGAAGACTATCCACATTAGGCACACAAACCCGACCCTGCAATCTCAAAACTCCATCATCACCTATAGTAACCTGCTTGGCACCTCCATGCTGCACCGTGTCTCTAAGGACAAACAAATGGGGATCATCATACCGCCGATCTCGGATACGCTCCAATAATGAAGAACGGGCGACTATGCAAGCTAACACACAGCTGGGCTCAAAAACATCCAACCTCACGAACTGATTGGCCAAAGCCTGAACATCCAAAGCAAGCGGTCTCTCACCGACCGGAATATAAGCTAAACTGCCCATACTGGCTGACTTCCTACTCAAAGCATTGGCCACCACATTGGACTTTCCCTGGATGATATAAGATGGTGATATCATAGTCCTTCAACAACTCCAACCACCTCCTCTGCCTCAAATTCAACTCCTTTTGCTTGAACAAATACTGAAGACTCTTGTGATCCGTGAACACCTCACATGCCACGCCATACAGATAATGCCTCCAGATCTTCAACGCATGAACAATGGCTGCTAACTCCAAATCATGAACCGAATAGTTTTTCTCATGGATCTTCAACTGTCGTGAAGCATAGGCAATGACCTTGCCATCCTGCATCAACACTGCTCCAAGCCCAACACGAGATGCATCACAATAAACTGTATAAGGCCCTGAACCTGTGGGCAAAACCAACACCGGTGCCGTAGTCAGAGCTGTCTTGAGCTTCCGAAAGCTCGCCTCACACTCATCCGACCATCTGAACTGGGCACCCTTCTGGGTCAACCTGGTCATCGGGGCTGCAATAGATGAAAACCCCTCCACAAACCGACGATAGTAGCCTGCCAATCCTAAGAAACTCCGAATCTCCGTAGCTGATGTTGGTCTAGGCCAGTTCTTGACTGCCTCAATCTTCTTTCGGTCCACCTGAATACCCTCTGTTGATACAGCATGACCCAGAAATGCAACTGAACTCAACCAGAATTCACACTTCGAGAACTTAGCATATAACTGACTATCCCTTAGAGTCTGAAGAACCACTCTAAGGTGCTGCTCGTGCTCCTCCTGGCTGCAGGAATATATCAATATATCATCAATGAATACTATCATGAACGAATCCAAATAAGGCCTGAACACTCGGTTCATCAAGTCCATGAAGGCTGCTGGGGTATTTGTCAACCCGAATGACATAACCAAGAACTCATAATTCCCGTAACGAGTGCAGAAAGCTGTCTTAGGGACATCGGATGCCCTAATCCTCAACTGATGGTAGCCAGATCTCAAGTCAATCTTTGAAAATACCTTGGCACCCTGAAGCTGATCGAACAAATCATCAATCCTCGGCAGCGGATACTTATTCTTAATTGTAACCTTGTTCAATTGCCGGTAATCAATACACATTCTCATTGACCCATCCTTCTTCTTAACAAACAACACCGTTGCACCCCAAGGCGAAACACTGGGTCTAATGAAACCCTTCTCAAGCAAGTCTTGCAATTGCTCCTTCAACTCTTTCAACTCAGGCGGGGCCATACGATACGGCGGAATAAAAATGGGCTGAGTGCCCGGAGCCAAATCAATGCAGAAATCAATATCCCTGTCGGGTGGCATACCCGGCAGGTTTGAAGGGAAAACCTCAGGAAACTCCCGAACAACGGGCACAGAATCAATAGGAGGGACCTCAGCACTAGAGTCGCGAACTTAAGCCAAATAGCCCGAACACCCCTTCTCGACCATACGCCGAGCCTTCACATAAGAAATGACACTACGGATAGAATGGCCAGGAGTCCCTCTCCACTCTAAATGAGGAAAACCCGGTATGGCTAAGGTCACAGTCTTGGCATGACAGTCTAAGATAGCGTGGTAAGGTGATAACCAGTCCATCCCCAATATAACATCGAAATCAACCATGTCCAGAAGCAACAATCTACACGAGTCTCAGGACCTCCAATCACCACAATAGGATCACCCACTGGTGTAGACACATAATCAGGGGCACTCAAGAATCACTAGGCATGACCAGACACGGCGCAAAATAAAACCGAAGCTTCTCTACCATAAACCAGAACAGTACCTGCACCTCCACCTCTAATACCTTTACCTCCACCTCTAGCATCTCTACCTCCACCTCTAACATCTCTACCTCCACCTCTAGCTAACTGAGCGGGCTGGACGAGTCCCTCAATGAACCTCCCCACTCTCTCTCACAGTGGGAAGTACGATAAGAGCATGACGAGCCAAGTTGATTAATCTGATCTCGTACTGAGTAATAGTCATAGAACCCTGCTGGAGACGCTCAAACTGCCTCCGATAGGCCTCTCTCTGAGTGATGGGGAGAAACTTCTCCAGAAATAACTGCGTGAACTGTTCTCAAGTCGAAGCTGATGACCTAACTAGTATAGAAGTGACTCACGGTCATGTTCGACACCAACGTATAGATACTCGTCACCTTGCCTATATGTCGTACTCACCCGGCAAGGGAACAAAAGCAACATAATAATACAACACTGTCTCTGGAAATACAAGAAAGAAACAGGAATAACAGCTAGAAGGAGACGCCAAGGCCTGCGAACGCCTGCAGGACTACCTCGGGTCGCCTGATGGACCAGAAGCAACAACCTCACTGCGGTCCGAAATCCACAACACTGGGATCTGCACAAAAGAGTGCAGAGTGTAGTATCAGCACAACCGACTCCATGTGCTGGTAAGTGCCTAGCCTAACCTCGGCGAAGTAGTGACGAGGCGAGGACCAAACTACCAAATAAACCTGTGCAGTTATATAATATACAGCGGAAAGTAAGGATGAAATAACCAAGTAAAGATGGAAGGGGGAAAGCATGCTTCGGGGAATAACAGGTAAAACAAAATATCAAGAGAATTATAAAGGAACCAAAATCCAACTACTAACAAGTATAAGGAAAACAAAGGCAGAGTTCACTTTCGGTCCACATCTCGTTGCAGGCGTGCAACCCGATCCCATTTCTCATATCTTGTGGTAGGCGTACCACCCGATCCCATTTCATTATATCTCGTGGTAGGTGTACCACCGGATCCTATTTCATTATATCTCGTGGTAGGCGTACCGCCCGATCCCATTTTATTATATCTCGTGGTAGGCGTACCGTCCGATTCTATTTCATTATATCTCGTGGTAGGCATACCACCCGCTCCCATTTCATTATATCTCGTGGTAGGCGTACCACCCGCTCCCATTTCATTATATATCGTGGTAGGCGTACCACCCGCTCCCATTTCCAAGCCAACACAAAATCACAATGGAATCCCGGCAAGGGAACAAAAGCAACATAATAACTCCCCGATAAGGGAACAACAATATCAAGACAAATATCCCGGCAAGGGAGAATCGGCTATAACCAATCCTAACTCAACTCCTACTCAGCTAAACCCAAACTTGTTCCAACATCTAAGTACCTCAGCTATAACTAGACTTGTTACAACACCTAACTACCTCGGCTATACCCCAAACTTGTTCCAACACCTAACTACCTCAGCTATAACCATAATCCTTACCTAACACAAAGAATCATCAACCTAAGTATCTGTAATATCAATTAAGAACACCATGCAAGGGAACCACAACTCAACAATAGCCCGGCAAGGGGACATCATAATGATCTCTTCTCTTTCTCACTTTTACTTTACAATTCACTTCACAACTCGATCCACTGCTCTAGAGGTTCAATTATCACCTATACTTTCACAATTCGTTATACAACTGGAGCCAACACTCCTCAATGTTCATAGGTCACAATTCTTTTCACAACTTTACATAACAAATAGAAATTTTCACCAAGGCATGAAGAATACAACGAATTCATGGAAATCACAAAATAAGACTCACGGTCATGTTCGACACCAACGAATAGATACTCGTCACCTTGCCTATATGTCGTACTCAACAAGAAACAAATAGCAAATAGGACACAACTCCTAATCCCTCAAGCTAAGGTTAGACCAAACACTTACCTCGAACTTCCACAGCCAACTCAATCCTCAAATACCGCCTTTCCTTTTGAATTTGGCTCCAACACAATCGTATATATACATAATCGACTTAATAACATCAATAAATGCTAAAAAATCCAATTCCAATGCTCAATTAAAGCTTTTTAATCATTCTTCCCAAAAACCCAAAAATCGACCCCGGGCCCGCTTAGTCAAAACACGAAGTTCGAACCAAAATCCGCTCCCCAATTCACCCACGAGCCAGAATATATGATTAGTTTCAGAATTCGATCCCAAAACGAGGTCTAAATCGCAATTAATCAAAAAGCCCTAACTCTACCCAAATCCCTAATTTTCTACCCTTAATCTCATGTTTTAGGCCTAGAAATCTAGTGGGTGTTGATAAAAATTGAAGATAACAAGTTAGAAATTATTTACCCAAGAGATTATGGTGAGGAGATGCTTCAAAAATCGCCTAAGAGCTTTGGAGAAGAAGAGGTTTTTGAAAGTTTATGAAAATCCCGTAAGTGTTCTGTTGTTGAGACTTAAAAATAACTAGGCGAAATTGCCCTTCGCATTCGCGACAGGCTCATCGCGTTCGCGATGAGTCAGGCATGAAGACCTTTGCGTTCGCGACATCGGGCTCGCGTTCGCGGAGAGTAAACTCCTCGAGCCCCCGCATTCGCATCCAAAGGGTCGCGTTCGCATAGAACAAATTCCCCACCCCTGCCTAGGCTCATTTGGTCTTCGCGTTCGCGTGGCCAGGACCGCGTTCGCGAAGGGTTAACCCCCCAAAGCCTAACGTTCGTGACCTGTGCTACGCGTTCACGTAGAAGGGATTTCCTTCATCAAAATTGAATGAATCGCGCTCGCGAGGATTCTCCCGCGGACATGAAGAAGGAAACATCAGAAACCCAACAGCTGAAAACCTTTAATTTTTCTTAAGTCCGAAACCTTCCGAAACACATCCGAAACACACCCGAGCCCTGGGGGCTCCTAAACAAACATACGTACTAACTCAATGACATCATACGAACTTATCCGTGCGATCAAATCGCCAAAATAACCTCAATAACAACGAATTAAACATCAAAATCAAAGGATTTTTCTCAAACTTCATAAAACATCAACTTTTGCAATTTAGGTCTGAATCACGTCAAATGACATCCGTTTTTTACCAAATTTCACAGAATCATCTTAAATCATATATAAGACCTATACCGGGCACCGGAACCAAAATACGGGCCCGATACCAACATGTTCTACTCAAGTTTCATTTCAAATTCCTTTAAACATTTTCAGAAAATAATTTTCTTCAAAAATTCCTTTCTCGGGCTTGGGACCTCGGAATTTGATTCCGGGCATATGCCCAAGTCCCATATTTTCCTACGGACCCTCCGAGACCGTCAAATCACGGGTCCGGATCCGTTTACCAAAAATATTGACCGAAGTCAACTTAAATGCATTTTAAGTCAAAATTTCAATATTTCATAGATTTTTCACATAACAGCTTTCCGACTACACGCTCGGACTATGCACGCAAATTGAGGTGAAGGTGAAAGAGATTTTAAGGCCTCGGAATACAGAATTTAATTTAAAAGCAAGTGGTGACCTTTTGGGTCATCACAGGAGGGAAGAATGGAAGATCTAACCACATGTTATGGGGTAGGTAGGGATTCTAGTTGAAGGGTTGAGGTAGGTTCCATTGGGCACGCATGGCCTGAACCAGGTTAATGTTCATCCTTGGATCTAAAGGTTGAACTATGTTATTTTCCCAGATGTGGTTCATATAGTTGTTCATCGCGAGATGAAGACCCTCGGACACTAGTTGGGCAAGGAATTATGGATTTTGGATCAATATTAGACTCTCTTGACCATTGATGTTGACTTGGAGGGACATTCCCCTCCCTATCAACCCTAATTCTATCCATGATGTTGGGTGGTGATCTTGTGGGAGGGGAGGTTGTGCATAGATTATTGGGGGAAGAGGTATTTGATTTGGGAAGGGATGGATATTCTCCATATTTTGTGGTCGTTGGTTTCTCAGAATTTGTATTAGGCGAAATCTCCTTCGGTGATTCAGTGTAATTCTTGGCATGGTGGGAAGTAAGGGGTTTGGGATATATTGGCACTTGAAGGTTGCTAGGGGAAATGATTAGTTCTACTTGCATATCCATAGGGAGGTTTTGCGTGTTAGATTTAATAGGTGATTTTGCATGGATTTTGTTAGGCACGTGGAAATGATCATTGTCCGGGTGTTCATCCGCATGCAAAGGGTGGTTTATTATAGAAGAGCAAAGAGTGTCATTAGTTAAGCCTAAATTTAAATTTGATTGGTTATTAGCAATAATTAGGGGTGTCTCTTGGTTAATAGTAAATTTGTCTTTTAGAGACCCTAAATTTGTCTTGTCGTTTTTTGCCTCAAGAAACCAGTTCAACTGCTTGTTGTCAGGGTTGGTTTCAATTTTGTTGTAGGTGGTATTGTGTAAAACAGCTTGCTGGGGATCTATGTTTATAATGGAGAAACGATTTTGAGTATATATTGTATAATTGTCCGTGTGAGTTAATTACTGGTTGGGCGATTTATCTAAAACATGAATATTACTAGGAGGATTTGATTGGGGTTTAGGAATATAAATTTGTTTTTGTGAAAGGATGGGCTTACCTGACGCTGCATTGAATATCTTAGCATTAATACCTGTTTCATGTTTCCTCGTAACCTCCTTAATTGATTTGTTTGGGAGCTTCCTACCTCGAGGGAAAGACACTGTTTGTCACTCTTCTTCTTGGCCTCCAGGTGGTGGTGTTTGGCTTGAGCATGGTTGATTTTGTGTCATAGTGATAGGTGTAGATAACTTACCTTTAGTGCATGAGGTGACTGTGTGGCCTAATTGCCCACATGCTTTACAAAGGAATGAGTCAGCCTCATTGTGAATGAGTTGTCTATGTTTTTCGATGAGGATAAATTTTTTTACAGATTTTTTCATAGGTAATTCAATACAAAGTCTTGCGTATCTCCCTCTTAAGGATGAGGAAGTACAAGCATCAACTTTCAATAACCTTCCTATAGCTCCCCCTATCTTCTGGAGAATTTGGCCATCGTAGACTCGGTAGGTAATTGAGGGAGTCTAACCCAGACAACAAATAGGGTTTGCTTTGCTTGTGTAGCCATAAAGATTGGTTGCCAACGCTGTACAGATAAGAAAAAGCCATAGATGAACCAGGGACCCTTTTGTAAAATGTGGCTCATATTTTCTTCCTTTTGGATCTTGACAATATAGTAGTCTGTAACGACCCGGTCAGTCGTTCTGAGAGTTATAGCCCCGTTTCCTCCATTTCTATGTCTTTATGTATTGTTCAACTGTGTTGAGTTGTATCGAGTTGGTAGGTTTGGGTTCAGAGTAGTTTTGGAGTGAAACGGTCACTTAGTCTCTTAGTTAGAAAGCTAAGTTAGAAAAGTCAACCGGAAGTTGACTTATGAATAATCGAAATCGGATTTGGATTTTTATGATTCGATTAGCTTCTTTGGGTGATTTTAGACTTAGGAGTGTGTCCGAAATATAATTTGGAGGTCTGTGGTAGAATTAGGCTTGAATTGGCGAAAGTTGGAAGTTTAGAAGTTCTTAGGCTTGAATTCGAGGTTGATTTGGTGTTTTGGTATTGTTTTGGGTGTTTCGAAGGTTCGACTAAATTCGGGTAGTGATATATGACTTGTTGGAATTATTGGTTGAGGTCCCGAGGGCCTCGGGTGAGTTTTGAATAGGTTTGGGTTGTGTTGCACTCGTTTTTCTTATGTTTCGACGTTGTTTCTTCAAGCATATATGATATCATATTGAACAAATGAGCTCCGATTTCTTTTTTGATTGAAGCATTAGATCCGTATCATAATTACGGACCCGTAGTAAAAAGAATCATCGAACTTGGACATCGTATGAGAATTTTAGGGTCATTTTCCTAAGAATTAGGTTGCCAGATTTTTCAGATTAATTACGGAATTGCCACTGACGGCGTAATTAAAAAATCTGCACTATTTGCAAATATTGAAACCAATATATCTCCTTCATTATAAGGTCAAATTGAGTGATTCAAAAGCCTAACTTGACTAGAGTTTCACAAAGAATCCATTGGAGGCATAAAATATGAGTTTCGAGATTGTTTGGCACGAGAACGATGCAGAATAGCTGGCAGAAAAATATATAAAACTAGGGTTTGTTCATTCGGTCATATTTTTGAGTTGGGGAGCTCGGATTTGGGCGATTTTGGAGGCGATTTTCACCATAGGGATTGGGATAAGTGCTCTCTACTCGGTTTTGGTTATATTTCATGAATCCATCTTCGTTTTTGGGATTTGATTGATGATTTTAAAGTGAAATTGAGGGAGTTAGGGTTTGAGTTTTGGAGAGTTTTAAGTGAGGATTTGAGGGACCAAACGGAGTCCGATTTTGATAAATTTTATATGGTTAGACTCGGGAGAGGACGAGGGTTTTGATCTGCCATTGTTTACTGATTCCGTGATGTGGGCCCGGGGGCCGGGTTTTGGCCGGTTTCGGATTTTGGCCTATTTTTGTAGTTTTTATTGTGGAATTCAATTCTCTAGCCATGTTGATAATATTAATTTGATTATGGTTAGATTTGGAGCTTTTGTAGACCGAATCGAGGGACGAGGACATCCCGGAGTAGGATTTTACGTGTTGAGGTAAGTAACAGTTTTAACTCTGGCCTTGAGGGTATAAACCCGGAGAATGTGATATCATATGATTGTTTGGAGGTGATACCCACGCTAGGTGACAGGTATGTGGATGTGCACTGCGAGGGATTGAGACTTGGTTCGTCCTGTGAGGCTGTGAGGCCTAATGGCCATTATTTGTGTTTATGCATTTACTTGTTGTTGAACTTGTCTGCCTTCATGTTAGGGATCATGCTTAGGTTTTATTCATGCTCACATTAATTATACTCAGTCATAGAAATTATTGTACATGTTTACCTCCGTCTCTATTATTTGCTAATATGCTGTGATACTTGATGTGGGCTGTGTCCCCTTATCTGTTGATGATGATGCGGCTAGTGAGGTACATGATTGAGTGAGACCGATGGCCTGATTGTGAGGATATTAATATCATAGCGCGTGAGTTGTCCAAGTAGCACGTGAGTTCATCGTGCGGGTCCAGGTATTGATACCATAGCGCGTGAGTTGTCCGCGTAGCACGTGAGTTGACCGTGCGGATTCAGGTATTGATATGATGGCCTGGTTGTGAGGATATTAATACCATAGCACGTGAGTTGTCCGCGTAACATGTGAGTTGACCGTGCGGGTCCACGTATTTATACCATAGCGCGTGAGTTGTCTGTGTAGAACGTGAGTTGACCGTGCGGATCCAGGTATTGATATGGTAGCACGTGAGTTGTCCGTGCTTAGCGCTTGGGTTTTGGGAGCCCCTCCGGAGTCTGTACACACCCCGAGTGAGCGCAGAGTGTTGAGTGTTGAGTGTGGTGTTGAGTGTGAGTGCTGAGTGATGGAGTGACATTGCTGTGAGGTTGCATTTACTTTTGTTGTTGCTGCATTTACCTGTTAACTTCTTTGTGGTATTTGTTGGTTTTATGGAATTTACCTGTTTATTCATGTTTATTATAAATTACGAAAATAAATAATTGGACTATTTTACTTAGCTCGTTACTACTGCTCAGTTCCTTCTTTATTTCTGTTACTACTGAGGTGGTTGTACTCATACTACACCCTGCACTTTATGTGCAGATCCAGGTGAGTTAGAGCGCGGCGATCGTTGAGTTCAGGCCGGCTATCTGTGGAGATTGCAAGGTAGCTGCTAGTTTCCGCAGGACCTTGTTACTCCTCTTGTCATTTCATCTTTTAGACAGTTATATATCTTAGTTTATAGTTTTAGACGCTCATGACTTAGTGACACCCCGATGTTTGGGGCTAGCTTCCGTATTTTTATATTAATTATATTTAGAGTTGATTTAGTTTATGAGAAATTTGAATGTTGGTATTGCTTTATAAATCCTTAAAATTAATTAGCAGTAATATTTTGGGAAATAGGCTTGCTTTGTAACACGATAGGCGCCATCAGACCATGGTTAGATTTTGGGTCGTGACATAGTCATTTCCCAGATCGAGTAGGGGGAAATTTTCGTTGAGTTTCCATTGCTCTTGCATTTTATTTTGTAGAATTTGATGTAGAATTCTGTTGCCATGGATTTTTATAATTAGTGAGAATTTCCAAGGGTCATAAATTCTTTGCTGATCTTCTGTGGTAATTGAGACTGTTATAGCTTCTAGATCAGCTAGTCCATCAGTGTGGGCATTTAGATTTTCTGTATCCATATCCATTGGTAGAGTAGCTGGAGAAAGAGTGTTGGTGGAGAAAGTCATATTTGCATCGGTACCAAGAAGCTTTTCTTTGAAAGTTTTAGGCGTGGAGTCGTTTGGTATGCACTGGGTATATTCCTGTTCCATTGAAACATCTGGTATTAAATGGTCTGGAGGCTTTGGTGGAATTTTTGAGATATCAAGATTTATGGATATAGGTTATAGTTGTGTATTCATATATGGAATAAAAGTGTTGGTCCATGCCTGTACAGATAATAAGGACATACAACATTCCTATGGTCCTGATCATATTTAATCAGTTTTGTATTTTAAAAGCTGAATTTTACGTATTAAAAATAAACTGGAATCTTCAATAAGATAGACCAGCAATTTTATTTTCCGTATAACATAGCTATTAGTAAGCTAGAATATGATCGGCACGTAGACATACTAGAAATTGAAATTGTTAATTTATATGAAAAGTTAGTGACATAAAACATTAATTAACAAAAATTCTAAATATTAATTTTATGGCTAACTCAGATGATCACTCAACTTTGGGTAATTTGACATCAAAGTCATATAACTCTTTTTTGTATTTCAAATTTCATTCAATTTACTTATTTTACTTAAATTGTCATTCTTGTCGAATTTTGCATTTTCCAGTGAGATTTAGAGACGCGACAAAAATTAACTTTAAGATAAAGAATTTTAAAGCAATAATTTAATACCTGAATTATTTTAAAATTTAACCCACATGTTTATCCAATACCTTACCCGTCCCACATATATGGGTCGACTTTAATACTTTCTCTGTTCTATATGTAATTGTAGTTAACGAAGAATTTTGTACTTCTGGACAATAATTTATATCTATGGATTTTTCAGTTTCCATCTCAAAATTATGTTACATTAATCCTTGAAAATATTTGAGAATATTTTTTACGGCTCTAGGATTTTACAAGAAGTGATATTAAGGTTAAACAAACTTTAAAAAAGTATTGATTTGTTTCATTGGATTTTTACAATAATTTTTATGACAATAAATTATATCATTGAATTTTTCAGTTTCCTTGCACTTGACTTAGAGCCCAAATGCCTAATGGCTAAGAATTTTTAAAAAAAGTATTAGAATTTTATGTGAACTATAAATAGTTGAAGAACTATAATTCTAAGTAGATGAGAGTATAACCTGAGTTATAATAGTTAATTGATTTGAATTTTCCCATCATTCTTCATAATTACCTATGGAGAGTTATCCATACACTCCAAGCATACCCTAAAAGCAAGACAAAAAAGATATTTAGTACATCGCGTTGCACTTTTTTTTTTTAAATGCAAGACCAAAAAGTCGTGTGAATTTTCATTTAGTGCACTAGACCGCCCTTAATATTTTTTTTTTAATGCAAGGAGAAAAAGTTGTGTGAATTTTTTAGCTAGTATTACACAATTAGTTAATTGCCATAATAAATGTCATGGGCGGCTTTCCAGCCATGCCCCATGACCCCTTGGGCGCGCCCCGTGGCGTCCTAGCAAGCCTCTCAATGCCTAGCGCCACGGACGGTCCCGTGGTCTTGGCCGCGCCAAGTGACAAGCGCGCAGGTGCCTCTGTCGCCCCATCGATATCCCTCGCCAGCGCCAAGCCGCATGCAGATGCCAACAGCGCCGCGCGCGCAGGCCGTGATGCCAAAGACAATGCTGCTGACAACGGACTTGTTGCTGCCTTATAGAAAACTAAGTCATTTTCCTTGTAAATATAGAGTAGTTTTATTTCTTGTACTTCCATTATGTTTCTCTAGCATAGTCAAGTCTAGTCTTGTAGCTTTGGATTATTTTTTTTAAGCATTATTAGGGGGATCAAGCAATCAAACTTTCTAGCAAGCAAATAATTCTCTGTACTGGTGTCTCTCCCCCTCGACACCGCGTTGCTTTTCTATAATAGCTTTCATTAATGCAATCAAGCTTTCTTTCATTCTCAATTCTCATTTCTGTTCTCTCAATTGCTCTTGACATTGGTTTTCCCGTACGGCACTGACAATCTCGTCTAGCGTACGGAGGGGACCTCAGTTGGCGGACAGTAACTGCACTAACATGAGTTGCTTAGCCTTACGTCGCTCTTCCAAGGAATCCCAGGAAGGCGTCGCGTAACAGTTGGTATCAGAGCCTAGGCTCAACATCGGACGAGGGAACGCATTGACATTACCACCATTTCTGACCATGGTGAATCATGGGGACCGCATTGCGGCCCTTTAAGAGATGGTTGACGTATTACGGCCTATCGTGAATACGGTGCCTGAACTAAGAACCAGCCTATTGCAAAGGTTGGACGACCTGGACCGCAGAGTGCTCCAGGCCGAAGTTGACATAGAAAATATCAGTCGCGACTCCGAGGGAGACCGGCAAACGGCAGCCACAGAGGCAGCCGAAATGTTTGGCAAATTTGAGGGACTCCAACAGGAGTGTACCGAGGATCTAGCCTACAGGGCACGAGAGGCAGACAGGGTGACTGCCATGCAACAAACTATTGACGACTTGATAGACAAACTCAATGTTGTCAATGCTGCTTTACAGGGCCTGCTTCGAGGAGGTGGAAACCAAATCGTGGGCGTTGTGAACCCCGATTCCGCGACACAAAAACTGAAAATTCCTGAGCCAAAGCCATAGAGTGGAGCTAGGAATGCCAAGGAAGTGGAAAACTTCATCTTTGACATCGAACAATACTTCGATGCTGTTGGGGGCCTATTAGCAGCTAAAAAGGTAGCAACTGCTGCCATGTATCTTCAGGGTGATGCTAAAATCTGGTGGCGGGTGAAGTACGAAGCCATCAGGGTCGGTGAAGATGCTCTCGGGATATGGGCAGAACTGAAGGCAGCCATACGCCTACAGTTCTTCCCCCAAAATGTTGAATACAACACAAGGAGAAAGTTACGGGAGCTCCGCCAGACCAAATCAGTGCGGGACTATGTGCGGGAATTCTCCGCGCTCATGCTAAACATACGTGACATGGGGGACAAAGACAAGCTCTTCACCTTCCTTGAAAGGTTGAATCTTTATGCCCGTATGGAGCTGCAAAGACAAAGGGTAGATACCCTGCCCAAGGCGATCCAAGCAGCTGAATGCCTTGGGGACTATCAAGTGGAAGCTCGGAAGGACAAGCCTCAGCCTCCTTCCCGAGCGGGATTCAAAAGGGGCCAACCTAGCAATGGTGGCCCTAGCAGAGGTGGGGGAGATCGGAGTGCATCCAAATCTAAGGCTCCCTCCTCAGGCAGCAATAGTGCTGCATCAAACAACAATGACCGGGGTAGAAAGCCTCCTTCAGGATGCCGTCATTTCGGCGGACCACATTGGAACAATGAGTGCCCATATGCGTAGATGAACGCCAATCAGGCTTGTGATGATGGGACTGACGACGACTCAGATGATGTGGATCAGACTGAACCAGTAGGTGCCTTCAATGCAATTGTTGGCTCTATTCTGAGGCATTAGCGGAGACTAGTGCTGGTATCCGCAAGAAGAAGGACCCAGGTCCAACCACCAAGAAAGGGAAAAAGAAGGCGGAAGAGGGGACTCCTCTTAAACAAGAGAGGAACTTGATGTTCGACGAGATGAAGGTGAATGGCAAGCCCATTCGGGCTATGATAGACACGGGTGCTACCCACAACTACTTGGCCTCAACTCAGGTGGAGCGCCTTGGTCTAGTTGTAGGAAAAGGTAGAGGTCGTGTCAAGGATATCAACTCACCTCCTCAGCAAGTGGGTGGAATGGCCAAAGAGGTACCGGTGAAGCTTGGGCCTTACGAAGGAAAATTCAACCTGCGAGTGGTGATCATAGATGACTTCGAGTTGATAGTTAGGTTGGAATTCTTAAGGCAAACCAACACCATGCCCGTACCATATGCAAACATGCTACTGATGATGGGAACAAATGGGGCCAAGCCCTGCATTATCCCGTGCATGCCCATGAAGATGGCCGTTGAGAACATTTCGGCCTTGCAGTTGAAGAAGGGGGGTCAAAAGACATGAACCTACGTTCCTGGCAACCCTCTGCATTGAAGATATAGAACGCTCCTCGGGTCCCATTCCTGCACCCGTGAAGGAGTTACTACTGGAGTTTTAAGATGTCATGCCACAAGACATGCCAAAGCGACTACCGCCTAGGCGCACTGTGGACCATGAAATTGAGATGGTGCCGGGCGCAAAACCACCTGCCCCGGCGCCCTACAGAATGTCACAACCCGAACTCACCGAGCTTTGGAGACAATTGATGGAAATGCTAGATACAGGGATCATTGTACCCTCCAAGTCCCCATACAGGTCCCCTATTCTATTCCAAAAAAAACATGATGGCAGCCTGCGACTCTGTGTGGATTATCGAGCTCTAAATAAAATCATCGTGAAGAACAAGTACCCTATTCCGCTAATGGCAGACTTGTTCGATAGACTAGGTGGTAAGACGGTGTTCACCAAGATAGATCTGAAGATAGGTTATTGGCAAGTTCGGATTGTAGAGGGTGATGAACACAAGGCGACTTGTGTGACAAGATATAGGTCGTATGACTTCCTGGTCATGTCGTTCGGCTTGACTAACGCCCCAGCTACATTTTGCACTCTGATGAACCAAGTCTTTCGAGAGTACATTGACGAATTTGTGGTGGTCTATCTGGATGACATTGTGGTAGATAGCCGAACATTGGAAGAACACCTAGTGCACTTGCGGAAGGTCCTAGCTCGATTGCGGGAGCATGAACTATATGCAAAGCTATCCAAGTGCTCCTTTGCTCAAAAGAAAATTGACTTCCTCGGACATATCATCGAGGAAGGGCGGATCAAGATGGACCAACAAAAGATTCAGGCCATCACAGATTGACCGCCGCCTAAGGATGTCCACGCCTTGAGGGCGTTCCCTGGCCTATGCAACTTCTATCGGCGATTTGTGAAGAAGCACTCTCTTATTGCAGTGCCATTAACAGAACTCCTCAAGAAGGTCACACCTTGGGATTGGGGACCGAGGAGAGCGGAGGCCTTCAATGCATTAAAAGCGGCTATGTCTAGTAGCCCCGTCTTGGCCCTCCCTGATTTGGCCAAGCCATTCGAGGTGCAAACGGATGCATCTGACTATGCACTCAGCGGAGTCTTGCTACAAGAAGGTCACCCTGTAGCGTACGAGAGTCAGAAGCTGAAGGATGTAGAGCGGTGCTATGGCGCCCATGAGAAAGAATTATTGGTTGTCGTCCACTGTTTGCGCCTTTAGAGGCATTATCTGCTGCGGACCCCATTCGTGGTCAAGACAGAAAACACAGCTGTCAGCCATTTCATGACCCAGCCGAAGCTGAATGGTCGACAGGCCAGGTGGCAGGAGCTCCTAGCTAAATTCCACTTCAACCTGGAGTACCGCAGTGGAAAAACCAATCATGTTGCTGATGCGCTCAGTCGGAGAGCTGATCTAGCGTCGGTGTGCCTACTCGCCACCCTAAGGTGGAGCGAAGTAGCCACCTCCATCAAGGACCAGATACAGGATCTACTTATCAAGGATCCTGCTGCTCAGTATTTGGTAGGACAGGGCAAGACTCGCCAGTTCTACATGGAAGATGGTTTTCTGAAAGTGAAAGGGAATCGACTTTATGTTCCTAAAAGAGGAGATATGCGGAGGACTCTTCTAGCAGAATGTCATGATACTCTGTGGGCCGGCCATCCCGATGAAGAACGCACCATGGCGTTACTTCGTCGTGCATATTATTGGCCTCAACTAGCCGATGATGTCGCTCAGTATGTGAAGACTTGTCTAGTATGCCAGAAGGACAAGTCGGACCGTTGACACAAGCGGGACTCTTGGAACCACTAGCTATCCCAAAGAGACCTTGGGAAAGCGTTTCCCTGGATTTCATCACCGGATTTCCCAAGGTCGGAGACCTCACAACTATCTTGGTTGGGGTGGATCGGTTTTCCAAGTATGCTACCTTTATTACAGCTCCACAATATATATCAGCAGAAGATACAACTCGACTCTTCTTCTCTCATGTCGTCAAATATTGGGGCCTGCCCAAAGACATTGTTAGTGATCGCGGCTCACGCTTCACTAGCAACTTTTGGACCCAACTCTTTAAGTGCCTTGGGTCAAAGTTGAGTCACAACTCAAGTTTTCATCCGCAATCTGATGGCTATACGGAGCGGTTCAATGGTATGTTGGAGGAATATCTCCGCCACTTTGTAACCGGATCGCAGAAGAATTGGGTGAAGCTTCTGGATGCTGCTCAACTGTGTTTCATTTCGTAAAAGAGCTCTAGTACAAACAAAAGCACTTTTGAAATTGTTACCGGACAACAACCGCTACTCCCACACACTGTGAATGCACCAAACATGTCTAAATCTCCTCGAGCTGCTAGCTTCTCAAAAGAGTGGAAGAGGAATTTGGAGATAGTGCGGAGCTATCTTGTCAAAGCTCAAAAGCGGATGAAGAGGCATGCTGATCAAAATCATCGCTTTGTTGAATACCAAGTAGGAGACAAAGTGATGGTTAAAATCCCAAAGCGGTACTTATTTGCGGGGGTCCATGACCCTCGCCTATTGCAAAAATATATTGGACCTTTGTCCATTGAAAGGCGCATTGGGAAAGTTGATACCGGGTGGATATCCCAGTTTGGTGGAAAATTCATCATGTCTTCCATGTCAGTCTCCTGAAACCTTTTCGGGAAGACACAGAGGATCCTTCACGGAGCCAGCTCACAATACCCAGTATTCGAGGTCCCAATTCAATCGGGAAAAGGCGTGTTGAAGCTATACTTGATGATAGAGTGATTCATGCCTCAAGGAAAGATCACCAAGAGTTCTTGGTGAAATGGCAGGGCTGTGATATAGAGGAGACTACTTGGGAGAGGGGAACAAACCTCAAAGCCTACAAGAGCCTCATTGAAGATTATTTTGCAAGTAAGGCGCCGAGGACATCGCCAACTCAGGTGGGGGAGAATGTCATGGGCGACTTTCCAGCCATGCCCCATGACCCCTTGGGCGCGCCCCGTGGCGTCCTAGCAAGACTCTGAATGCCTAGCGCCACGAACGGCCCCGTGGTCTTGGCCGCACCAAGTGACAAGCGCGCATGTGCTTCTGTCGCCCCACTGATATCCCTCGCAAGCGCCAAGCCGTAGGCAGATGCCAACAGCGCCGTGCACGCAGACAACGCCGCACGCGCAGACCGTGATGCCAAAGATAATGCTGCTGACAACGGACCTGTTGCTGCCTTATAGAAAACTAAGTCCTTTTCCTTGTAAATATAGAGTAGTTTTATTTCATGTACTTCCATTATGTTTCTCTAGGGTAGTCAGGTCTAGTCTTGTAGCTTTGGATTAATTTTTTAAGCATTATTAGGGGGGATCAATCAATCAAACTTTCTAGCAAGCAAACAATTCTCTGTACTGGTGTCTCTCCCCCTCGACACCACGTTGCTTTTCTGTAATAGCTTTCATTAATGCAATCAAGCTCTCTTTCATTCTCAATTCTCATTTCTGTTCTCTCTATTACTCTTGACATTGGTTTTCCCGTAAGGCACTGACAATCTCGTTTAGCGTACGGAGGGGACCTCAGTTGGCGGACAGTAACTGCACTGACATCAGTTGCTTAACCTTACGTCGCTCTTCCGAGGAATCCCAGGAAGGCGCCGCATAACATAAAGTATGTCAGTCTTATAGTTGTGTATTCATACGATATGAAATACAAGTGTTGGTGTCACGACCCAAAATCAACCGTCGTGATGGCGCCTATCGTGGAACTACGCAAGCCACTACTCAACATCTCAACACAATAAAAACTTCAAAAATGAAAATGGATGCAATTAATATTTAAGAAAAATCTTTTTGAAAACAGAAACAAAGCAAAATACGATACAATCCATCCCAACACCGGGGTGTCACAGAGTATTTGAGCGTCTATACAAAAATACAGTCTACTATAGTGTCTAGGGAGTAAAAACTGAAATATAGATAGAGATAATGAAGGAGAGACAAGGTCTGCGAACACCATGAAACCTCGATAGTCTTCGGGATCTGACTCCTCAATAAGCAGCCGCCGTGACCAGAAGCGCCTGGATCTGCACACGAGGTGCAGGGAGTAACGTGAGTACAACTAACTCAGTAAGTAACAAGTCCAACTTTTGGACTGAAAGGTAGTGACGAAATAAACCGGTACAGTAAAAAATAAACATAACAGTGCAGAAACGTAGGCATGATTTCAAGTTAAATAGATAGCTCAAAACAGTAAAATAGTTCAGATATGAATGATGTGAAGAATATAACTCTTCTATTTCTGCATGCCAATGCACATGTTGTATGTGATGCACCATGCTGACAGCCTCATGTGCTCACACTCTCAAATGCTCAACCACTCGGTACGTTATATGGCCCATACGGTCCAGGGAAGATCCATCCCGGAATATGTACATCACTGACCATCAGGCACCCGGTACCGAGGAAAGCCAATCCAGCCCTGTGGAGAAGATCCATCTCCAGGTATCAAGTGCTTCGGACAAGATCTATGTTCAGGGAAGATCCATCCCTCAATAATATCAACCGTACTCACTGGAGTGTGTACAGACTTCGGAGGGGCTCCTACAGCCCAAGCGCTATCACAAATTAGTATAGCCACTGCGGGGTGCAGCCCTATCCCGTGACTGTCACTAATAATCAGACTCTTAGCCTCACTCAGTCATCAATCTCTCCAGTCTCACTCACAGGCTCACAATGTCATAAAACTAGCCCGACAACAATGATATGATGTATCAATAAATAACAATTGAAACTGAAATATGATATGAATGCATGAATATAATTGAGTACGAAATATCAATGAAATCAATGAGATGACACCAAGAAATGACCAGTATGGGTCCTAACAAAATCGGCATAAAGCCTAAACATGATATCTAGCATGATTGATAGCTAAATTACTTTATCACATGGTGAAAACACAGATATCAACAAAATAGGACCACTATACAGTGCCGTTGATTCGACCAAGTCACAATTCTCACGGTACACGCCCGCACGCCCGTCACTTGGCATGTGCATCACCTCAATACCAATCATATAACACATAAATCGGGGTTTCGAACCCTCAGAACCAGGTTTGAAAGTGTTACCTCAATTCGGGCAAAACTCTTATCCAAAATGCCTTTGCCTCTAAAATCGGACTCCAAACGTTCCGAATCTAGCCACAAGCAGTGCGATACAATTAATATAGGCTAAAGGGATCAATTCAACAAGAAAAAATACTAAATTATAACCAAAATCTGAAATTGGCTCAAACTTGTCCCCCGAGCCCATGTCTCGAAAGTCATAAAACCCGAAATACTTCACTCAAGAGTCTAACCATACCAATTTTACTCAAATTCGATAACAAAATCCTATTCAAAACCTCAAAATCTAACTCAAGAACTCTTCCTCTTTTTCCCCAATTTTCTACCCCCAAATCACAAATTAAATGATGGAATTAAAGGCATAACCATGGAATTTAGCCAAAACAAAGTAAGAATACTTACCCCAATCAACTCCTTGAAAATCCCTTTAAGAATCACCCAAATCCGAGGTCTCTAGCTCAAAATATGAAAAATGGGTTCAAACCCTTGTTCTTGAAATTTAACACTGCTGCCCATATATTCCTTCATTGCAAATGCGACCTTCCTCTCGCGTTCGTGTAGACCCATCTGCCTGCCTTTCAATTTAATACTTTGTGAACACAACCACAGCTTCACAAACGCGAAGCTTTGCCAACTCCACTCTTCGCGAACGCAGCTCCTGCCCCGCGAACGCATTGACCAAGGGCCTGGGGTCCCCAGCTGCCTCAATACCTCTTGGCGAACGCAACACCTCTCCCGCATTCGCGATGCACACACAGTCCATACCTTCACGTTCGCGTCCTCTTCTTCGCGAACGTGAAGAACAAAATATTTCCAGCTCACAGACACCCTTCGCGAACGCGAGACTCCTCTCGCGAACGCGTAGTAGGAATCCAGAAGAAACACACCAGCAATTACCAACTAACAACCTAAGTCAAAAAGTGATCCGTTAACCACTCGAAACTCACCCGAGGCCCCCGGGACCTCAACCAAACATACTGTCAAGTCCCAAAAAATCATGCAAACTTAGTCGAACCCTCAAATCACCTCAAACAACATCAAAAATACGAATTACACACGGATTCAAGCTGAATGAACTTTGAAATTTCCAAATTCTACGAACGATGCCGAAACCTATTAAATTACGTCCGATTGACCATAAATTTTGCACACAAGACATAAATGACACCACGAACCAACTCCAACTTCCGAAAATCCAATCAAACTCCGATATCAAAAAATCCACTCCCAGTCAAACTTTCCAAAATTCTAACTTTCGCCAATTCAAGCCTAATTCTACTACGGATCTCCAAATCACAATCCGGACACGCTCCTAAGTCCAAAATCACCTAACGGAGCTAGCAGAACTATCAAAATTCAAATCCGAGGTTGTTTACTCATATGTCAACATCCAATTAACTTTTCCAACTTAAGTTTTCAATTAGGAGTCTAAGTGTCTCAATTCACTCTGAAATCTCTCCGGACCCGAACCAACTAGCCCAGTAAGTCATATAACTGTTGTAGAATACAAAAGAAGCAGTAAATGGGGGAACGGGGATACAACTCTCAAAACGACCTGCCGGATCGTTACATCCTTCCCCTCTTAAACAAATGTTCGTTCTCAAACGGGTCTAGAAACATACCCGGAGTCTCAAATAGGTGTGGATTTCGATCCGTAACTCTCGCTCGGTCTCCCAAGTAGCCTCCTCCACGGGCTCACCTCTCCACTGCATCTTCACTGAAGCTATATCCTTTGACCTCAACTTCCGAACCTGCCTATCCAAAATGGCCACCAGCTTCACATCATAAGTCAAATGACCATCCAACTAAACCGTGCTGAAATCCAAAACATGAGACGGATCGCCTATATACTTCCGGAGCATAGAAACATGAAACACTGGATGCACACTCAACAAGCAAGGCAGCAAGGCAAGCTTGTAAGCCACCTCCCCAATCCTCTGAAGTACCTCAAAAGGCCCAATGAACCGAGGGCTCAACTTCCCCTTCTTCCCAAACCTCATAACACCCTTCATGGGTGAAACCTTCAGCAGTACCTTCTCCCCGACCATACAAGACACATCACAGACCCGACGGAGATCTACACCGCCTCCCATATAGAGCCTTATACGGAGCCATCTGAATGCTCGATTGATAACTGTTGTTGCAAGCAAACTCCGCGAGCAGCAGAAACTGGTCCCATGAACCCCCAAAATCAATGAGATAAGCACGTAGCATGTCTTCCAATATCTGAATAGTACGCTCGCACTGTCCGTCCATCCTAGGGTGAAATATTGTACTCAACTCCACCTGATTGACCAACTCTCGCTGCATGGCTCTCCAAAACTGCGATGTAAACTGCGTGCCTCTATCTGAAATGATGGAAACTGGCACACCGTGAAGGCGAACAATCTCTCTGATGTAAATCTCAGCCAACCGCTCAGAAGAATATGTAGTACCAACTGGAATGATGTGGGTGGACTTGGTCAGCCGATTCACAATCACCCAAATAACATCGAACTTCCATAAAGTCCGTGGAAGCCCAACTACGAAATTGATGGTGATTCGCTCCTACTTCCACTATGGGATCTTTATCTTTTAAAGCAATCCACCCGGTCTGTGATGCTCATATTTTACCTGCTGATAGTTGAAACATCGAGCTACAAACCCGACTATATCCTTCTTCATTATCTTCCACCAATAGTGCTGCCCCAAGTCTTGATACATCTTCGCGGCACCCGGATGGATGGAATACCGCAAGTTGTGGGCCTCCTTAAGAATCAACTCCCCTAGCCCATCTACATTAGGCACACATATCCAGCCCTCCATCCTCAACACTCCATCATATCCAATAGTCACATCTCTAGCATCATCGTGCTGAACCTTGTCTTTGAGGACAAGCAAATGAGGATCATCATAATGGCGCTCTCTGATGCGATCAGATAAGGAAGACCGATAAACCACACAAGCTAGAACCCGACAAGGCTCCGAAATATCCAATCTCACGAACTGTTTAGCCAAGGCCTGAACATCAACTGCAAGATGTCTCTCACCAACAGGAATGAATGCAAGACTATCCATACTCATTGCCTTCCTACTCAAGGAATCGGCCACCACATTGGCCTTTCCTGGATGATACAGAATAGTAATATCATAGTCCATTAGCAGTTCCAACCATCTCCGATGCCTCAAATTGAGATCCTTCTGTTCGAACAAGTGATAGAGGCTACGATGATCAGTAAATACCTCACAAGACACACCATAGAGATAGTGCCACCATATCTTTAACGCATGAACAATGGAAGCCAACTCCAAATCATGAACAGGGTAGTTCTTCCCATGGGGCTTTAACTGGCGCGAAGCATAAGTAGAACCGTCAATATGGGCTTGGCCAGTTGGGCCAGCCCAGCCCAGCCCAGCCCATAATTTAGCAGAGATGAGCTAGAATTTTTGGAGCCCATTTAAAAACGAGGCTTTTAAGCCCGGCCCGAGTAAGACCGTGGCCCGTGAGGCTTGGCTGAGGCTGGGCTGGGCCAGCCCATGGGCCTAATAAAAATATGAATGTAAAATATATAAAACATAAAAAGTTTATGACACAAAAATTAATAAGAAGAGTATCCCAAGCTTAAAGTTTACTAAGCTCATCATATTAAAAGATCAAAGTCTTAAAACGTTAATTAGTTTTAAAAATTTAATTATTCTTAATATTAAACTAATTAATATTGCATACAAATTGTAGATGTAGAAGAAAGTGAGATATTAAGACAACCTTCTCACAAGCAGATTCAAATGTGTTTGGTGAAGATGATGTGTTAGATATCCCATAAGCGTCATGGGCGTTCTCTTGGATAGTTTGTTTTGAGTTTTGACTTTTAGCGAATGAAATATAGTCTTGTCTTTTACTTTTTTAGTATTTATTGTGATATATTAGAACCGTACAAAAAGTTATTAAGTTTTGTGAAATTTTTCCAATATGATTTTTAAACTTCTAAATATTTATCTTTTTTTTTAGTTTAGAACTTAAAGAATATAAAATTATATTTTAAAAAATGATGGGCCGGCCCGTGGGAGCCCGTATCCCACATAGGGATGGGGTGGGCTAATCATTATAAGGCCCATCAAATGGAGGGCTAGCCTAGCGAAGCCCGTCAATTGCTAAAGCCCGCGTGGGCTGGGCTGGGCTAGCCCGGTCCCGCCTATATTGACAGCTCTAAGCATAAGCAGTCACTCTACCCTCCTGCATCAACACACATCTGATACTGATCCGAGAAGCATTACAATATACTATATAAAAACGAGAAGCTGATGGTAGAACTAGAACTGGTGTTGTGGTCAAGGCAGTCTTGAGCTTCTGAAAGCTCTCCTCACACTCATCCGACCACTGAAAGGAGCGCCCTTTTGGGTCAATTTGGCCAAGAGCAATGCAATAGATGTTAAATCCTGCACGAACCGACGGTAATGACTAGCCAAACCAAGAAAGCTCTGAATCTCCGTAGCTGAGGATGGTCTAGGCCAACTCTGAACCGCCTCTACCTTCTTCGGATCCACCTATATATACTCACTAGACACCACGTGCCCCAAGAACGCCACCGAACTGAGCCAAAAATCACACTTGGAGAACTTGGCATAAAGCTTCTCCTCCTTCAACCGCTGCAGCACAACCCGTAAATGCTGGGCAAGCTCTTCCTGGCTACGAGAGTAAACCAGGATATCATCAATGAATACAATAACAAACGAGTCGAGATAAGGCTGAAATACACTGTTCATCAGGTGCATGAACGTTGTTGGGGCATTGATCAGCCCAAAAGATATCAACAAGGAACTCATAATGACCATAACGGTCCTAAAAGCTATCTTAAGAATATCTGAGTCCCGAATCTTCAACTGGTGATACCCTAACCTCAAATCAATCTTGGAGAACACCCTCGCTCCCTGAAGCTGGTCAAATAGATCATCAGTACGCCGTAACGGATACTTGTTCTTAATTGTGACTTTGTTCAACTGCCTATAATCAATACACATTCTCATTGTACCATCCTTTTTCTTCACGAAGAGAACAGGTACACCCCAAGGTGACACACTAGGACTAATAAACCCCTTCTCAAGAAGTTCCTGAAGCTGCTTCTTCAGCTCCTTCAACTCAACCAGTGCCCTACGGTACAGAGGAATAGAAATGGGTTGAGTGCCCAGCACCAAGTCAATACCAAAGTCAATATCCATGTCGGGCGGCATGCTCGGCAGGTCTGTGTGAAACACATCCTGAAAATGTCGCACCACCGGAACAAAATCGATAGTAGGGGTCTCAGCACTAACATCCCTCACAAAGGCCAAATAAGATAAACAACCCTTCACAACCATCCGCTGGACCTTCAAGTACGAAATCACTCTACTGGGAACATAGTCCAAAGAACCTTGCCACTCAATCCGTGGCAACCCCAGTATTGCCAACGTCATAGTCCTACCATGACAATCCAAAATAGCATGACATGGAGACAACCAATCCATACCCAATATCACGTCAAAATCAACTATACTAAGCACCAAGAGATCAACTCTAATCTCCAATCCCCCAATTGTCACTACACACGACCAGTACACACGATCCATAATAATAGTATCTCCCACCGGTGTAGAGACATGAACAGATGAAGCTAAAGACTCACGGGGCATATCCAGAAAATGAGCAATATAGGATGATAATATGAATAGGTGGAACCAAGGTCAAATAATACAGAAGCATCTCGGTGACATACTGAGACAATACATGTGATCATTATGTCTGAAGCAATAGTATCTAATCTAGCAGGGAGTGCATAGAATCGGGCCTTGACCGCCACCTGATCGGCTTCCCCCTCTAGGGTGACCCCTAGCTAACTGAGCTCCACCCCGAGCTAGCTAGGCGAATGGTGAAGTAACTGGTGTTGAAGTCGTAGGCTGACTCATCTGCTAAGCTGAACCTCCTGAGATGCGGGGACAATGCCTCTTGATATGACCAAAATCTCCCAACTCAAAGCAACCTCTCCCTGCAAATAGCAGTGGGGACTGAAGGGAGCCCCGAGCACCGGGATAACTGCTAGAAGGCCCCGACATAGCTGAACCCTGAGCTGATAGTACATGAGACGAACTCTAAGCTGGAAGGCACTGAGAGATGAGAGACCCAGATGGGAGCTGTGTGAACCATGGCCAGATGATGCACCACGGTGAACTGGACGAGCAGTCTAAGCATGCCTATAGGGACAACTCCTGCCGTGGTAGAACTAACCTCCATAAGGAACACCCCTAAAATTACCTGATCCACGAGACCTCTTGGCCTCTCTCTCAACCCGCTCCTGGCTGCGGACCAACTCTATCTACCAAGCAATGTTAACAACATCATCAAAAGTAACACTAGACACCCTCTCTCTAGTCATAAGCACATGCAGCCGAAATATGAGGCCATCAACGAACCTCCTGATCCTCTCCCTATCACTGGCAACCAACCAAACCGCATGATGGGCCAACTCAGAAAACCTCATCTCGTACTACGTCACAGTCATATCATCCTGACGCAACCACTCAAACTGTCTCCGCAGCTCCTCTCTGCGAAACTGCGGCACATACTTCTCCAGGAAGAGAATGGAGAACTCCTTCCACGAAAGTGGCACTGCATCAACCGGCTTACGCCTCTCATAAGCCTCCCACCAGTTGAAGGCAGCTCCAGTAAAATGAAAAATAGTGAACGAGACCCCACTAGTCTCCAGAATACCTGATGTCGGAGGATCCTAACCCTGGGCATCCTCCGACTCTGCCCCGCTAAAGGATGGAGGCTTAAGTCTACCAAACCTCTCTAGTCTCCGCTGCTCATCGTCAGTCATAACAGGAACCACATGGGCTTAAGTAGCTGCCACCGGCTGGGCTGGTAGTGCCCCCGGTGTCTGGAGTCCCTGCATCACCTGTTCGGGTCTACGGGTTGTGGCCGAAACACAGACCGCCTGAGCAAGACTAGTGCACACGGTCAAAATCGGAGCTAAGGCCTCCCGAAGGCCTGGAATCACAATGGGCACAGCTGGTGCCTGAGCTGGTCCCACTGGCGCATCCACAACTAGGACCTGATCATGAACCGGGCAAATGGTAGATCTGCAGGTGCTACCCTAGCTGTTGTGCGAGCTGGATCTTTGCCCCTACCGCGACCCCGGCCACTCGCGGCCCTGACTGGTGGTACTGGTGGTTGTCCATCCTGCCGAGTAGTACGTGTTCTCACCATCTGTGAGAGAATAGAGTAGCAGGAGTTTAGTTACCAGAATTAACATATTCGTACAACAAGAATTCAAGAATGTGAAGTTTCCTAAGGATTCGGCAACCTCTCAAAGATAAGTACAGACGTCTTCATACCGATCCGCAGACTCTATTAAACCTGCTCGTGACTCGTGAGACCTATGTAACCTAGGCTCTGATACCAACTTGTCACGATCCAAAATCAACCGTCGTGATGGCGCCTATCGTGGAACTAGGCAAGCTACTACTCAAAATCTCCACACAGTAAAAATTTCGAAAATAAAGATGGAAGCAGTTAATATTTAAGAAAAACCTTTTTGAAAACAGAAAAAATCCAAAATGCGATACAATCCATCCCAACATCGGAGTGTCACAGAGTACATCAGCGCCTTTACCAGAATACAGTCTATTACGTCTAGGGAGTAAAAATTGAAATACAGATAGAGATAATGAAGGAGAGACAAGGCCTGCGAACGCCATGCAGCTACCTCGATAGTCTCCGGGATCTGACTCCTCAATCAGCAGCCGTCGTGACCAGAAGCGTCTGGATCTACGCACGAGGTGCAGGGAGTAACGTGAGTAATACCAACTAAGTAAATAACAAGTCCAACCTTGGGACTGAAAGGTAGCGACGAACTCAACCGGCACAGTTAAAAATAAACATAGCTGTGTAGAAATGTAGGCATACTTTCAAGTTAAATAGATAGCTCAAAGTAGTAAAATAGTTCAGATTTGAACAATGTGAAGAATATAACTCTTCTATTTCTACATGCCAATGCACATGCTATATGTGATGTACCATGCTGACAACCTCATGTGCTCACACTCTCAAATATTCAACCATTCGGCACTGTATATGACCCATACAACCCAGGGAAAATCCATCCCGAAATATATACATCACTGACCATCAGTCACCCAGTACCGAGGAAGGCCAATCCAGTCCCTTGGAGAAGATCCATCGCCAGGTATCAAGTGCTTCGGACAATATCCATGTCCAGGGAAGATCCATCTCTCAATAATATCAACCGCGCTCACTCAGGGTGTGTACAGACTCCGGAGGACTCCTACAGCCCAAGCGCTATCACAAATTAGTATAACCGCTGCAGCATGCAGCCCGATCCAGTAACTATCACTCATAATCAGGCTCTCAGCCTCACTCAATCATTAATCTCTCCAGTCTCACTCACGGGCTCACAATATCATGAAACTAGTCCGACAATAATGATATGATGTATCAATAAATAATAACTGAGACTAAGAAATGATATGAATGCATAAATATGACTGAGTACGAAATATCAATGAAATCAGTTAAATGACAGCAAGAAACGACCATATGGGTCCCAACAGTATCAGCATGAAGCCTAAACATAATATCTAGCATGATTGACAGCTCAATTACTTTATCACTTGGTAAAAACATGGATATCAACAAAATAGGACCACTATACAGGCCATGAATTCGACCAGGTCACAGTTCTCACGGTGCATGCCCGCACGCACGTCACTTGGCATGTGCATCACCTCAATACCAATCACATAACATAATTCGGGGTTTCGAACCCTCAGAACTAAGTTTGAAAGTGTTACTTACCTCAATCCGAGCAAAACTCTACTCCAAAATGCCTTTGTCTCTCAAACCGGTCTCCAAACATTCTGAATCTAGCCACAAGCAAGACGATACAATTAATATAGGCTAAAGGGATCAATTCCACATGAAAAATACTAAATTATAGCCAAAATCCAAAATCAGCTCAAACCCGACCCATCGACCCACATCTCGAAATCCGACAAAAGTCACAGAGCCCGAAAGCCCATTCACTCACGAGTCTAACCATTCCAAATTTACTCAAATCCGATAATAAAATCCCATTCAAAACCTCAAAAATCTAACTCAAGAACTCTTCCTCTTTTCCCCCATTTTCCCACCCCAAATCACAAATTAGATGATGGAATTAAAGGCATAATCATAGAATTTAGCCAAAACCAAGTAATAATTACTCACCCCAATCAACTCCTTGAAAATCCCTTCAAAAATCGCCCTAATCCGAGGTCTCTAGCTCAAAATATGAAAAATAGGTTCAAACCCTCGTTCTTGAAATTTAACACTACTGCCCAGATATCCCTTCATCGCGAACACGACCTTCCTCTCGCGTTCGCGTAGACCAGTCTGCCTGCCTCTCAATTTAACACTTCGCGAACGCGAAGCTTTATCAATTCCACTCTTCGCGAATGTGGCCCATACTCGGCGAACGCGTAGACCAAGGGCCTGGGGTACCCAGCTGCCTCAACATCTCTTCGTGAACGCGACACCTCTCCCGCGTTCGCGATGCACACATAGTCTATACATTTGCGTTCGTGTTCTCTTCTTCGCGAACGCGAAGAACAAAATCTTCCCAGCTCATAGACAACCTTCGCAAACGTGAGGCTCCTCTAGCAAACGCGAAAGAGGAAACCAGAAGAAACACACCAGCATTTATCAGCCAACAACCTAAGTCAAAAAATGATTCGTTAACCACCCGAAACTCACCCAAGGCCCCCGGAACCTCAATCAAGCATATCACTAAGTCCCAAAATATTATACGAACTTAGTCGAACCCTCAAATAATCTCAAACAACATCAAATATACGAATTTCACACGGATTCAAGCCTAATGAACTTTGAAATTTCCAAATTATACAAACGACGCCGAAACCTATCAAATCACGTCCGATTGACCTCAAATTTTGCACACAAGTCATAAATGACACCACAAACCTACTCCAACTTCCAAAAATCCAATCCGACCCCGGTATCAAAAAGTCCATCCCCGGTCAAACATTCCAAATTCTAACTTTCGCCAATTCAAGCCTAATTCTACTACGGACCTCCAAATCACAATCTGGATACGCTCCTAAGTCCAAAATCACTTAACGGAGCTAACAGAACCATCAAAATTCAAATCCGAGGCCGTTTTCTCATAAGTCAGCATCCGGTCAACTTTTCCAACTTAAGCTTTCAATAAGGAGACTAAGTGTCTCAATTCACTCTGAAATATCTCCGGACCCGAACAAACTAACCCGGTAAGTCATATAACAGCTGTAAAATACAAAAGGAACAGTAAATAAGGGAACGGGCTACAACTCTCAAAACCGACCGGATCGTTACAGTTGGTCCATGCCAGTATAGTTAATATGGTCCTCGTGGTACATATACCATTCCTGTTGTCCTGTTCATTCTATTATCCTGATCCTATTTGCCGTAATCAGTTTTGTATTTTAAAAGCTGAGTTTTACATATATTAAAAATAAAATGTAATCTTCAATATGATAGACGAGCAATTTTATTTTCTGTATAACATAGCTATTAGCAAGTTAGAATATGACTGGCACGTAAGAGACATATTAGAAATTGAAATTGTTATTTTATAACAAAAGTTCTAAATGTTAATTTTATGAGAAAAGGAATGTATATGATACTTCACGCATCAAATTGAGTGGATGGGTAGTTCATATGGTCAGGGTTATTCAAATCGAACCGAAAATCGCATCAAAAGTTAAACCAAATTGATTGAAAAATTCTATTAGGTTTGGTTTGATTTGGTTTGATACTGAGTAAAAAAATATGAACCAAACCGATATATAAATATATAATTTTTATATATACTTTTAAGATTTTATATAGAGTTTTCTTTAAAAAAAGTTATCTAGAAATTTATTGAGATATATTCTCTCAAGGAAAGCATATTTAATAGAAGTATGAAGTGCATTTATTTTTATTTACTTTAAATAATGAGTTGTATCAATTTCTTATCAATTATTATTGAAATGCGTCAATCATCTCTTTGTTCTTCCATATTCATATGTCAAGAAATTTTATATTTTTTTTGAATTTGAAATAGTATTTCGATAATTTAAAATTAAACAGAACATATTACTATTTAGGTACCATATTGAGTTTTATGTTTAGTTATTAAATTCGGTTAAAGCATATATCAACAAAAAATTATTATTAGATGACTAACAAAATAACTACCGTGTGTTACTAAAAATAATTCTCCTATAAGAATATTTTAATAGACAATATGTATGTTAATTTTTTTAATTTTTACTAAACATATATTCACTTTAAACTTTATATATAACTTTAACAAAGTAAGATTGAAATAATATTTGTATAACAAAAAAATCCGAAAAATCCGAACTAATCCAAACCGATATATAGTTGGTTTGATTTGATTTTAATAAAAATTAAACAAACTAGGCCGATGTACACCCCTACATATGATCATTCAACATTGGTTAATAGCCATCAAAGTCATATAACTCTTTTTTGTTTTTAAAAATCATTCAACTTTATCCAATTGACTTAAATTGTCACTCTTGCCAGATTTTATATTTTTCTGTGAGATTTAGTGACATGGAAAAATCAACTTTAAGAAAAATACTAAAATCCTAATTTAATACATGAATTATTTTAAAATTAACCCTCCCGTTTATCCAATACCTTACCTATCCCATATATATGGAGCAACTTTAACATCTTCTCTGCTCTCTGCTCTCTGCTCTCTCTCTCTTACCTATTCCATATATATAACAACTTTAACATCCCATATACATGAACTTTTGTACTTTTGGACAATGATTTATATCACCATCCAAAAAATTATGTTACATCAATCCTTTGAAAAATCTTTGAGAATATTTTTTAGGACTCTTGGATTTTACAAGAAGTGGTATTAAAGTTAAAACAATTGTAAAAAGTAATTATTTGCATCATTTGATTTTTACCAATAATTTATGACAATGATTATATTGTAACAATCCAAAACTCACTATAGGTCGTGATGGCACCCAACGTCGCGATTAGGCAAGCCAACGGTGAACTAACAACTTAGTTATTCATTTTATTATTTTTGAAATCGTATATTTCATTAGGTAAAGAAAGCAACGCATTAAAATCATGAAAACTTACACTTTAAATAGAATAGGTAATAAAAGGGTATAAATGCTAAGCAAAATCACAAACAACATCTAGACCATCCCAACACTTGGTGTTACAAGTGAATGAGCATTTACTGAGGAGTACAATCATAATACAACCTCTGTCTGGAATGCAAATAAGACAGGATAAAATAAATAGTACGATGGAGACTCTGTGGGATGCGATACGTAGCCTGGAATGCAGCTCACCATAAAGTCTCCTCAGCGGTTGTACCTACGCGCCAAGATAACCACCAATTGAACCTGTCAGATCCTGCACATTTAGTGCAGAAGTGTAGCATGAGTACGTAAATCAACGCGTGCCTAGTAAGTATCTAGCCTAACGCTGGAGACGTAGTGGCGAGGGATCGACATCGACACTTACTAGAGATCTAATAAAGCAATATAGTAAATCATAAGCAGATCTGAGGCACATAGTATAAATGGGGTAAATATGTAAGTTACATAATCTTTCAATTCTTTCTTTTAAAGTATGAATTTCTCTGTCTCGTATTCTACCTCAACACCTCAAATGTATCAAGTGCCAATAACAAACGGATAAGGAATACCATATAAAATGCCATGCATCAGTGGAAGGATAATCTCGTGAATATATGAATTGTTAGCGATATAACGCACGATTATGACGAGGTCGTTCAGCCCGATCCAGAATAATGTGTACACTGCCGAGGGTCGAGCGACACGAACCATAGATGCATCTATTATATTGCCGAGGCATTCGGCATGGTCCACAAGAAAGGAAGGAAATTACCAAATTACGAGACACATGCTTACAATACAGTACATGAGCAGAAAAGGAATATAACCTTTACCCTTTCTCAAATAACTTGCCAACAACTCAAGGTGCTAAGGCTCGGCCTAATATATACATATATTTCTAAATCAATTTCAATTATAATTTCAATTAAATAAGCTAGTAGGGTGAGTTCATATAATTCAAATATTACATGATAAAGTCCCAAGTCTATCCAAACATAAACATGCTTTAGCTACGTACAGACTCTCGTCACCTCATGCGTACGTAGAACCCACAACTAGTAGCACATAACAATTTCATCACCTAGGGGTTAGTTTCCCCTTCACAAGGTTAAACAAGAGACTTACCTCGCTCCGAAGTTCCATAACCTGCTCCAATTCCTCTCTAACACCTCAACTCAAAGCCAAACATTCTGAAACTAGTCAAACAACGTGCAAATCAATCAAAATATACTCCAATACGAATAATTTAACAATTTATATGTCACGACCCTAAACCCAAACCCGGTCGTGATGGCGCCTCTCCTGAAGACAAGGCCAGCCGACACAAACCCCAAGTTTAATTAACAGATATAATGATTCATAATAAAGTCACTAATAATGATAATTCCAAAACAAAGTGAAACATATCAACTGCGGAAATAAAACACATCCCGACATCGAGGTGTCACCAGTCACGAGCATCTACTAAGATCTGAACACAACTAAGAATCTAAATGTACTAAATATAGTCTAAGGAAGACCAGAGGGATAAACGCAGTGCTGCGAACGCCGGGCAGCTACCTTGCTAACTCCGATGACTCTGCCACTGAGCAATCAACACCCGCTACCGGGTTCAAAATAATACCTGAATCTGCACACAAGGTACAGGGAGTAATGTGAGCACGCCAACTCAGTAAGTAATAAAAGTAAATTAAAGCTGAGCAGTAAGAAAACACATAAGCCACTTCATAACGCTACAGCAAATGCAGTACATTTCCAAAACAATACAGAAATCATTTACTTCGTAAATCTAGCTCAGTTTCAGCAAAACCTTTTAAAACAACTTTCAATAGTTACAAACGAGTGATAAAAATAGTGAGTAAAATAATAGAAACGTAAAACAGCCCTCGGGCAAAACATATACCATAAACCGCCCATCGGGCATAGTATCAACAGAACCAGCCCCTCGGGCTACCTCACAATCACTTGTAATCAGCCCCTCGGGCATAACATGAATCAAGAACCGCCCCTCGGGCAAACATGGATCAAGAACAGCCCCTCGGGCTTCAATATAAAACAACAACAGTCCCTCGGGCTACAACACATCACACACACTGGGTACTCTCGCTCACTGGGGGTGTACAGACTCCGGGAGGGGCCCCTTACGGCCCAAGCGCAATATCAAGCTATCTCGTGGCATAATCAGACAGGCTCTAAGCCTCATATCAATCACAAGCCACCTCGTGGCATAATAAATCAGGCCCTCGGCCTCTCATATATTACAATTCGGTACCACATGCTGCGGCGCGTAACCCGATCCTATGATATCCTCACAACACAGGCCCTCGGCCTCACTCAGTCGGATCTCACTCAAGCCCCTCGGGCTGATAGTAAAACAAGTACTCGACTCAAAATCATTTATGAAAGCAAAAGTAGTGAATAAAACCGAGTTATGAAAACAGTAAGAACCTAGCATGACTGAGTGTAAACATTAAACCAAAACAGTGAAGTAAAACATTAGTAAAAGCCCCTAAGGGTCCAAACAATCGGCACAAGGCCCAGACACGGCATTTAGCCCCAAACACAATAATATTTTTCAAAATATAACATACCAAATAGTTTTCAAGTAAAATACGCGACTTAATAGTAGTACGGGATGGACCAAGTCACAATCCCCAATGGTGCACGACCCCACGCTTGTCATCTAGTGTGTGCGTCACCTCAACCACCCGAAACTCACCCGATGTAACGACCCGACTTGTCGTTTTAAGAATTTACGCCTCGTTCAACGACTAAAGGTCTCGAGCATCTTCATAATATGTATTATGACTCACGTGTGTGGTCGAGTTTAGTTTTCGGAAGAGTCGGAATTAAATTTATAGAAAAATTCTCATTTGGAAGCTTAAATAGAAAGAGTTGACCGGAGAGTTGACTTTTGAGCAAACGACCTCAGAATGGAGATTTGATGATGTCAATAGCTTCGTATGGTGATTTTGGACTTAGGCGTATGTTCGGATTTGGATTTGGAAATCCGTAGGACAATTCGACGCATTTTGGCGAAAGTTGGAAAAGATGAGATTTTGGAAAAATTCGACCGAAGGTTGAAATTTGGATATCGAGGTCGGATTTCGATTCCGAAAATTGGAACAGCTCCGTTACGTCATTTATGACTCGCGTGCAAAATTTGAAGTCATTCCGGATTGATTCGATATGTTTCGACGCAAAATATAGAAGTTGAAAGATTTGAAAACTCATAATTCGATTCAAGGCGCGATTCGAAATTTCTGTGTTGTTTAACGTTGTTTAAAGCCTCGACTAAGTTCGTATTGTATTTTGGGACATGTCAGTATAAT
The DNA here is from genome assembly GCF_001879085.1 of Nicotiana attenuata. Taxonomy (NCBI): domain Eukaryota; kingdom Viridiplantae; phylum Streptophyta; class Magnoliopsida; order Solanales; family Solanaceae; genus Nicotiana; species Nicotiana attenuata. Next base: position 3,247,557 of record NC_032000.1, on the reverse strand, counting down.
TAGTTAAAGTCACGAGGGCCTCGGATGGATTTCGGAAGGTTAACGGAGTTGATTTTGGAATGAGATAGCTGCTGAAAAAATCTGCTGCTTCTGGACAGCATCTGATGCGACCGCTTCTGCGAGAATTTAGTCGCAGAAGCGACCTCGCAGAGGCGAGGATTTGCAACGCAGAAGCGACCCAGGCAAGGGCTGGCTAGAACTCACAGCTGCAGGCATTTTTGCGCACCTGCGATCACTGAAGAACGCAGAAGCGAAGCTGAAGCTGAAGCTGGCAGCTTAGTTGTTTGTCGCAGAAGCGCAATTCCTTTCGCACCTGCGACATTGCAGGTGCGTGAACAGTTTGCAGAAGCGGAGGCAGCGTAGAAGCGTGATATTTCTCGCAGAATCGAGCTCGCAGGTGCGTTGCTTCTGTCCGCAGAAGCGATTCTGGGCAGAAAACATAAGGACCAAAAATGGTCATTTTGCCATTTCCGATTGGAATTTTTGGAGCTCGGTTCTTGGGCGATTTTGAGGTTTTCTTCGCGATTTCAACTCAAGTAAGTATCCTACACTCGGAAGTGTTTATATTTCATAAATCCATGGTTATTTTCATCGTTTAATGCGGATTTAAATGGAAGAAATCAAGATTTTTGCAAAATCTTCCAAAAACAAAAATTTAAGATTTGGAGGTCGAATTGTTATCGGAATTTGATAAAATTGGTATGGTTGAACTCGTATCGGAATGGTTGTTCGGATTTCGTAAAAATTATGTCGGGTTCCGAGAGGCGGGTCCTGCGTTGACTTTTGGTTGACTTTTTAGAATAAAATTTTTAAGTCGACGTTATATTATCCGAAATTGTTTCCGATGAATTTTAATGAAGTTATACAATTAATTTGGATAGGTTTGAGCTATCCGGAGGTCGATTCAAGCGAGGAGACGATTTTGAGATATCGGACTAAGTTCATAAAGGTAAGTAGCTTGCCTAACCTTGTGTGGGGGAATTTCCCCTTAGGCATTGAGTCTTATGTGGAAATTGTGTGATTGGAAACCATGTACGCGAGGTGACGAGTACGTACTTGGTTTATATGTGCAAATTATATCGGTTAAAATTCGTAGACGCCCATATTTGTTTAATTGAAAATTGTTGACACTTAGTAAATCTTTGATCGTCATGCTTTATTCTTTGTTTGTCGATTTTGTATTTATATAATAATTTGGTGTGATTGCCGCTTGGATATTTTTGTGAATTTCAGGCTTTTGTTGATTTGATATTTCCTGAAAATAATTTTATTATGGATTTTCCATTTGTAAATAATTAATTAAATAAGTTAAGAAGAGGCATTAATATAATTATCGAAAATATGAATTAAAGAAGGTGTTGCCCTATGATGAATTATTTTCCATCCTTGTTGTTTTGAGGTTTTATATGCGTTGTGTGGAGTCTTGGGTTTTTTTGTGGTGAAATTAATTGATTTTATTGTATCTTTGGAATTTGTTGTGGCCTATGGGCAATTTGTGATATGCATTCTTGTGTTGTGTTGTTGTGATAATATTCTGTGTAAGTTTTTGTGTAAATTGAGTTTTTTTTACGAGAACACAAGGGTGGAATTCCTTTATTAATATTCCGTGGGTATAAGGGTGGCATTTCACTGTGGTTATGTGTGTTGGGATATTGTCTGGGCGGAGAGATAAGGGTGGCTATTATACGGAGCGATAAGGGAGGCTACTATAGGAGCGATAAGGGTGACTATAGGAGAGATAATGGTGGCTATTGTCAGGGATGATATGTAATGATGTGGAGATATTGTGTTGGTGATATTTATGTAATGTTGTGATTTTCTTGTGAGTTCTTTTATAACTAGTGCAACCTGCTTTGTTAATTCAGCAAAATTGATAATAGTCCGGTACATGTTGAGATTGTGAGCCTGTGGATGTTGCCCAGCAAATTATGATATGGGCACGAGGTGCCGGGAAAAATATTATGATTTTATTAATGGAAGATTATGATGTAGGCACGAGGTACAGTGAGTAAATGATGATAATATTGGCACGTGAGTTGCCCGTGCGGTTGTGATAGAAATGTGGGCACGAGGTGCCGTGAAAATATGAAAGTGGGTTGAAACATTTATTACTTATGATTATGAAATGAGGCATCACAAGGCGATTATTTCTTGAAGGATTTATAGGCGAAAGATTTATATTTGAAGGTCTTGATTAATTGATTGTACTTGTATTCATTATTCGTTGAGCAGTATTTATGGTGTTCTTGTTGCCCTATTGTTTATATCACTGATTGATTATTGTTGCCATCATTGTTATTTGTTTCATATTATTTTGTATGCTATATTGCACAGGTTGTTAGACTAGTGAGTGTCTTGACTGTACCTCGTCACTACTCCACCGAGGTTAGTCTTGATACTTACTGGGTACCGCTGTGGTGTACTCATACTATACTTCTGTATATTTTTTTATGTACAGAGCCAAGTATTGGAGATATAGGACTCGGACAGAGTTAGAGTGTGATCGCAAGGATTCAAGGTAGAGCTGCTTGGTCGTCGCAGTCCCTTGGAGTCTTTTCCTTTTATCGTACTGCCAATTATTATTTGAGCAGTAGTGTATATTTAATTTCCTTCAAATCATTTCATGTATTCAGTTAGAGTTCGTGACTCAGTACTACCAGTCTTCGGAGATTGTATCTTTATTTCCGCTGGTTGTTTCGATTATTAAAAAAAAAATATGACTTGAATTGTTATTATAAACGGCTTACTTAGTCTTAGAGAATAAGTGCCATCACGACATTTATGGTGGGATTTTGGGTCGTGAGACCCGAGACCCTCGGGACCTCAACCAAACATGCCAACATATCCCATAACATCATTCAAACTTGTTTCAACCTTCGGAACTCTCAAAACAATATCAAAACACCAAATTAACATCGGATATAAGCCTAAGAACTCCAAAAACTTCCAAATTCCGCTTTCGATCAAAAAGTCTATCAAACCTCGTCCGAATGACCTGAAATTTTTCACACATGCCAAAATGGCATAACAGACCTACTCCAACTTCCGGAATTCCATTCTAACCCCTATATCAGAATCTCACCTATCAACCGAAAATCGCCGAAATTCCAATTTCGCCAATTCAAGCCTAAATCTACTCCGGACCTCCAAAACACATTCTGATCAAGCTCCTAAGTCCCAAATTATCTAACGGAGCTAACCAAATCATAAAATTTCAATCCGATATCATATGCTAACAAGTCAAAACTTGATCAAACCATTCAAATTTTAAGCTTCAAACTGAGAATTGTTCTCCCAAATTCATTCCGATTACCCTGAAAACCAAAACCGACGATTTACATAAGTCACAATACATCACACGGGGCTAGTCATGCCCGAGAACTGGTGAGCGAAGTGCAAAAGCTCAAAATGACCAGTCGGGTCATTACATTATAATAATTTTAAACTCCGCTCGAAAAGTCAACAAGTCAACCCTCGGGCCCATGTGCCGGATTCCCAACATTGTTGAAGATAAACTTTACCCATAACGCTACAAACTCAAATATGTAATTTATTCCTAATTCCATGTTAAATTTCGTGAAAAATTCAAAAATACCAAATTTTAGTTTTTTCTCTTAAAATTCAACAATTTCCATAAATATTCGTCTTTTAATCCACATAAACCATGTATTTAACTCACATGGTACATAAATCACTTACCTAAAGTTGATGATGAAAATTGCACTCCAAAATCGCCCCAAGGTCGGTTCCCATGGAAGGAATGAGGTGAAAATGAGCCAAACCCCCGAAATATAGCTTCTTCCCATGTATTAACCCTTCACGATCACAAAGCACAACTTTTATCAGCTCAAAATTTCCCTTCGCGATAGCTGAAAACCAATCGCGATCACGAAGAGCAAGCTGCCCAACTCTTCCAGATAGCCTCTACTATAATGGTCATAAATTTTTGTACAAAACTCCAAATGATAAATAGTTTGACTTTATGAAAACTAGACACCAAGAACAACATCTTTAATTTTTGGACCATCTCCAAATTCCTTATAAGTTTGAAGATATAAGCTTTCAAAGTCAGTCCTGTGCAGCAGAAAATTCTTGTTCACGAACGCGAATCTTCCTCCGCGAACATGATTCACAGAGCCCCTTCTCCCATTTTTCTTTTCGTGAACGCGACCCTTTCCTTGCGAACTCAAAGAAGGGCACACCAGACCCCAGAAAACCACAGCCGAACAGGGAGAAATTACCCGTAGACCCTTCAAAACACACCCGAGGTCCCAGACCCGTCCAATCACACCAAAAAGTCCTAATACATGACACATACCTGCTCGAGGCCTCAAATCACACCGAAAAATATCAAAACTACGAATCAACGATTGAAATATTTCTTTAAACTTTCAAACTTCGACGAACGCACCTAATTCGTACTTAAACATTCTGGAATGACGCTAAACTTTACGTACAAGTCATAAATCACAATACGAACCTATTCCAAGGCACGGAACCTCAACGGACATTGATAACACCAAAGTCCACTTCAAATCAAACTTAAGAAATTCTTAAACTTTCAAAATGCTAACTTTCCATATTAAGCGTCGAAATGTCCCCGGATCACCCGATACTCAACCCGAACATACGCCCAAGTCCGAAATCATCATACAAACCTTTTGGAGCCTTCAAATCCCGATTTCGAGGTTGTTTACTCAAGAGTCAAACCTCAGTCAATTCTTCCAACTTAAAGCTTTCGAAATTAGAATTTTCCATCTGAATCAACTCTGAACTTACACGAAATTTGATTCCGACTGCACGTACAAGTCATAAAACATGAAATGAAGCTACTCAAGGCCTCAAACCGCGAAACGATGTGCTAGAGCTCAAAACGACCGGCGGGATCGTTACATATATCATTGAATTTTTTAGTTTCCTTGCACTTGACTTAAAGTCCAAATCCTAATGGCTAAGAATTTTAAAAAAATATTAAAATCTCATTTAAACTATACAAAGTTGATGAACTATAATTCTAAGTAGCTGAGAGCATACTTGAGTTATAATAGAATAGTTAATTGATTTGAATTTTCTTATGTGTCTTCATAATCGCCTATTGAATATTGCTTCCATTACTTTGTTGGCCGGACACTAGGAAGGAACAATTCATTGCCTTAGAACGGAATATTTGTCCATGGCATTTGTCTCTCTCTCTGTATCTCTCTCTCTCTCTCTCTCTCTCCCTCCCCTATCTCTCTCTCTATCACACTCTCCCCAATCTCTCTCTCTCCCTCTCTCTCTCTCTCTCTCTCTCTCTCTCTCTTCACTCCCCTATTAATGGTCATCTCCCTTCTCATCTTCCTACGTTCCACTCTATATCTTTTTCTCTCTCCTGCCCTCTCTCTCTTTCCTCCTCCCCTCCTCCCCCCCTTCTTCTTCACTCCCCTCACTGCCCCTTCTGTTTCCCCCCTCCCCTCCAAATTTCACCTATGTTTTCTTCCCCTCCCCCGCTCTTTCATTTTCTATCATTTTTTTGTCCATACCAGTTCGCCTCGCCTTTCTTTCTCCATTTTCTTCTTTCCCAATCTTTCAAGAAGGTTGCAGTGACCCAGATCTGGGCCGAGGAGCGTTTTCGCCGCTCTCTAGATCGCCTCTTTTTCCATCTTTTAGAGGGCCCGACGGCTATGTGCAGGTACAACCTCGACGATGACAACTAGTGGCAGCGAAGGCGTTTGGTAGTGTGTGGAAGGACGAAAATTGATACCGGAAGGTGTTGTAACAAAGTTGTGACATCCAAATCAGTAATCTAGGTTCTATCACCTGGAGTTGGTACCTTCAGTATCTTGTCTTCCCTTTGTTTTCCTCTCTTGCGAGTTACGTAATTGCATTAGTTAGTTTTAGTACAGTGCCTATTTGCTTGACTTTAATATTGTTTGGTGCCTTAGCTTTAGTAGAATTCTTATTTGCTTGCTTGTAGTTTCATTTTGGTTCTTAAGCTTTTGAATTCGTAGCTTATATTCTTTTGTTTTCTTTATTGGTATTTGAGTGTTAGTGATTATTTAAGACCCCGTAGACTATAGTGGTGTGGTGAACGATGGGAGAGCAAGGTCATGCCCTCAGGGGTGGCAGGGGAGGGCAGGGAGTAAGGGTTGGAAGGGGGATAAGAGAGCCTCTAGGCTAAGAGTTGGGTCCTGGAACGTAGTGAAGTTGACGGGGAAGTCCGTAGAGTTAGGTTAAATTCTTTAGAAAAGGAAGATCACCATAGCATGCATCTAGGAGACTAGATGGGTAGGTACAAGGGCTTGGGATATGGATGGGTTTAAACTTTGGTACTTAGGAGGCGCTGGGGAAAAGAATGGGGTGGATATTTTACTTGACAGGGACATCAGGGAGCTCGTGGTTGAGGTTAGGAGGGTAAATGATAGATTGATGAGTATTAAGCTAGTAGTTAAAGGGTTTACTGTATGTTATTAGCACGTAAGGTCCTCGGGTAGGCTTGGACCAGGAGGTCAAGAGACAATTCTGGGAGGATTTAGATGAAGTGGTGTGCAGTATCCTACACACCGTGAAGCTATTCATTGGTGGGGATTGTAATGGTCATATTGGGGTTGATGTTAGGGGTTATGACTATGTGCATGGCGGGTTCGGTTTTGGGGATCGAAACGAGGGAGCTCCGCATTATTGGATTTTTCTAGAGCTTTTGATTTGGTAATAACTAATTCGAGTTTTTTGAAGAGGGAGGAGAAGGTGGTCACCTTTCAAAGTTTAGTAGCCAAGACCCAGATTGATTACCTCCTCTATTGAAAATGTGATAAAGGTTTATGCTCTGATTGCAAGGTCATCTCGAGTGAGAACTTCACGACCCAGCATAAACTCCTAGTAATGGACTTGGAGATCAAGAGGAGCAGGAGAAAGAGGGTGTGCGCAGGCAAACTAAAATAAAGTGAGGGTAATTTGACTAAGGACAAAGCTCAGGGTTTGGGGAGAGGGTGTTGGCTATGAGGGCTTGGGAGAGTAGGGGAGATTCAACTAGTATGTGGTCCATGATCGCAAACTGCATTAGGAAATCTGCGAGAGAGGTCTTAGGAGTTACGAAGGGATATCGTGGAGGACACAAAGGGGACTGATAATGGAATTGAGGGGTCCAAGGTAAAGTGAAAGCAAAGAAAGCAGCTTATCTGAAGATAGTAAAGAGTACAGACGAGGAGGAAAAAAGAATGTATCGGAAGAGTTATAAGAAGGAAAAAAAAGAGGCAAAATTAGCGGTCAGGGTGGCTAAGACCACAACATTTAGGAGTTTATACAAGGAACTTGAGGAGGGGAGGGGGGGGGGGCAAAGGCGGATACAAGAAGTTGTACCGATTGGCTAAGGAGAAGGAGAGGAAGGCCCTTGGCTTGGACCAGATGACAGACGTACTTCTATAGGTTGTTGAATGATAAGGGGGACATAAGTATTATGCTTGGTGAGTTGGAGCACCTTGAGAGTCGGCGAGATTTCAGGTATTGTAGGCGTATTAAGGTGGAGGAGGTGGAAGGAGCTTTGCACAAGATGAGTAGGGGCAGATTGACAGGGCCAGACGATATCCAAGTGAAGTCTTGGAAGAACGCGGGTCGAGCAGGCTTAAAGTGGCTTATTGGGTTGTTTAATGTTATTTTTAAGACGAAAATGATGCCCGTACAATGAAGGTTGAGTATGATGGTTCCGTTATAAAAGAACAAGGGTGATATAAAAAATTGCAATAATTATAGGGGTATAAAGCTATTGAGCCACACTATGAAGATTTGGGAGAGAGTGGTGGAAGTTAGAATTCTGAGGAGCATGTCTATTTCAGAGAACTAGTTCGGATTCGTGCCGGGGTGCTTGACTACAAAATCTATTCATCGGGTGAGGCGATTAGTGGAGCAGTATAGGGAAAGGAAAAAGGACTTACATATGGTGTTTATCGACCTTGAAAAAGCATACAATAAAGTGGCGAGGAAAGTTTTGTGAAGGTGCCTAGAGGTTAGCAGCATTTTGGTAACGTACACTAGAATGATTAAGGATATGTATGATGGTGTTAACACTCGGGTGAGGACTGTGGGAGGGGACTCGGAGCACTTTCCAATTGTGATAGGTCTACACCAGGGATCGGCTTTTAGCCCGTTTTTATTTGCCTTGACGATGGGCGTGCTGACATGGCACATACGGGGGGGTGTGCTATGGTGTATGCTATTTGCCAATGATATAGTGTTGATTGACGAGATGCGTCAACGCAAGGTTGGAGGTTTGGAGATAGACCTTGGAGTCTAAAGGTTTCAACTTGAGCAGGACTAAAACAGAATACTTAAAGTGCAAATTCATTGACGGGGCTCATGAGACACACGTGGATGTGAAGCTTGATACTCAAGTTATCCCCAAGAAAGGAGTTTCAAATATCTCGAATCATCCAGGGTAATGGAGAGATTGACGAGGGTGTCACATATCGTATTGGAGCGGGATGGATGAAATAGAGGCTTGCGTTCGGCGTCATATATGATAGGAATGTGCCGCCAAGACTTAAAAGTAAATTTTACAAAGTAGTGGTGTAACGACCCGACTGGTCGTTTCGCTTTTTAGAACCCCGTTCCCCTAAAATAGACTCCCCGCGCTTTCCTTAACTAATTTACAACCTGCGGGGATGGTTGGTTCAGGATTTGGAGGAGTTTGGGTTGGAATAAGCACACTTGATTCTTTAAGATTTTCTTAAAAGGCTAAGTTTGACTTTGGTCAACATTTTTAGTAAACGGATCCGGAATCGTGATTTGACAGTCCCGGAGGGTCCGTAGGAAAATATGTGACCTGGGCGTATGCCCGGAATCTAATTCCGAAGTCCCTAGTCCGAGTAATGAATTTTTAATAGAAATTGTTAAAACTGAAATTCAAAGGATTTAATGAAATTTGATAATGCTTGATCATGTTGGTATCGGGCCCGTATGTTGATTCCGGAGCCCGGTATAGGTCTAAAATAACATTTAAGACTTGCCTGCAAAATTTGGTGTCAATCTGAGAAGTTTAAGCACGTTTCGGCACGTTAGAAGTGAATTAAGAACTTGAAGTTCATAAGTTTGATTCAATTGATTTTAGGGGGTGATACTTAGATTTAGCGTTGTTTCGGGCATTCCGAAGGTACGAGCGAGTCCGTTTAATGATTTCAAACTTGTCGGTATGTTCGGGCGGGGCCCGGGAACCCCGAGCGTCAATCAGACGAGGCTCGAGTGAAGTTAGAAAATTTGGGAAGAGCCGAAGCTTCAGGTTGCTGTCATAACCGCACCTGCGGTTGGTCAGCCACAGGTGCGAGACCGCAGAAGCGGTAGCTCTCTCGCAGATGCGACCAAGGCAGGCCAAGCCAAAACCGCAGAGGCGGCTCCTTAGCCGCAGAAGCGCCTGCCCAGAAGCGACTTCAAGATCGTAGAAGCGGTCCCAGCTCGCTTGGCCAATTCCGCAGATGCGGCCTTCCTCTCGCAGAAGCGAGACTGCAGATGCGGTCCCTTGACCGCAGATGTGGAAATCACTAAAGTAGTGAGCTTCATTTAATACGGGCTCTAAGTCATTTTGGTCATTTTTCACTCACCCATTGGGCGATTTTGGGAGCTTTTGAGAGAGGATTTCCACATAGCATCTTGAGGTAAGTTCATACTCCTTATTTCTAAGTTTAATACTTGAGTTTTGGGTAGATTAACACACCAAGATTAGGAGAAATCAAGGGGTTAGAGCAAAACCTAGGGTTTTGATGGAACTTAGATTTTACCACGAAATTTGTTATGGAATGGAGTAGAAATCATATATTATTGATCCTTAGGTTATAGAGAACAACTTCCTTCGAAAAAATTTCGGAAATCCGGGCAGGTGGGCCCGGGGTCGGATTTTTTGAAAGTTGTGTTAAGGGTTGGGGAATTACTTTAGTAATTAAAATGCGTACTCTTGAGCTTGTATTGACTAGTTCTTACTTCGTTTAATTAGTTTCGGATTGTGCGGTTCCAAATTGAGGGTTTGAGCATGTTCTTGATATTGGAAGTACGCTTTGGAGCGAGGTGAGTCTCCTATCTAACCTTGTAAGAGGAAATTGTCCCCATAGGTGTAATAATTGAATAATTTGCCACTAAATGCGGGGGCTACGTACGTACTAGGTGACGAGAGTCCGTGCGTAGCTACTACTATGCTTAAGTCCGGGTAGTTTAAGACCCAAAAGCATGCTTTATGTGATGTTCATGTAACTCTATGATTAACTTGGGGATTTCTTAAATCATGTTGAATGTGGTAAATGACTCTAATAAGAAGAACATCATTTTTTTCTTGGCCCTTTTAAAGTTGATATTTTCGTGAGTAATTGCCCTCCTGATATATATTCTTGTCTGTCTGTTGTTGTGTTTAAATACATTTGACCGCGTCGCATGGATGATTCGCGAGCGGGGTGATATATGAATCTATGGTTCGCGCCGTTCGACCCTCCGGCAGTGCACACTTTTTTTTTATGTTGGATCGGGCCGTACTACCTTGGCACAACTTGCGTATGCATATTGATTGGTATATTGCTGTGGTCGGTACTTTGTTATATGCCCTAAAATGTAAATGGTTAACTGTGATATCAGCTAGTAAAGGACCAGTTGCCTCATGTTGTATATTTTAATCAATGTGCTATCCATGCTTAGTATATCACTTATCACATTATTTGACCCTAGTAAGTGTCATGTCGACCTCTCGTCTCTACTTCTTTGAGATTAGACAGGATACTTACTGGGTACATATTTTTTATGTACTCATACTACACTTCTGTACTTAATTGTACAGGATCTGAGGCAGGTATATCTGGTTACCAGGCTGGTGCATACCCTTGATCCATCCGAGATTCCACGGTGAGCTGTTCCCTTCCTATGCCGTTCAGCAGCCCGATGGAGTCTTTCCTTTACTTTTGGATGTCTACTCTAGTTCAGACAGTAGGATTGTGTTATTCTTTTGTATATTCTACTAGTTGCCCAAGCACTTATGACACCAGGTCTTTGCATACACATTAGTAGATTTCTTTTGGGAATTGTATAATTATTTTGGTACATTACTGATTATCACTTGTTTTTTTACCTCAAGTTTAGAAATTGTGGTACTTATTTTGGTAAAGTAAAATGAACACTTATTGATTTTTTTTGCGTTGGCTGGCCTGACAATGGTGCTGGGCGCTATCACGACCTATAATGGAAATTGGGTCGTGACAACATGGTATCAGAGCACTAGATTCAAGTAGGTCTCACAAGTCATGGGCAAACTTAATAGATTCTTGTGGATCGGTATGGAGACGTCTGTATTTATCTTCGAGAGGCTACAGGGTATCAAGGAAACTACTCTTTATTCATATCCTATCGTGTAGTGGATGGTACACTAAATTTCTCCCTTCTATTCTCTCACAGATGGTGAGGACCTGCACGGTAGATGTTCCAAACCCGGGAGGCGTTGCTTCCCCCGTTGCTAAAGGTCGAGGTAGAGGTCCGGGGATGGCACCGGCCCGAGGTAGGGAACGAGGGCGTCCCAGAGCTGTTCCAGTAACACCACCAGCAGATCCTGCAGGAGATCCTACTATTGAGGAGCAGGGCGAGGTGCCCGCAGCTGAGCCTACCTCGGTGGACTTTATGACGGAACCGGGTTTTCAGGAGGTCATGGGCCGTATGCTGCGGTTCATGGACACCATGACTAAAGCTGGTTTATTTCCAGCAGATCCAGCTACATCACAGGCAGGAGGGGGACCACAGACCCCTACTGCTCAGGCTTATGGTCATACAGCTGCAGTGTATCAGACTCCGGGTGCACTACCCACGGATGAGGCTCCAGCAGTTGCTGTAGTGGTGCCCGAGCCCAGGTCAGCTGCAGATGGTGACCCACAAAAGTTGTTGGATAGATGGACTAGACTTTACCCTCCTGTCTTCGGGGGTGAGCGTCATAAGGATGCTTAGGATTTCATTGATAGCTGCAGGGATAGACTGCACAACATGAGGATATTGGAGTCGCATGGGGTTGACTTCACCACTTTTCAGCTAGAGGGCAGGGCCCGTAGATGGTGGCAGTCTTATGTTCTTGGCAGACCCGCAGGTTCTCCTCCTATCACTTAGAGTCAGTACACGCAGTTATTTTTGGACAGGTATATTCCACCCTCTGAGAGGGAAGAGCTGCGGTACCAGTTTGAGCAGCTTGCGTAGGGTCAGATGTCCGTGACCGATTATGAGGCAGTTTTCAGAGTTATCCCGCCATGCATTGATGATACTTCCTACAGACGCAGAGAGGGTGTGGAGGTTTGTTGCAGGGTTGCATCCAGGCATTAGGGCCAACATGGCCCGAGAGTGGAGATGGGGACTTCTTATCAACTAGTGGTGGAGATTGTTCGGAGGATTGAGGGCTACCTTCTGAGAGGTAGAGAGCAGGCGCAGCAGGACAAGAGGGCCCGATTCTCCAGAGAGTTCAGAGGCGCCCCGGCTAAGGGTAGAGGTCAGTTTGGGAGGGGTCAGCCCAGCAAGCCCCCACATCCAGCACCACCACCTGCCTAGGGTGCTCCACCGCGCCCCTATTTCAGCGCCATACCAGAGAGTTCTTATCGCCCGCCAGCTATTCAGGGTTCTTCCAGTGGACATTCAGGTCCCAAGGCTTCTTCTGGTTGCTATTCCAGTGCTACGCCAGAGAGTTCATACCGTCCTCCAGCCATTTCTAGTTCCTCCGATGGGTATTCAGGCCATCAGGGCCAGGCTTCCGAACAGCAGTTTATGGTGCCCAGAGTTTTCTATGAGTGTGGAGACTCAGGCCACATGAAGAGGACCTGCCCCAGGCTTCGGGGCAAGGAAATACAGGAGGGTGAGCAGCCTATGGTTCTAGCATCGGTTGCCCAGGTGCCTAGGGGCAGGGGACAGAGTGGTAGAGGCTGTCCTACAGGTGGAGGCCAGACAGGGAGAGGTCAGCCAGCTACTGCTCAGTCAGGTGGAGTCCAACCAGTCGGCGCTCCAGCCAGATTCTATGCTCTTCCGGCCAGACTAGATGCATTGGCCTCAGATGCCGTTATCACAGGTATTATTTCCATCTGCGGTAGAGATGCTTCGTTATTATTTGATCTAGGGTCCACCTATTCATATGTGTCATCTCTGTTTGCTCGTTTTCTGGTTATTGCTCCTGAGCCCTTGGGCACTCCTGTTCATATGTCCACTCCTGTGGGCGATTATGTGGTTATGGATCGGATCTATCGGTCCTGTGTGGTCACATTCTGTGGTTTCGAGACTAGAGTAGATCTCCTATTGCTTGATATGATTGATTTTGAGGTCATTTTGGGCATGGATTGGTTATCCCCATAACACGCCGTCCTTGATTGCCATGCCAAGACTGTTACATTAGCGATGCCAGGGTTGCCAGGGTTAGAGTGGAAGGGTTCCACAGTTGATACATCTAGTCGGTTTATCTCTTTCCTGAAGGCTCGGCATATGGTCGAGAAGGGTTGTTTGGCTTATCTAGCTTATGTTCGGGACACCACCGCAGAGTCTCCGACGATTGATTCAGTTCCAATAGTCCGGGAGTTCGCCAATGTGTTTCCTTCTGATCTTCCTAGCATGCCACCGGATCGCGATATTGATTTCTGTATTGATTTGGCTCCAGGCACCCAGCCTATATCTATTCCACCGCACCGTATGGCTCCGAAAGAGTTGAAGGAGTTGAAGGAGCAGCTTGAGTAGTTGCTAGCAAAGGGCTTTGTTAGGCCCAGTGTATCACCTTAGGGTGCACCAGTGTTATTCGTGAAGAAGAAGGATTGGACTATGCGGACGTGCATTGACTACCGCCAGTTGAACAAGGCTACCATCAAGAATAAGTACCCATTGCCGCACATTGATGATTTGTTCGACCAGTTGCAGGGTGCTAGGGTGTTCTCTATGATCGACTTGAGGTCAAGGTACCATTAGTTGAAGATTTGGGACTCGGATGTTCCGAAGACTGCATTTCGGACGAGATATGGCCATTATGAGTTTTTGGTGATGTCCTTTGGCTTGACTAATGCCCCAACAACATTTATGGACTTGATGAATAGAGTGTTCAGGCCTTATATTGATTCCTTTGTCATCGTCTTCATTGACGACATCTTGATATACTTCTGTAGCCTGGGGGAGCACGAGCAACATTTGAGAGTAGTGCTTCAGACCTTGCGAGAGCAGAAGCTATATGCTAAGTTCTCCAAGTATGAGTTCTGGCTAGAGTCAGTGGCATTCTTGGGGCATATTGTGTCAGGAGAGGGTATTAAGGTGGATCCCAAGAAGATTGAGGCAGTTCAGAGTTGGCCACGTCCTACTTCAATGATCGAGATCAGGAGTTTCCTGGGGTTAGCAGGTTATTACAGGCGATTCGTGCAGGGCTTTTCATCTATTGCATCACCTCTGACCAGATTGACCCAGAAGGGTGCTCCTTTCCGTTGGTCGGATGATTGTGAGGCGAGCTTTCAGGAGCTCAAGACAGCTTTGACTACAGCACCAGTTCTTGTGTTGCCTTCCGGTTCAGGGATGTATACGGTATATTGCGACACTTCTCGCGTTGGCTTGAGTTGTGTATTGATGCAGGAGGGGCTAGTTATTGCATATTCATGTATTAATCCACATAAACCATGTATTTAACTCACATGGTACATAAATCACTTACCTAAAGTTGATGATGAAAATTGCACTCCAAAATCGCACCAAGGTAGGCTCCCATGGAAGGAATGAGGTGAAACCCCCGAAATATAGCTTCTTCCCATGTATTAACCCTTCGCGATCATAAAGCACAACTTTTATCTCCTCAAAATTGCCATTTGCGATAGCGGAAAACCAATCGCAATCACGAAGAGCAAGCTGCCCAACTCTTCCAGATAGACTCTAGTATAATGGTCATAAATTTCTGTACAAAACTCCGAATGATAAATAGTTTGACTTTATGAAAACTAGACACCAAGAACAACATCTTTAATTTTTGGACCATCTCCAAATTCCATATAGGTTTGAAGATATAAGCTTCCAAAGTCAGTCCTGTGCAACAGAAATTTCTTGTTCACGAACACGAATCTTCCTCCGCGAACGTGATTCACAGAGCCCCTTCTCCCATTTTTCTCTTCGCGAACGTGACCCTTTCCTTGCGAACTCGAAGAAGGGCGCACCAGACCCCAGAAAATAGCAGCTCAACAGGGAGAAATGACCCGTAGACCCTCCAAAACACACCCGAGGTCCCAGACCCATCCAATCACACCAAAAAGTTCAAATACATGACACATACTTGCTCGAGGCCTCAAATCACACCGAACAACATCAAAAATACGAATCAACGATTGAAACATTTCTTTAAACTTTCAAACATTGATGAACGCACCTCATTCATACTTAAACATTCTGGAATGACGCCAAACTTTATGTACAAGTCATAAATTGCGATACGAACCTATTCCACGACACGGAACCTCAACGGACATCAATAACACCAAAGTCCACTTCAAATCAAACTTAAGAAATTCTTGAACTTTCAAAATGCTAACTTTCCATATTAAGCATCGAAATGCCCCCGGATCACCCGATACTCAACCCGAACATACGCCCAAGTCCAAAATTATCATAAAAACCTTTTGGAACATTCAAATCCCGATTTCGAGGTTGTTTACTCAAGAGTCAACCCTCAGTCAATTCTTCCAACTTAAAGCTTTCGAAATTAGAATTTTCCATCTGAATCAACTCTGAACTTCATGAAATTCGATTTCGACTGCGCGTACAAGTCATAAAAAATGAAATAAAGCTACTCAAGGCCTCAAACCGCGAAACGATATGCTAGAGCTCAAAACGACCGGTCGGATCGTTACATATATCATTGAATTTTTCAGTTTCCTTACACTTGACTTAGAGACCAAATCCTAATGGCTAAGAATTTTAAAAAAATATTAGAATCTCATTTAAACTATAAAAAGGTGATGAACTATAATTCTAAGTAGCTGAGAGCATACTTGTGTTATAATAGAATAGTTAATTGATTTGAATTTTCTTATGTGTCTTCATAATCACCTATTGAATATTGACTTTCATTACTTTGTTGGCCGGACACTAGGAAGGAACAATTCATTGCCTTAGAATAAAATATTTCTCGGGCCGTACTACCTCGGCACTACTTGCGTATGCTTATTGATTGGTATATTGCTGTGGTCGGAACTTTGTTATATGCCCTGAAATGCAAATGGTTAACTGTGATACCATCTAGTAAAGGACCAGTTGCCTCATGATGTATATTGTTAATCATTGTGCTATTCATGCTTAGTATATCAGTTATCACATTATTTGACCCTAGTAAGTGTCATGTCGACCTCTCGTCTCTATTTCTTCGAGATTAGACAGGATACTTACTGGGTACATATTGTTTATGTACTCATACTACACTTCTGTACTTAATTGTACAGGATCTGAGACAGGTACATCTGGTTACCAGGCTGGTGCATACCCTTGATCCGTCCGAGTTCCACGGTGAGCACCCTTCCTATGCCGTTCAGCAGCCCGATGGAGTCTTTCCTTTTCTTTTGGCTGTCTACTCTAGTTCAGACTGTAGGATTGTGTTATTCTTTTGTATATTCTACTAGTTACTCACGCACTTGTGACACCAGGTCTTGGCACGCACATTAGTAAACATTTCTTTTGGGAATTGTATAATTATTTTGGTACATTACTGATTATCACTTGTTTTTTTACCTCAAGTTTAGAAATTGTGGTACTTATTTTGGTAAAGTAAAATGAACACTTATTGATTTTTTTCGCGTTGGCTGGCCTGACAATGGTGTTGGGCGCCATCACCACCTATAATGAAAATTGGGTCGTGACAAGTGGTCCGACCAACTATGCTATATGGGGCGGAGTGTTGGCCAATTAAGAACTCACATGTGTAGAAGATGAAAGTAGCAGAAATGACGATGCTGAGATCGATGAATAAGTATACCAGGAAAGATAAGATTAGGAATGAATCTATTCGGGACAAAGTGGGAGTGGCCTCCGTGGAGGAAAATATGCGGGAGTCGAGGTCGAGATGGTTCGGGCACGTAAAGAGGAGAAGAATAGATGCTCCTGTCAGGAGATGTGAGAGGCTGGCCATGGCGGGTTTGAGAAGAGGTCGAGGTAGGTGAATGAAGTATTGGCGAGAGGTGATTAGGTGTAACACCCCGTACACTCGGACTAGGTGTGGATATGTTAAATGATTATTAATTTGATACTTTAGACATACGAAGTCCTAGCGGGATAGTATGGGTGAAAATAGTTATTTTGCAATCAAGACGGGGAGTGAGGTGCATAAAATTTGATAAAATCTACTAAGTTTACAAAAGGTCTGTCTTACATAAGGATTTAGTGAAATTGTGTAAGGAATTTGGGAAAACACAAAACACGAAAGTTTTGGCGCTTGAATGGATCTCTGTCAAAAAAGTTATGTGCGTTTTACAAAGCAGTGCGCAATATGTCGCCCAGGTGCGCGCCCAGAGGGTCACGTGCGCGGCCGTGCACTTGTGGTAGTGCTACTGTCATTTTGCACAGTCAGGTGCGCGGTCAGGCCTTTAGGGGGCTGGGGGCACACCTGGGGGGTCATTTTAAAGCCCTACTTTCTTCCCCATACCCCAAAATACAAAAACTTGCTCTAGAAAGGAAAGCTCTCAAGAACATAACTCTTTAAAGGTCCCTCAACCATCCAAGGTTAGTTCTAATGGTGATTCTAAGTTAATTTCAATTTCCCAACATCTCATTAACATGGGTAAACCCTCCATATCATTAGATATTCGATTTGGACATCATTGTTGAGAGAAGGAACCCTAGAACTCGAGTTCAAGGGTATTGAACTTCAAAAAGGTAATGTATTCACCCTCTAATTGATACTAGCATTGGATTAAAGATAATAGACTCCAGTTCATGAGATATGAGTTAATGGGTTTGAAAGAAAAGCATGAACGATTATAGGTTTGGGTTGTTGATTGTTGATTATTGGTTAAGTGTGTTGTTTACCTTATGGGTGATGAAGAATGATGTTGATTATAACCATTTGAGACTTTAAAAGTTATCTAGGATCAAGAGAATGAGTTATTGGGTGTAGAAACACCATGAATAAGGACTATGAAGCTTTATTCTCACCAGGTGTTTGATATAATGCTTAAGTGACCAATACATGAGTATCATAGCTAATATGGAATCCCTTTGACTTGTATTGCTATAGATTAAAGTTAAAAGGGTTGACAAACATTGTATTACACTCGAGAGCAGAAAGTTAAGGCATATGAGGCTAACTCTCTATGTTTGGGAATGTAAATGATTCTCCCTACACTCCGTTCCTTTTACGACATTACTAATTGCCTCAGAAATATAGTTAAGCCTAGTTCCTTGAATAGTTGCAGAACTTTTATTATCTAGCTTCGTAACTCATTCATGACTTTCATTCTTAACAATGTGATCTCAGTGCATAATCAATATAGACTTGGGTTTGATGCCCATGAGTCTCAGTCTATATTTCTTAGCATGTCGTAAATAATTGAAGTTTCAGTTTTCATAATCAGTTCAAGAATACATGTATCAATCTAGTCATATTCAGTATTTCAAAATCATGTAACTCAATATGATTCAGTATTTCAACATTACATATTGCAGTATGATTCTCAGTTCCTGAATTTAAATCCCTGAATGTTGAATCCCTGTATTTGGGCCTGAGGCCGCAATTTATGCTTTATGCATCTTTGGGCCTGAGGCCGCAGTTATGTATACGTATACTTGGGCCCGAAGCTGCAGTTTGTGCACATATATATATGTCCTGAAGCCACAATTTATTTATTCAGATAAACAGGTGGTTCATCATTCAGAAGTGGGGGTATTCATATCCTTACTTCCTATCTTCTGTTCAGTTTCAGCATTTATAGTTCTTTTTTTCAGTTGCTTTACATACCAGTGCAATTCAACTATACTGACGTCCCTTTTGCCCGGGGCCTACATCTCAAGATGGAGGTAATGATTTACAGGTTGATGATTCAGAGCGCTAGGATTCTCGTACTAGCTATTTGGTGATCCCCAGTTCTTTCGGGGCATTATCATTACCATAGAGTCTTTAGTATTTCAGATAGTTAGTGATTTTAGTACTTCATTAGAGGCTTCATAGACTAGAGTAACAGCTAGACGGTGTCGCATGCTTTTCATATTAATCTATGTTGGCTACAAATATGTTTTAGAATTATATTAGTATTTCCGTACTTTGATTTATATCATCCAGGCATTCAGTATATTAGCATGTGTTAGTTTATCTTTCGCATTTAGTATGTTATGATATTAGATGTTGATTCAGCCAGTCAATTGGTTCGCTCGATCGTATGTAGTCAGGCACCGGGTGCCGTGTTACGTCCAGACCCATGTTCGGGGCGTGACAAATCTTGGTATCAGAGCATTAGGTTCAAGTGTCCTAGGGAGTCGTGTCCACTGGAGTTTCCTTTATATGTGCGTGCCGTCCACTCATATAAATGGTTAACTACCAAGATATTCAGGATTGTCTCATTTCTTTCTACTCTAGATCATCCCATGATACTTAAAGCAATAGGTAGCCTTCTCTTTTGATCGAATTCCAAACGTATTGGATGCCCAAGCGATGCACAGGAGAAACCTAAGGTTCTAGAGAGGACGGTTTCCCATTAGGGTATATTTACGGAGTGCAGGTTGGTAACAAATGAGATTTGAGGGTATGTTGAAAGTGGGATGCAATGGATAGTAGAACATATTAGAGCATAACCTAATCAGAAAGTATAAAAGCAGTTATCATGTTTTATGGTTATCAGTTTATCTTAGTTACCAGTTAGTAGCCTTTCAACTAGCAAGTTTATGGTTATTCAGTATGCTAGTATTCAGTTAAATATTTACCAATTATCCATTTTCAGTCTATCAAAATTTCTGGTGACTTGTGAGTGTACAGTGATCCATATGGGTGCTCAAAGAAAATGTAAGTAACAGTGATTATAGCGAAATCTTCGCATGTTTTAGTCCGGATTAAGACCCAAGACTCACCGGATGGTGCATGAAGTGAAATTCAGATGTTTATGGCAGTGTATCCGTATGTTAGACCCCCGGTGTAACAGGTTAAGAATTCAACCGCAACGGGCATAGAATTGATCACTATAGTTTTTGACAGAAAAGAGCTTAAGGGAAATATGGCTAAGAATAATATGATGTACGAAATAAGAACCAAGTGCAGGCGACATTGAATCTTAGGGAATGATTTTAAGTTGTTTAGATTTATTCAAATCAGAATTAGAAGGTACCACGTTAGTGAATTACTGTAAGAAGCCGCTATTATTGTGAGATAAAAGATAAGACAGTTCCCCCTAAGGTTATGTGACTAAGTGTTTACCCCAGATATTTATAGTCTTATATGATTTTGAAGTGTATAGAAAGTATGGGGTTAGATATTCCAATTTCGTTTAAGACATATGAACTTTCCCTAAGTGTGATCCATGTACATTATTCAAAAAAAAAGATAGTATGAGACCATAGAATAGGATCGGATGGTGAAGGCAAGTTAGAAATAACCTTACGCTTCACTTTAGTTATTCAAATCAGAACATGAAAACATGATGCTAGCAGGTGGTTAGTAAAAGAATAGTAAGTAAGTTTTGAGTAGATACTGTGAGTTAGCTCAACATGGCTAGTAGAGGTAAGATTTGATTCACTTATCCAGGTTAACTCTAGTGAGTGGATGACAGTTTGAAATACCGAACACGTGTTAGAACCCAAAGAGTTTAAGTTAAACCCGAAGTACAGTGATAGTGGGAAAAAATCAGCTAGCAGTAAGAGATCAAACTATAGAAGAATAGCCTTTAAAAGTTATCGAAAAGGGGTTTCCCCAAGATTGACAGTGTGGGCAGAGTTAAATCATTAAGATTGTATATGATAGTTGTGAATACATTAGATTTCCATTTATGTAAGTAAATTAGTTTTTCTTAGTAAGAAAGATTGCTTAGAAGTACGTCGGAAGATGATTCATCATTGACGTAAAGTGCAAAAAATTGGAGAAGATAAGAAAAGTTGTTCGAATCCTAAGAAAAGAGAAGGATCCGCAAGTACAAGATGTTAACCTTTAGTCTAAGGGAGATATATGAAACTTGTTGGTAAGTCCAGTTGGAGATTTGAAACCCACATAGTTAGCATGGGATATAAAAACCATCAAATCATGCCCAATTATGTATCATGAGGGTAGTGCCGTTGCACGAGACTCTAATTTTGGAATACAAGTCAAAGACTCGCAACAATGCTATAAGTGTTTTCAGGAAGTACCTTAAAAAGATAATCAAGTATCCGAAGTGTAGCTCATGGTTGAGGCAGACAAGAGAACTATGGTGAAAGAAGTTCACCACTTAGCCAAGATAGGAGTTCGACCTCGGACTCCGAAGATGACGGGATTGTTGTCTAGAACAGGATTTGTTCCCCCTTAGTAGCCGAAGAGAAGGAGAAACAATTTGATGATCCCTACGTGTTGCAGTTGAAAGAGGAGATTCACAAATATAAGATGATGGCTTTTGAATAAGGGGGAGATGATGGTACATTGGGTACCAAGATAGATTGTGTTTTCTAGACATAGATGGACTTAAAGAGGGAAGATCATGTTAGAAGCCCATAATTCCAGGTATTCCTTCCATCCAGGTTCCCCAAATATAAATCATGACCAAGGAGATTTATTGGTTGAACGACTTGAAAAAGAATTTCACAGACTTTGTGGCCAAGTGTCCGAATTATCAACAAGTGAAAGTCGAGCGGCAGAAAGCTAGTATTTTACCACAGAATACACATATTCTTGAAGGGAGATTGTAAATATGGACTTTATAATAGGATTATCTCACTCATTTGAAAGCATGATCTGATTGGATGATTGTATATCGACTTACCAAGTTGGCTCACCTCTTGCCAATGAAGACTACAAATTCAGTAGAAGATTATGCCAAGTTGTATATCCATGAAATCGTTAGAGTGCATGGTACCCCGCTGTCCATTATTTTAAATCATGATGCTCAGTTTACAATGAACTTTTAGAAGTCCTTTCAGAAAGGATTAGGCACAAGTTTTCCATCCTCAAAAAGATGGACATGCAGAGCGCATTATTCAAACACTTGAGGATATCCTTGATTTTAAAGGTAATTGGGATGATCACATACCTCTCACTGAGTTCTCTAATAATAAAACCTACCATTCTAGTATCAATATGGCACCATGCGAGACTCTGTATGAGCGAAGGTGTAGATCGCCAATTGGTTGGTTCAAAGTTGGTGAAAATGTATTCTTGGGACCAAATTTGGTCTATCAGACTATGGAGAAAGTTAGGTTGATTCAAGAGCGTTTGAATACGGCTCAGAGCCACCAAAAGTCCTACTCGGACGTGCGGCATAGAGACCTAGATTCTCAAGTTGATGATTGGGTGTTTCTAAAAGTTTCTCCTATGAAAGGCGTTACAAGATTTGGGAAGAAGGGGAAGCTTAGTCCCTGCTATATTGGCCATATAGAATCTTGCGAAGGATCGGTCAATTAGCTTATGAGTTAGAGTTGCCACCAAAATTTGCGCCTATACAGCCATTATCTGACGTATCATGCTATAACATTCAACTTTCCAGTACTTAGATACTCATGCAAGTTCAATACTCAGATACTCATGTCAGTTCAATACTCAGATACTCATGTCAGTTCAATACTCAGCTATTAGTTTATATGAGTCCATCAAACTATAGAGTACCTGGTCCTATATGAGATGATGCTGAGAATGCTTATAAAGACTGGAAGTAAAGAAGACAAGGGATATTTACGTGGAAAAATCCCACACAAGGGGATCAAAAAACCACGACCTACTCTTGTAGGCTTTTCACTTTACTAACTTGCAATCTCCCTATTACAAGCCACTTTGCAATAACCCGATTGCAAAGACTTCAACCAACTTGTGATGCACCACCACAAGCCACTCTATAACTATCGTAGTTACATAGGCTTTAAACTTATGACTATTCCTAGTCACAACATAAACTTGGAAGTTTACGAATTTTGGTTTGTTCCTAAGACAAAGCTTCTGAGAAAGCAAACTAGAAAATACAATGAAGAGGAAACAACAAGATTACAACTCAACTACGGATGTACATAAACTCATTAAGAAACTGATCCTTAGTGGAGTTGTCTTCTTGTTCTTGACACACTAGTGACTTCGATGCTGGATGAACGCTATTATGCTTGATAGAATATCACTGAATGCATAAATATGTTGTATCTTGCACCAGGTTGTTATATCACAAAAGATATCACAATGGATAGTGATGTCAATTCTTGATGTACGCTTCTTCCTAGTGAGAAGTGACCGCTGCACTGTCTGCACAGTCACTTCTATGCAGTTGCGTTCTAGCTGGATAGTGGACTTGTACTTCTGTCAGAGAACACTAACGGACCAGGTCCCAGTTGTGTTCCTCTTCTGTAACACTTGCAAAATAGTCACTTTCCACTGATACATTCCGGTTGTTTAGTTAACTTGTACTTCTGCCAGGGAACCTTATGCGACCAGGTCCCTGTTGTGTTCCTCTTTGTAATGGTTGCGGGCAGTCACAAACTTGTAAATCTATCAGCGAACCCTAAGGGACTGAATCACCATGTCCCTGTTGTGTTCCTCACTGAGGTCATTCATGGACCAGGACTGTTGAAATGTAGGTTAGGTTCTCTATCTGGCTCTTCACAACAAGTTTGTTAGATCATCAAAACATCAGAAGCATAAGGCAAACACATTGAGAACCCATCAATTTCCCCCTTTATGATGATGACAAACTTAGGCATGGATGATATTATTTGATTAGAGCAAACAACCAGATAAGCTGCCAGGACTATGCAAGTTCCTCCTTAATCTCAGATCCGCTACGCAAGTTCCCCCTTAATCTCAGATTCCCTTAATCTTCCCCTTTTTGGCATCATTAAAAAGAAACGCAATCAGATAATCAGCATAAAGAATTCTAACACAACTAACTCATGCCACATATGTGCACACATCATGACAGAAAAGAGAAGCCAGAGGAAACAACAATGTACATACAAAAAGAGCTATTTCATTACTATTAACAATGGACTGAGCAAGACAGGAGCAATAATGGTGAATTCCAGCATGCCATCACAAAAATAAGGCAAACAGAAAGAAAACAACAACCACAAAATGTTAGAGCAAAAATAGCTGGACACAAATAGGATCCTAGGGGGCACTAGAAGAAGAAGGCTTGGAAGAAGAGGCAACAATGGTTTTGAGAACCAGGTCCAGTCGAGCATCTGCAGTCAGTTGTTCTTCAAGTAATTGTGCCCGAAGTTTATCATTCTCATTTGTCAGTCGGGCAACTGCTTCATTAACAAAATTAGGTCCTTTACTTGCTTGACTGAGCTGAGTCTCCAGTATGACATTTTGAGCCCTCAACCTTTTGATCTCTTCAGAAGCTACATTTTGAGCGTTGATCAGCTGAGAAATGGTCGAGATGCTTCCACAAACTCTTTCTATACATTCACATTCTTCCGAAGTGGTCTTAGAAAAGGTTTGCTTGCGTGTGTCCACTCTGGGATTCCCCAAGGGGACCTTGTAGAATCTGAACACCTGAGTGAGGAGAAAGCCATATGGTAACCCATGATTTCCACCTTTAAAGTTTGCCACCTTTTGCATGTGGTCTATCATGATTGCTGGCAAATTGATTGGGACAAACTCATCAAGAGATTCCATTAAGACCATATCCGACTTTGTAGCAATAGACCGCCTCTCAAAAGAGGTAAGAGAACCTTATTGACCAATTCAAAGAGAAGCTGATATTCAGGAAGTAATACCTTCTTATGCACCTGTTCCCCCTACTGAATAGCTTGCTCTTTCATTATTGCTCTCCTAATGTTGACACCACAAACACCTTTGACTGAGGACATCCCTTCACATGGGATTGTGAGAATCTTTCCCAACGCTGAAGCATCGAGTACAATGTCTACTCCATTTACTGACGCACAAATGTGATCCCCCTCAACACTGAAGAGAGATGCGTAGAAGCTCTGCACCGCATCTTCGTACACTAGAGGCATGCTTTCCTGAAACAAGTGCTCCCATTGCTGAAACTCAACGATCTCCAGAATTTGTCTCATACCTGCTATCTTTGAAATAGCCGGGTCAAATGTACGACCCCACAAGACCTTTTGAGGTCTTAGTCTCTGCTGCCAAAGACCTATATCACTGTACATTGTACTCAGAGCACCAGGTTCTCTAACGGTTTCCCGTTTTTGTTTTCTAGATCCTTCAACAGATTTTCCTTTCCAGCTTGCTAACCCCTCAGTATCATCTTCAGACCTGGCTTTCTCTACTTGACTCCTTTTAGATTTGTCGCTGCCCTTTACTAATGCACCAGTTTGTTTCTCGATAGTTCCATCGGAAGCTTTATCCACAAACTTTTGAGCTTTCATAGGTTGATGCACTAAGGAACCTGGTGCCTTTAGAGCATTTTTGTCAGTCCCACGATCTGAAACACTCTTGTCAGTAACAAATTCCCCTTGATTGATCGACCTCTTTTTCCTTGCCTTAACACTCCTACATTTCTGTATTGTAGACTCACATCTCTCTTTCTGCTGTGACCTGATAGTGGGTGCCCTCGGAAAGGATTCTAAGGGCTTAGGGTGATCAGGAGATGCAGAAGTATGTTTACCTGAAGGAGAATCAGGTGCTTCAATTGGTATTTCTGGAAGTGTCTGATGAGTCAGAGACTCGAAGAGTGCTATGGTTCTTACGTCGCCTAGGAAAGGAGTTTCTTCCCCCTGATACTCAGATGAGAGATATGCTCCTTCATTTATCAGACTCTCAGCAGCGATAGCCATGATGTTATGCGCTTCTTCCTTTTCTGGTGACTCTGTGAGTGTCACCAAGTCCATCATTGTGGAGTTCAGATACTGATCGGAATCGTCCTCAAAGACTTCTTATGCTTGAGAGGGAAAAGCTCCTGAGTGCTCCTTAATGAGATCAGAGGTGTGACGAAACATAGGGTTTTCAGTGTGTTGAAGGAAAACATGGTTTGTCAGAAAAGGAAACACTATAGGGATAGAGGAGGAACCAGGTGTAGATACACTAGTGCTGGAAGAAGTGAAATAGTGAATCTCTGGGGATGATTTTAAGGATGATAGGGAAGTAGGTGTGGTGTTACAGGTGGGAGAAGGAAGCGATCGTTCGATGGCCATTAGAGGGGTATTGGGAAGACAAGTAGAGTGGGAGAGAGGGATGAAGAGAGGATCACAGCTATACAGAAGAGATGAAGGTTCATGACTTCCTGTGAGTGAGAGTAGTTTTGTTGGAAAGAGAACTAATGATGAGAAGAGAGAGAAACGGGTTCTAAATGATTTTTGAAAACGGTGGTAGGTTTGTAGGGAAACGTTATTGTGCAGAGGGGATGAAGGGATTTGAAAGACAAGACATGTCATGCAGACTTGGAAAAGTCGAATGATGTGGCAGTTGAGTTAATTATGTTCCCATTTTTAGACAGAATGCATAGAAAAACAACACATTACTACTAACCTATGGTGCATGGACCCTGATGCCCGAACAAATTTTGAAAAAAGGTTTTGACAGCTCTTCTTTCGCAGTTCATAACTGCACCTTTAGCTTCTATGATCATCATGAGTGTTTACCTGCAATGGTATCGATGTGAGTTAAGCTTGGTCAGAAAACACTTTAGCTAATTTATTCTGAGAGTGTCCTGCATAGCCAACAGATGGAGAATCAGGTTCTCCATTAGATTCTCATGACCCTGTCTTCTCCTTATTTCTTCCAGAATATTCTCCACACAAGGCTTTGACGAAGATCTCTGGGGTTTAGTCTTTCGTTCTGCAAGACTCTCAGAAGCTAATGCCACCCCTCCATCTGCTTGGTTCTCTTGTTCTGCAGTCTTCAGTTGTTGATGAGGCAATTGGGTTTTGCTTCCTTGTCCCCAAAAGGGGTGAGACATGATCATGACAAGTGGACCACTCCATAGGTGCTCTTTTTCTATATACAAACTAACCTGCATAGTTAACCATTAGCTTACTAAACAAGATAAGTTGTTACCAGGTCCTGTGTTCCCTCAAGATAACTCAAGACTTCTTTTGATAGCATTCAAGTATGATTCCTTGGGACTTGAGCTTGGATTCTATTCCTTAAAGGAAAACACAAAAAGGGACCGGAAGGAAGAGACATAGATTTCTGATTTCTCAGTTACATTCAGAATGAAGGGGAGTGATTGTGTTATCAGGTGGATGGGAATTTTGAGTTTCCAGTTTGAGACTGAAGTTTGCTTTGTAGGGAACTTGGGAGGTTAACTTGATTCTCCTATACTCTTTGTTCTGCTGCTTGTGGACCGCCATGAGCTACATCTCCGCTCTTTCTACATCCTCAGTAACAGTGAGTGAAGTACCAGGTTCCATATGAGTGGTGGAGGATGATGTTGCATTATCTTCCACATGTTTCTTTCATCGTTGGAGGAAGGTGTTTCGTTGAATAGCATTTGAATACTCCCTTCATCCAGTGTTCCCCTTTTGTTGTAGACTTTTTCGCCTTTGCTTTGTGAAGAGTATCCCAGAAGGATTCTTTCATCGCCTTTTTGCATCAAACTTCCCAGGTTGGTCCTTCCCATTGTTGAGAACATGGCATCTTTAATCTAAAATTACTCATATGAGTTGCCTTTGATTCAGGATGGACCTGATCATACACCTGTTCACTAAGTAGGGAATCAGCATTTCCTGCTTTTGCCCAGAAACTCTTGGCAATGTTCAATTCTGTCTCGTGGCCGGATCTGATCTGTTCTCCTTCAATTTTGTCTTTACTTGAATCTTTTTGATAAGGTCCATTCATACTTCAAGAGCCCCCTCCTTTGTTTTGCGAACCAGTGTCCAGGTGAATCTTGAGTTTGGCAGACCACGGACCAGGTTCTTCTGAATCAATTTATTCAGAAGTGAGAACCTTGCATACACCAATCCTTCATGTCAATGATTCCGACTACGCCCATCTCATACCACCAGCTTATGGAGATTCATAGTCAATAAAATAGATGTTCTTGTTTCCTTTGTCCGCTGAGACCACTTGTCCAGTTATCAGATTGGTAATTGTGCACACTTCTTGATAAGAGCTCTACTTTGTTTCTTCTATCACGGATTTGAGAAACACTCGGGAGACTGTACTTCAGACCATTCACATAGTACACGTTCCCAACTGAGTTCCAGAGTGCCAAAGAACCATTCCAACTTTGCATTCACCGAGAATGTACCCTCTACTTTTTTTAGGATACATTCCATTCCTGCATGGCTTTCAGTGAGAAGAATTCCAAGATGCCCTCAGTCACATGATTTAGGCACCCAAGTCTATAGTTCATTGCAGTCTACTTCCTCTCACTGTTCCCTGCACATGCAAATCATGGGTTAGATTTAGGAACCCAAACTAGTTTGGGTCCCTTGTTACGAGAGAAAGGATGAATAAGGGCTTTCCTAGTCCATGTAGGCAACATCCTTTTCTTGCGAGTGGTACCTGGTCCATTGTTAGTAGTCACTTTATCAGTAAACACTTTGTTTTTCTGAACATACTGAACCCTGGCCTGGCAATTTTCATTAAAGTGCCCATTGTTCCCACAGTGGGTACATAGCTAGTTATCAGGGACAGTGACATACTTGCTGTGAGGGTTGTAGGGAGTTTTCTCCCCTCTAAACCCGATGCCCTACCTGTTTCCACTATTGTTGAGATACATGGCAGTGACAGCATCTGAGGACCAGGTCCACTTCAGAGACTTCTCAACATCCATTCTTACTTTCTCCAATTCAGCTTGAAGTTGCTGATTCTTCTCGAGTTCACTACATAGAATGGTTTTTACAATATTCAATTCCTTTTCAAGATTGATGTGTGTCTCACTAGCTACTCCCGTCCCTTTCCCAAGCATCACATTCCTATGTTCTCTGTTGAGCCTTTTAATGGTTTCCTCTAGATCGGTGCATATCACTAAAAGGTCATCTCTCTCTTGCTCACTATTTGCAATTTTTTCTTCTAAGGTGTGTTTCTCATTGTTAAGACCTTCTATTGTTTCTTTTAGATCAACAACTACTACAATCAGGTCGTCTCTCTCATTTTCCACACTAGTTATTCTTTCATTCAAGGCCTCCTTTTCTTTTTCAAGATTAGCTATGGTCTCATCTCGGTCCACTACACAGACCACGAGATCATCTCTAGATTGTTCGGCTTCTCCTAGTTCTATGGTCAGGATCTCCTTATCATTAATAAGGCTATAATAGGCATCAATTAAGACATTTGCTAACGACCTTAGTTTCTTGGAAGAATAGGATTTCAGATTTCTCTAAACATCCCTAAAGTTTACCTCATCGTCTTCATCATCTTTATCGTCATCAGACTGAGCCATCACAGCGAACAGTGAATCATACTTCGTTGCTTCACTTTCCATTGCCATCATGGAACTGTTTTCCGCATCTGGTTTCCCTTCGGATTCACTCGAAGAGTCTCCCCAAGCAGCAAAAGCCTGCTTAACAATATTTTCAGTAATATTTTTTCGATTGAATCGATTGTCTGGAACCAGGTTCCTTTTTGCTGTTTTGTCTGGATTTTGTTTGTATTGCTCCAGTTTCGCGAGTGGGCAGTCTTTGATGAAATGCCCTGGCTTTCCACATCTGTGACAGAGATCGTTGTTCCTTGCTTTACTTGAACTGCCCCACTTTGGTATACCACCATTTCTACGAACAATCTTTTGAAATCTCTTAGTAAGATAGGCCATATCACTATCTTCATCACTTGAGTCATTACTTTCGGCTTTGAGTACCAGGTTCTTCTCCTTCTTAGGCTCTCTTCTTTCGCTGTCTTTCTTTCTTTTCATCTCGTATGTCTTCAGATTACCAATCGACTCATCCATGGTCAGAGTTTGTAGATCTTTAGCTTCAGTGATGGCATTTACCTTACTTTCCCAAGACCCAGGTAGAACACTGAGGATTTTCCTTACAAGCTTGTTTCTGGGAATGACTTCTCCAAGTGAATGAAGCTCATTTATGATGGAGGTGAATCTAATGTGCATATCTTGTATAGATTCATCATCCTTCATCCTAAAGAGCTTATATTCTCTGGTGAGCATGTCAATCTTGGATTGTTTGACCTGAGTAGTTCGTGAGCGGTTTGCAACGCCTCTCATATTTCTTTGGCAGTGTCACAAGCTGAGACTCTGTTGTACTCATCAGGTCCTATGCCACACATCAAGATTTTCTTGGCACGATAGTTCTTTTCTACAGCTTTTCTGTCAATGTCGTTGTACTCTTTTCTGCCTTTCGGCGCCATTTGTCCTGTTTCTTCAAGCTTCTTCATGGGGACATGTGGACCATCACAGATGATGTCCCACAATTATGAATCTTCTACCATCATAAAATCATGCATGCGGGTTTTCCACCAGCCATAGTATTGACCATTGAATCTGGGAGGTTTGTAGGTTGATTGTCCTTCCTCAAAGTTGGGTGGAGCGGCCATGAGGATCCTTCCTAGGTGTTAGCCTGATAGGAGGAACCCGCACTGATACCAATTGTTAGTTTATATGAGTCTACCAAACTATAGAGTACCTGGTCCTATATGAGATGATGCTGAGAATGCTTATAAAGACTGGAAGTAAAGAAGACAAGGGATTTTTACGTAGAAAAATCCCACACAAGGGGATCAAAAAACCACGACCTACTCTTGTAGGCTTTTCACTTTACTAACTTGCAATCTCCATTACAAGTCACTTTGCAATAACCCGATTGCAAAGACTTCAACTAACTTGTGATGCAGCACCACAAGCCACTCTATAACTACCCTAGTTTTAAAGGCTTTAAACTTATGACTATTCCTAGTCACAACATAACCTTGGAAGTTTACGAATTTTGGTTTGTTCCTAAGACAAAGCTTCTGAGAAAGCAAACTAGGAAATACAATGAAGAGCAAACAACAAGATTACAACTCAACTACGGATATACATAAACTCATTAAGAAACTGATCCTTAATGGAGTTGTCTTCTTGCTTGACACACCAGTGACTTCGATGCTGGATGAACGCTGTTATGCTTGATAGAATATCACTGAATGCACAAATATGTTGTATCTTGCACCAGGTTGTTATATCACAGAAGATATCACAATGGATAGTGATGTCAATTCTTGATGTACGCTTCTTCCCAGTGAGAAGTGTCTGTTGCACTGTCTGCACAGTTACTTTTGTGTAGTTGCATTCCATCTGGATACTGGACTTGTACTTCTGTCAGAGAACACTAACGGACCAGGTCCCAAATGTGTTCCTCTCCTGTAACACTTGCGAGATAGTCACTTTCCACTGATACGTTCCGGCTGTTTAGTTAACTTGTACTTCTGAATCTTAAGTGACCAGGTCCTTGTTGTGTTCCTCTTTGTAATGGTTGCGAGCAGTCACAGACTTGTAAATCTGTCAGCGAACCCTAAGGGACCGAATCAACAGGTCCCTGTTGTGTTCCTCCCTGAGGTCGTTCATGGACCAGGACAGTTGAAATGTAGGTCAGGTTCTCTATCTGGTTCTTCACGACAAGTTTGTTAGATCATCAAAACATCAGAAGCATAAGGCAAAGACATTGAGAACCCATCATCAGCTACTCATGCCAGTCCAATATTTAGATATTCATGCCAACTTAGTACTCTAATATTGATATTAGTTCAATACTCAAATATTCGTGCCAGTTTAATATTCATATATCCATGTTAGTTCAGTATTCACATATCCATGGCAGACCAATATTTAGTCAATGCAGTAGTCATTTAGTTTAGTGTCTCTATAGTTCAATAATCATATATTCATTCAGTGTAGTGTGCAACTGTTAATGAAAGTTCATGTTTCCACCAAACCCGTTTAAGGTCCTGAGTTAGCATAAGTTACAGTCATGGCAATCATTTGAGGACGAACGATACCAAGGGGGAGATAATGTAACACCCCGTACATTCGGACTAGGTGACTAAAATGCTTAAGTGACTAAAACATGAGTATCATAGCCAATATGGAATCCCTTTGACTTGTATTGCTATAGATTAGAGTTGAAAGGGTTGACAAAGTTGTATTACGCTCGAGAGCAGGAAGTTAAGGTCTGTGAGTCTAACTCTCTATGTTTGGGAATATTAATGATTCTCCCTACACTACGTT
The DNA here is from genome assembly GCF_001879085.1 of Nicotiana attenuata. Lineage (NCBI taxonomy): Eukaryota > Viridiplantae > Streptophyta > Magnoliopsida > Solanales > Solanaceae > Nicotiana > Nicotiana attenuata. Next base: position 3,215,371 of record NC_032000.1, on the reverse strand, counting down.
CCTTTTACGACATTACTAATTGCCTCGAAAATATAGTTAAGCCTAGTTCCTTGAATAGTTGCAGAACTTCTATTATCTAGCTTCATAACTCATTCATGACTTTTATTCTAAACGTTTTGAGCTCAGTGCATAATCAATATAGACTTGGGTTTGATGCCCATGAGTCTCAGTCTAGATTTTTCAGCATGTCATGAAAAATTGAAGTTTCAGTTTTCATAATCAGTTCATGAATACATGTCTCAATCTAGTCGTATTCAGTATTTCAGTATCATGTAACTCAATATGATTCAGTATTCTAGCATCACATATTGCAGTATGATTCTCAGTTCCTGAATTTAAATCCCTGACTGTTGAACCCCTGTATTTGGGCCTGAGGCCGCAGTTTATGCTTTATGCATCTTTGGGCCTTAGTCCGCAGTTATGTCTACGTACACTTTGGCCCGAGGTTGCAGTTCGTGCACATATATATAGGGCTGAGGCCGCAGTTTAATTATTCAGATAAACAGTTGGTTCATCATTCAGAAGAAGGGGTATTCATGTCCTTACTTCCTATGTTCTGTTCAGTTATCAGCTATCATTTTAGTTATTAGTTATCAATTCAGTTATCAGTTATCAGTTATCGGTTATCAGTTATCATTTCAGTTTCACTGTTAGAATTTATCATTTCAGTTATCAATTATCAATTCTTAATTATCAGCTCTGTATCAGTTTTAGCATTTATAGTTCTTTCTTTCAGTTGCTTTACATACTAGTGCAATTCAAATGTATTGACGTCCCTTTTGCCCGGGACCTGTATCTCACGATGCAGGTAATGATTTACAGATTGACAATTCAGAGCGCTAGGATTCTCGTACCAGATATTTGATGATTCCCAATTATTTCGGGGCATTATCATTACCTTACAGTCTTGAGTATTTTCAGACAGTCAGTGATTTCACTACTTCATTAGAGGCTTCATAGACTAAAGTAATAGCTAGACAGAGTCGCGGGCTTTTCATATTAAGCTATGTTGGCTACAAATTTGTTTTAGAATTGTATTAGTATTTCTGCACTTTGATTTATATCATCCAGACATTCTATATATCAGCATGTGTTAGTTTATCTTCCGCATTCAGTATGTTATGATATCACATGTTGATTCAGCCAGCCAATTGGTTCGCTCGGTCGCATGTAGTCAGGCACCGGGTGCCGTAACTAAGAAGATATGGTGTACGAAAATGAGAACATATAGCAACCGATATTGAGTTTTAGGGAATGATTTTAAGTTGTTTGGATTTATTCATATCAAAACTAGAAACTACCACCTTAGTATGTTACTATAAGAAGCAGGTATTATTATGAGATAAAAGATAAGATAGTTCCCCCTTAGGTTATGTGACTAAGTGTTTACCCCGGATGTTTGTAGTCTGATATGATTTTGAGGTGTATAGAAAGTATGGGGTTATATATTCCAATTTCGTTTAAGACATATGAACTTTCCCTAAGATCATAGAATATGGTCGGATGGTGAAGGGAATTTAGAAATAACCTTATGCCTCACTTTAGTTATTCAAATCACAGTAGTGCGCAATATGCGTGCCTAGAGGGTCACGTGCGCGACCGTGCACTTGTGGCAGTGCTACTGCCATTTTGCGCGGTCATGTGCGCGGTAAGGCCTTCAAGTGCGCAGGGGAGCACCTGGGGGGTTGATTGGCTCCAAGCCTACACTACTATTGAGTAAAGAGGGTGGTCGATGCAGTTTTAACCCAATTAGGTCGGGATCAAATCCATAGGGAGTTAATTATCGGGATTAGGTTTATATCTAAGCTAGATGCAGGCTTTGAGTCTAATTACAATTCCACAAGTTTTGGGTTTAATTTCTACTTCTAACTTTACTCTAAAGATTGTGATAATTTAAACTAAGGACAATATTTTTGTTGATAATTTTCAAATATTTAAAGAGAATAGGGTCGTGACTTCTACCTAGGTGGATATCCAACGGGTAGTAAGAATCTAGGGCAAGATTGATTAGTTGGGGTCGTAATATAGCTATCACACCCGGGCACTCACTCTATACCTCTCGGTAGTTTGAGTGATTTTTCCCAATTTGACTTTCTCAAGTCCAAATGGGTATTCATGCAATTCAAGTGATATTAGCTCAAGTCGGGCATTACTATCTCTAGGTTTAACCCTTTAACGGGGGCTATCAATTTCTTGAGTTCACACAAATTCCTTGTTAGCCTGGGTTTCCTAGACTTAGTACCTCTTTCTCAAGTAGAGACTAAGTCATAAAGGTATGAACAATGTTTGCAACCATTAATTCAATAGTTCTAGCAAGAACTAGGCTAAATATCTACCCATTCACATTCAAGCCCTAAAATCAAATACCCATCAAATACCAACACTAGGGTTGGGTCACAACCCTAGCTATGGGTTTAGCTACTCATGGAAATAACAGAATTTAAAGATGAAATGAGGATAAAATTCAAAATACTAGATTAAAAGATGAAAATCTAATGTTGAAAGATAATTCTAGTATAAAATTGACCAAAACGGAAAGAACAGCCATCTCACGTGCTCTGATAATACATAATATTCCATGAAAATGCCAAAAAGTTCTATTTATACTAAGCTAAAATTTTCGGACAAAAATATCCCCGCGGAGGTTGTGCGGCCACGTAATTCTAAGCGCGGCCGCATTCTTGCTTTCACGGCCGCGTATTTCTGATCGCGGTCCGCTTTCTTAAAATCTGGATCTGGGTTGAGCTGAGTTTCACGGACCGCATAATTTCAATTGCGGCCGCGTAAGGAACTTCTGCGGCCGCACAATTCTAACGCGGACTGCACTTCTTTCTTTTTCTCAAGTTGTGAGCTCTCTGAACTTCAGGCATCGCGGTCTGCATAATTTCCATCGCGGCTGCAGAGAGACTTTCGCAGCTGCACATTTAGCCTAAAAATGCAACTCTCTGAAACTCCCTTTCGCGGACCGCGTTGTGGCTTTCGCGGCCGCACAATATTTGTGCGGTCCGCATTTCAGATGTCTTGGCCCGGTCTTGGTTTTTGTTCAAGTTTTGACTCCTTTATGGGTTGATTATGACTCCTTTGGCTCATTTTGAACAATTCATGCAAGCAAGCATATTACATTAGTTTCCGGGAATACCTTCACGCATTTTTGGCCCAAAACACAAGTAAAAGAGAGCAAATAATATGCTAAAATCCCTACTTATCAACTCCCCCAAACTTAAGTTTTTGCTTGTCCTCAAGTAAATAAGGTAATTCCCACCTCCACTAAAACGGAAGGATATTTCAGCTGCCCTAAGGTGAATCAATCATGCATCAATTGGGACTAACAATTACCCTCAACACAAATGAATTATTAACAATACTATGTTATGACCTTTTGATTGTCATAGTTCTATTGTGACACTAGGGCATCAAGAGTTGACTTAATTCACCAAGGAAGCTCGCTCTATTACGTAGGTCATTGTGGAACCCAAACTCTTCCTCCTCTACTCTGCATAAGCAAATCTCACTTCAGAATGTAACACCCAAAACAAGGATTGTGAAGAAGTACGCTCAGCTCTCTCAAAAGAATGCCACAAGTCCGGCTCTAAGTACCATATGCTTGCCCCTTATGTAAATCACCACTAATGTAAGCTCACTCAACTCGAAATCGTATAGGGCTTTTGCCGAAATGTAATGAAGGCTTTTGGATCAAGGTAGGCCTTATCGGCATATGATGGTTTCATCTTTCCTTAAGCACTCCATTTTCTCATTTCGGCTCACACTTCCTTGACTCTTTGAGTCATTTTCTTCTTCCTTAGGGGAACTAGAGAGACACACTATCACTCTTTCTTGCTCATGACAATCATTTTTCTCCTTTTCTAATCATTCCATGCCTTTAATAATTGCTTTCTTTAAATCCCTTTCAACTTTCACTTTCTTTTTGACCTATTTCTTTTTTTTGGCCTTTCTTCCTTTTCTTTGCCTTCCCTTTTCTTCATTTCTTTTTATTCTTTGTACTTTTTATCACTTTCACATTCCTTGTCTCTCCCCTAAACTTATGCTTTTTCCAATTGTTTATCAAGAATGCCAAGGAAAGATCGGGTGCCAAAAGAGGGTCATTATAGAACGGATAAAGGCTTGTTACATGGTTATTGAAAGAAAAAGGGCTTCGGATCAAATGGGTTGACTAGGAATATCATATTGGTAGGCTACGAAGCTTTCAAGTTTCAAATTGGATCAAGGAGAGCCTACAATCATTTCTTAAGTCGAGCTATACTTAGAATTTTGCCTAGACAAACATTCAAGGCAAGTTCTAGACTTATTGGCACGGAACATGGACTTGCAATTCAATACCTCACCTCTCAAGCTGCTGGATTGTTAAAGAGACAGAGTCGAGGGCTCACAACAACCGTAGCTAAGATTGAACATCACAAATGGCTCAAAGAAACCACCCGATGATTGTTTTAGTCAACACAAGAGTCTAAAGGTCTCAACTAGAGCTATTCTTTGCCAATCACTTGTTTCTAACCACAAGATCGAAGGTAAATGTGTTAGTACCAAGTAAATTGAAGCCTGCTTGAGACACTTGTATTCATTACTACTATATATACCAAAACATAAAGAAAACAGACTCAATCGCTTAAGAATGTTGTCACGCCATCCATCGTTGGAAAGAGCCACCCGGTTCACACAACATCCACCTTTGGAAAGAACCGTGGCATTAAGAAAAGAAAAGGCTTATTGTTCACAAAAAGCATAAAAAAGAAGCTAACAACTTAAAAGGAAGCTACTAAAGGAAATAAGAAGCTATGCTACTTAGGGAAAATAATGAAAGAATTTATGAAGTAAACTACAGAAATTAAACTGAATATATACAAACTTGAGGTAAAACGAATATATACATAAATGGAAATGAATATATACATCAAATGGTAAAAATATATACATACCAAAAGTGAAAATAATGAATATATACATACCAAAAGTGAAAATAAAGAAAAATAGTGTAATGGTTATTACATACCAAATGTCATCAAATCAAAATAGACCACCCCCCAAATGAAAGATAGTTTTTTCCTCAATGCTAATAACAGATAAGAACAGGGTAAAGGGGTAGAGAGTAAAGATAACTCCCTATGTGGTCTCTGTCTGCATTGGGTCCTCAACATCAGCACCCTCCGTATCCTCTAACTGGATCTCCACATCCTCTGACTGGGGAACTGCGGGGTTGCTGAGCATCTGAATCAGCTCCTCAGGAGTGTGTGATGTTGCAGTTGGCTCCTCAGACTGGCCGGCTGCTGCCTCTAGTGTTGTCTGTGCTACTGGGACTGTCTCCTCCATGAGAAGGTCCATTGGCATGTCTCCTGCATGTGCAATCTTCTCAACCTCCTTAGCCAACTTCTCCACAGACTTCTTTGAAGCCTGAGACTTATTCATCTTCCTAACCTGCTTGGTCAGGTCTGCCATGAACTTTCCATGTGTATCAAGAGTCTCCAGGATCTTCTTCTGGTCGTCCCGAATCTTCTTCTGGTTGTCCAGAATCATCTTCAATGAGTCCTCCACTGATGAAGGCACCTGAAGCGCTGCTGGGGCTGAAGACTATGATGAAGAAACCTCGGGCTTCCTTGATCAAGCCATGCCTCCCACCATTGTATCACCCCCTCACCAATCATCCGGGACTTCATCATCATCATCTAGATTGATTGCAGCTGGCGCATCATGGAAGGGAGAGGGTTCAGAATCGTCACTACCCTCTTCCGAACCCTCAGATGAGGAGGACTCATCAACCAAATGCAATCTTCGCGGGAATTGTATGGGGATTTGTTGGGACTGGACATCCGGCAGTGCTTGCCCGGAGTTTCCTTCAGAAGCTTCCCCGGAGGGGACATACTCACTAGTATCAGAAATGTTTGGGGATCTATTGGTGGTTGTTTTCTTGCCTATTATCTTTTGAACTGACAGAGGTATGTTGGGTTTGCTTCGACCCCGGCCTCGGGAGGGTTCTGCACTCCTTTTGGAAGTATCACTTCGACCTCGGGAACGCACCATTATCTGCAACACAGTGAAAGTCAGTTAGAATTGGGGTTCAATATGTGTTAAAGCATTACAGATGAAATGAAGGATAGTGCTTCTCAGAATCGGGCATCGTGGAGCTCACAAAAGTGAGTGCGGCCGCGGATTGCCCCATCGCGGACCTCACAAAATTGAATGCAGCCGCAGAGAAACCAGGTTCAGACTACTGGCTCTCTGAAGTTACCAAACCACGGACCGCATAAAACTGAGTGGGTCACGAAAGACCCATTGCAGACCGCATAATTTTGGGTGCGGCCGCGAAAATAAATGATTGAGTCTCTAAAGTTCAAATGCACGGAGTGCACAAAATTGAGTGTGGCCGCGAAAGATCAATTGCGGACCGCAAAAAAGTCACCGCAGTCGCGAAATCTAAGCAAATGTCAGTGCCTTGGAACTAGGGTATCGCGGACCGTACAATTTTGTATGCGGCTGCATACCCTATCGCGGACCGCACAAAAATGTGTCGGCCATGAAATTCAAATCACATTGATACTGAGGTATGATTAATAAGAGGGTTTTCACTAATTAGGCATGATTTATGGCAATTAGACAATAAAAGCTACAAACCCCAACCCTATTATGCATTCAAACATTACCCATATGTTTCTAAGCAAGAATGAACCATTAATTTGATATTTTGGCATGAATCTAACCCTAGATAAAAAGAAAACTATAACAAAGAGAAGAGAAAAGAAAAAGATGAAATTAATTCATTAAAATGAACATACCAGTAGTGAAATGTAGCAAGAAATCACACTTGATGAAAATGGAATGAGAGTGAAAACAAGGAAGAGTGCATTGTGTCTAGCTTGAGAGATGAGAGTTTGTAAAGTGTGAATGGTATGAAAAAGTCCTATTTATACTTTTACCCAGGTGGCCCACCAACTTACCTGAGTGCGGCCGCACAATTTTCGTGTGGTTCGCCCTCTTTACCGTTTGTCACTCAGCAGAAGAATCCATGGCGCTATAACAACTAAATTTCACTCCTGAAAAATAATAATCAAGACAAGAAATATAGCGACAAATATTATATTCAATGTCAAGTGATAGAGTTATAATCTCTAAAATATCTCTAAACCTGAAGAGATGTAGTCCTCTGATTCTTCTCCTCACGGATGATGGTTCAAGAGCTTGAAAGCTTGATCTTGAACTTGACGGATTTCAGATTTGTAGTACGTCACGAACCAGGATTTGGTGTTGGGTTATCACGAATGGAAGATTTGAAGCCGTCCGCCTATGACTTGAGTTCGCCTTTGGAATTTGACCACAGACGACGATTGCAGATATGGATGGAGACCTTGATGCTATTCTTCAGAGCTTCTTTAGCCTTTCCTTCTGCTTATGTGCTTGTCCCTTGGCCTTCTCCTTTGACCCCTTTATATAGGCGTGGGGTGGAGTAGTCTCCAAGAAAACCCTAGTGGATCATTGGGCTTAAGGCTTATAGGCCGATCTATTTGATAGAAGACCAATTTGCGGGCTAGCCCAATAATATATTGGACTTTTATTTAAATTAATTCATTTTAGATTTAAATAATCGACCTGATTATACTAGCCCTTAGTATCATTTGGACTAATATGTATTTAATACATGATGAAATCCAAATTACTTGTGGATTTAAATTTAATAAAATTTTATTTATCTACAAATGCCCCCTGCTTCAAGACTTGTCGGGATGTAGGCTTGCCGAAATGAATGGGGAGGCTTGAAGTACCGGTGATGATGACAATATTTCCCCCATCATTTTGTAAGATACCGCATTGATAATTGTTTACGTGTTCTATTTCCGAAGAGTGAATTGACGTTATCAATGATTGGAATTGACAACTCTTTTACTTCATTCAAAGTGAGCCAAAACAACCCCTAATAGCAAGCTTGGCTCTTGTAGCTTAATTCCCCTTCTCCAGTGAGAAAATAAATTTGGTGGCCTTTCTTATGTAGTATCAACTTAATTAAAGAATAATTAAGTTCATATTGAACTAAGTCAAACACATCCAACCAGGACAAATTAAAATTTAAACCGCTGGATTTACAAGAAATATTTGGTTTATTCACTTGAATTCCGGTTCAAAAGATATGTTTTCCTTGGAACATTTACTCAAAGAAACTCTCACAACATAGTGCTCCTCTAATTTGGCTGCTACAATAATATATTTCCCTTACTTGTTATTTCTTCCTGTGAATTGGAGAGACTTCACATTGGCCAACATTAGTAGTACCACATAGTGATCTTTATTACCTAGATGGTGATCAATTAGCAGATTTTATGGCCGTTTTTTCACTAAGAGGTGAAGTAGGCAACATAGGCCTTGACAAGAGCATAACAGACGAGGCAACATATTGATCAACAACTCTCTGCGTAAGCTTCTTGGCTATATCTTCCCCAAGTTGCAAGTCCTCTTCTCTAATTCGCATTATTTGGCTATGAATATACGTACTCATCTTCTTTTCACTACACCTTTTCGAAGGAGATGAGCTCACTCTTTCTTGATGCGTCTCCATCTCACAGTTTCCAAACGAGTATATCATTGTGGTAATTATGGATTCAACTATATATTCAGGACAGAATAAGGATGAAGTTTTGAGGCAAGAAAAGTGATGATAAATAAAACAAAAGTATGCCGCTATATAGTTGTCATGTTACATTGGAAAGTATGCCGCTATATAGTTGTCCTATGGCATCAAACATGGAAAATTTTAAAGCTTTTCCCACTTTTCCGTAACAACAACTGGGCTGACAATAATTTTCCTTTTCTACTTTGATTTCCTAGTTTGAAACCTATTCATGTACAAACCGGACATGATATTTTGTTGGTTTTTTAAAAGATGGGGCAGCAAAAAGATTAAAAGTATTGATTGAAAATGTCTCTCAAATAATTTTATTAAGCATAACAAGGCTTTAAATAGCCAATCAGGAACATAATCTGCAGAAAAATCTACATAACAAGAATTCAAAAAAACCAAAATATCTCAACAAACCTAAAATATCTAACTGAAAGTTAAATTCAAAAAGTAGATTTATCCTAAAATTAAGCTAACTTATTATGCTAAAAAATGCAATAGTAACTGAAGCAAATCATCAACACTCCTCTTTTGCTTCAGTTGCTCTAAAACAATTGCTCCTCCTCAATTACTGCTTCTGCTGTTTGTGCTTGAGGATTCTGTTGAGTATCTTTGAACTTACACACTTTTGTAACATGGCCTGTTTGTTTGCAAATACCACATATTGCATCATGTCTCAACCAACAAAATTTTTCTAGGTGTGTTTTCTTTTTGCAGTATTTGCAAAGAGGATATTTGATCTTTTCTTTTTTGTTTTGTGCATAAAAAGCACCTTCACTAACCATTTCTTGTCTAAATGCTCTTCTTTGTTCTTGTGCTTGAAGAGCACTTATTAATTCTGCAACAGAGATGGTTGAGAGATCTTTAGACTCTTCTAGAGAGGAAAGTTTGGATTCAAATATCTCTGGAACCGTCACAAGAATTTTTTCAACTATTCTGTCATCTTTAAAATCCTTGCCAAGCAACCTGATTCTATTAACAATAGAAGAAATCCGATCAGAATACCTAGTGATAGTCTCGTCTTCTTGCATCCTAAGAGATTCAAAATCCCTTTTCAAATTTAAAATCTGCATTTGTCTAACTCGATCACTTCCTTGGTACTCCTTTTTAAGTTTTTCCCAAGCTTCTTTTGTGGTCTCACATTCAATGATTTTAGAAAAAATTGAATCTGCAACTGAATTTTGAATTACAGTTTTGGCTTTGTATTTTTTGGTTTTCTCTTCTGAATGGTTTTTAATTTGAGAAAGAGTAGGATTTGCAGGGAGTGGTTCTAATGGTCTATCTTCCATTACAACTTCCCATAAATCATAGGCTTCAAGATATGATTTCATTTTCACTGACCAAATCTGATAGTTTTTACCAGTGAAAGTTTGTGGGGCATTCAAAGAGAGACTGCTGCTTGCCATGTTTGAAAATAGGTTTAAAAATTGATATTGGTTAAAAATGATTTGAAAATTATTTTTTTGGAAGAACTCACAGATCCCGTAAGATCAATGAGGCTCTGATACCGCTGTTGGTTTTTTAAAATATGGGGCAGCAAAAAAATTAAAAGTATTGATTGAAAATGTCTGTCAAATAATTTTATTAAGCATAACAAGGCATTAAATAGCCAATCAGGAACATAATCTGCAGAAAATCTGCATAACAAAGTTACTTGCTGGTCAGCAAAGTTTCTCTCCTATGCAGGAAGGTGTCAACTTATAAAGGCAGATATCTTTGGAATACAGACATACTGGGCACAGGTATTCATCATCCCAAAGAAGGTTCTCAAATTGATAGAAGCCATATGCAGAACATTCCTATGGACAGGTAATGCAACTATCTCAAAGAAGGCATTAGTAGCTTGGGAAAATATATGTAAACCAGTGGCAGCTGGGGGACTCAATATAATAGACATCAAGGCATGGAACAAAGCAGCTATTACTAAGCACTTATGGGATCTAACCAGAAAGAAGGATTGTTTGTGGATTCGCTGGGTTCACAGCTACTATATAAAGAAGAGAGACCTGGACACAATGCCTATCCCTAAGGCAGGAGCCTGGGTAATTAGGAAGATAATTGATAGCAGGGAAGAGATTATGGGGCAACAGCAACTTCAAGGGACCTTGCACGATAGATTAAAGAGTCTATGCAAGAATGGAAAATATCAAATTAAACAGATGTACCTGAAGATGATACCAGACTATAGCAAAGTGGAATGGAAGGGCTTAATGTTGCACACAAGTATACATCCAAGATACAGATTCATCTTGTGGCTTGCAGTACAAAAGAGGGTGGCAACAGTTGATAGATTGCTGAAAATTGGTATCTAAGTACCAACAGACTGTTTTTTTTGCAAGAATGGATCAGAAACCTTCAACCATTTATTTTTCGAGTGTCCAATTACAAATAGGTTATGGGCTAAACTATGCCATTGGCTGGGACATAAAAGGAGCATAGGTGACTGGGAATGTGAGCTGGAATGGATAAACAAGAAAGCAAAGAGCAGAGCAGGTATCAATAGCATAACATGTTGTGTGTTTGCCATGACAGTTGCAATGATATGGAGAGAAAGGAACAAAGGTAGATTTGAGGATGGCAAGTATGATGAATACCAAATCTGCAAAGAAATAGTCCTGCATATTCATATTCGAGGGCAGAATAACAAGAAATGGAGAGAACTGATGCAGCAATTGAACTGGATTCCATGAAAAACACATGTATAGATAGGAATGAATGTATTGAAGTGACACTAGTGTCTGTATTGGTAGATATAGTTGCTTGACACTTTGATATCAAAGGCATAGAATACTTATGTAAAGTAGTAGTAAGTCAAACTACTACTAGGAACAAATTGTAACATTTTTTGAGTATCAATGAAACATAATTTTAACTCGAAAAAAATTCTGCATAACAAGAATTCAAAAAAACTAAAATTATTCAACAAACCTAAAAAATCTAACTGAAATTTAAATTCAAAAACGTAGATTTATCCTAACATTAAGCTAACTTATTATGCTAAAAAAATGCAATAGTAACTGAAGCAAATCATCAATATATTTCCTTATTTGCACATGTCAGTAGCTTGAACACCAAGAATTTCCTTAATTTCTTCCTTGTTGGTTCCTATAAATTGGCCACTTTCTCCTTGTATCATTGCCATAGCAGTAGTCCTCCGCTCTTTGATGAAAGCAACGGTACTACCTTTTGGTTGGTTTTGATGGTACTCTTCAATAATTGGCAACGCAATCCCGTCGCTCGATTCTCCTAACGTTTTTTTTCCGCAGCTGCTGCCAAGAATCTCAGCTTTGCGCGTCTTAACCAAAAAAATCGTATCTTGGTGTAGTGATGCCAAAATCACGAGCGGTTTGCGGCTGCAGAAACTAGACTCGGTGTACTACAACATATCTAAAATTTGGATTTAAATTCGTATTGTATCATCCTAGGTAAGCTTCCTAATCTTGGTTCAAGTTCTGTCACGCTCGACATTTCAGCTTTGCGCGTCATAACCAAAAAAATCATATCTTGGTATAGGAGAATCGAAATCACGAGCGGTTTACGGCTACAGAAACTAGACTTCTGGAGCTACAACATAGGTAAATATCATAATCAGAATATGCTACTATCTTCCCAGATATTTTTTCGAATTTAAGCAATATATTGTGACATGTTGCCCCTTTCAGTCTTGCCGATTTTCAGAGATTCTTCCCTTTTCTTTTTGTCCTTTTGCAGACTCTCGGAGTAGCACATCGGACTGTGAATTCCATCAGCAAGGATGCAATTTACCAACCACGATACACCATATCCTCACCTTGAGATTACTAGCGACAAGCAGAATCCGCGCGCCCGAGTTCTCGCTTTAAAAGTTCATCCTCCGGAGATAGGTGTTTTCGCGCTCGCTAGGAAGCCGCTTGACGCCTCCCTTGATCTTGCAGAATGGTCGACCAGAGAGATGAAGGATGCATTAGACAGATTTTCGGGCAAAGCAACCAACATGAAGGTCCTACTTTTGAAGTCCTCCACCCATCAGAAGGTCGCGTCTGCTAATCCTCCTCATCGTGATCACGATGGACGTCTCGCCACTTGGAGTGTTCCTCCTTCCGGCTTTGGTGAAGTTCGCTATACATCCAAATATTGGGAGTGGGTAGAAGATGTTCTTGCCCGCAACAAGTTGACTCTGGATGGCATCAAGGTCTATGACGCCATCTTTGCTTCGTTGTTCACATATGACTACAATGAGAATATCCTCCGTGCCTTTTGTGAGCTTTGGGGTCCATCTGCCAACACAATTTCTACCTCTATTGGTGAACTCTCCATCTCTTTGTGGGACTTGCGAGCAATCGGAGGCCTTCCGGTGCATGGGTCCTTCTATGACGAAGTTATCCCCTCGGCTAAGGAGTTGACACAAGCGGACAATCAAGGAAAACCTTTCCTCCCAAGAAGTTGTCTGCACCTGTTCTCGGCATTCTACAAACTCATGAAGGATGATGTTCACGAGCTCTCCATTCGTGATTGGGTGGAGTTTTGGTTTCGAGGTCCGAGTAGGTATGCCAAGCCTCCACAAAGGTCATCAAGGAATCGGACTACAAGGCCGAAGTTGAATCATAATCCTTCTGGGAATATTGACACGAGCTTCCTACCACGAATCGATGAGGAGAATGCCCCCTTTATTGAGCTTGGCATGGAGGAGTCACTTAGAGTTGAGACTTATTTGGCGACTTTCCTTGCATGTTGGCTTTGCAAATTTGTGTTCCCTAACAAGAAGATCGACTACATTCGTGTTAGTGTCTTCAAAATCGCGATTTGATGGCTCATGGAGAGAAGTTTTCCTTGGCGGTTCCGTCCTTGCAAGTATTTATCATGGCTTGAAGAAGGTCTCCACTTCTCAAGGTTTGGGCGCCTGCAAAGCACTCTTTCCTATTCATTATGTATATGGATGGATAGGAGCATATTTTGACACCTACTATCGTGTTAAGCGTCCACAACGAGGTCCGCAGATGTGCAAGGTTTATGGGGAGAAGATGGCCAAGCATATTGACCTTAGTAATGCCCGTGATTTGTTTCAACAAGTTAGTGCGCGACAACTTCACCATTTGGCTATGCTACAAGGGAGGGAATTGCATCTTACCGATCGTGACGAATAATCGAATTCTTGGAGTGACTTTTTTATAAGTCTTCGCTCAAGCTTCATCACCCTTAGGCATGATGACATTCATATTGTGGAATCTTATAGCCCGCATAGGTTTAGTCGTCAATTCGGCCTTTGTCAAGATGTTCCTGGCAAACTCATAGAGCGACCCTATGACGGCTCACTGAAAATGCTAGTGCAATTCTGGGATTCTTGTGTTCGTCTTGGAGGTTCGTCAAAGGTTATTGTCCCTACGCGTCCATCAGAAGAAGGCCCTCTAATGACTCGTGAGTATGCAGATTGGTGGTCAGCTCGTCGAGTGCACTCTTCCCGACAAAGTACTCATGTCATTTTGAAAGTTCCAAGGAAAGATGATATTCCTTTATCCTCCAAAAATGATCAACGTCAAAAGGACACTCACGAAGGGTCTTCCAAGTCCAAGTTAAGATCTAAAGATCCTTCCCCAAGCACCAAGGTCTTATCCAAGTCTACCCTTTCGACAAGCGGGGATGCCCATGTGGACAAAGGAGCTAAATATGTTTTGTTGACTTCCGAGACAACTACTGCCACTGTGGAGGTGACGAGCAATCCTTGCTAAAGGAAAGCGCCTCCTACTTCACCAAACAAAAATGTTGCGAAGACAACCAACATCGTGCCAACAAACGAGTAAAGGACTCAAGCTTCTGTTCTGCCTAATGAGATTGTGAATCTTAGTGTAACTTCCAGTTCGAACGAGAGTGATGTTAGTCACGACATACATTGGAATCGTTCAAAGAAGAAGGCTAAGGACACGAGCCATAGTGAGTTTGCTGACTTGGATGCTGTTAGTATCGATACTGGATTTTTCGTAGAGGGTGACCCTGGCTCAACGATGCTATTGTCTGAACTGGAGAAACGAGTAAATATTATTTCTTTCAAATTTACTCCCTTTTTTTTGAACACTAAAGTTTTTTTTTCAGTTGGGCTTCATGAGTTGTATGATGATGTACTTGGTGACGACATGGTGGAAGACTGTGTTACAAGCCCAAATTCCCTCGGTGTGGCCGCCAAAAGTCCTCACGCTTCATTTGATGGTGTTGAACATCATGCTGCAAACAGTGCTCCGTCGACAGATTTGAGTCTACCAAAAGAGTCGCACCTCGTTCTTCCAGAAGATGTTGTGCTTTCCAAGCCAGCCATGACGAGTAAGATGGAGGTTGCCGCAAGTCAAGCAAAACGTCTAATAGCCTTCAAGCCTACTCCATGGCCGTTGCATCTTGATGCTCCAAACTTCAAACCACAAGAGACTATTTTCCGTATTAAACTTTCTTTTGTTAACACGATGTGGCATACCTTGTGTGAATGGATCAAAGAGTTCTCTCTTGATTCTCTGGATATCTTCACAAAGTTGGAGGAAAGTATTACTTTGAGTCTTGAGGAAATTAAGAAAGAAAATATTATTGATACATCTACTTTAGAGGCTCTTGTCGAGGCTTTCTTCAAGACGTACGCAGATTATGATGCTTTAAGATCGTCCAAGATGACTAAAGAATTTCACCAAGAGTCACATTTTGATGCACGACCACGCCTCAATGATGCAAAACAGGAATATGAAAAAGTGAGCGAGTCTGTAGAGAAACTTCAAGCCAGTCTTGCGAGTGTTGAACAACAGCTAGCTACCTTGGCATCCTGAAAGAAGAAGATCGTCGCGCTCTTGGATAAACAACATGTGAAGTTGGTTAAAAGTCAAGAGAACATTGACGTTACCGAAGGGGAGATTTATACCATTGAAGCCAATCATCCATTATCTGATGATGAAGCAGAGAATTATCCCTCTTGAAAGGGGCAGTTGAGACAAGCCGCCAACAAATCCTTAACTTCAAACCTTTTCCATGATTTTAGATTTTTTCTCTCTCTTGTTTGTGCTTAGGATTCTCGACTTGCGATTTTTTTTATAAGTAATATCATGTAATGGAGTACTTATGTCTTGGAGCAATAAAAGTATCTTTATTTTTAATATGTGATATCTCTATTTGAGACCTGGATTCCCTCCGTTACTCCCAATTATTTCTTTCTTAAATTTCAGCACATGTCTTGTATTTTGGCTTTGTTGCTTCGCGCACTCTTGTTAAAGAAAGTCATATCTTAAGTTAGGAGTGTCAGAATTATAATCCGTTTGCACTGTTAGAAAGAAAACTCAGAGACCTGAAGTACTTGCAAATTCCATGGCAGAACCTTTTTCGGTCTATCAACAGAAATTTCGCGAAGTGGATACAACTGCAGTGAATTTTCAGATTTGCGTACCTACAGCAAAAATAATTGTATATTGAGCTAGGAGTATCAGAATAACAATCTGTTTGTGCCGTTAGAAAGTAGACTCAGAGATCTAAAACTCATATAAATTTCATAACAGAACTCTTTTTGGACTGTCAACAGAAAATTCGCGAAATTGACTCAACTGCAGTGAATTTCCAGATTTGCGTACCTTCAGCGAAAATAATTGTATCTTGAGCTTGGTGTGTCGGAATTGCAATA
The DNA here is from genome assembly GCF_001879085.1 of Nicotiana attenuata. Taxonomy (NCBI): domain Eukaryota; kingdom Viridiplantae; phylum Streptophyta; class Magnoliopsida; order Solanales; family Solanaceae; genus Nicotiana; species Nicotiana attenuata. The sequence continues at coordinate 3,199,133 of NC_032000.1, read as the reverse complement.
CGTCCATGCCGTTAGAAAGTAGACTCGGAGATAAAACTTATATAAATTTCATAACAGAACTCTTTTCGGACTGTCAACAGAAAATTCGCGAAGTCGACTCAACTGCAGTGAATTTTCAGATTTGCGTACCTTCGGCGAAAATAATTGTATCTTGAGCCTGGAGTGTCGGAATTGGAATTCGTCCGTCCCGTTAGAAGGTATACTCGGAGATCTAAAATTCATTTAAATTTCATAACAGAACTCTTTTCAGACTGTCAACAGAAAATTCGCGAAGTCGACTCAACTGCAGTGAATTTCCAGATTCGCATGCATATAGAAGTCTTTGCGGCATAAGACCTTCTGGATTAGTCAAAGTTTCAGATCATGTATTGGTTGACCCTTCGGAACCCAAATTAGAAATTTCATAGTTAGACCATATGATGGGGGAACAATTCACATTAGATTCAACTACGCAAAGCTTTATGATAGCATCATGTCTTGATGAAATGAAGCGAACTTGGAAAGGCATTCAAGACAAGATAAGGACAATCTTTCTCGTCAATTGCTTTTATGAGTTAGATTCTTCGTATAGGACGAAATATAAATATTTTCATCCTTTTAGTCTCTTGAAAATGATGTATCAGATCCTTCTAGCATTGAAGCAATGAAATGTCCATTTTGGCTCGACACATATTGCCTTCTTTCTTTCTGCAATATGCGCCTATTTGAGTGATCAAACTGATGCTTCAGCTCGAATTTTGATGATCGTGTCACGTTGAAACACATCTTTTTTTTAGCTTATGTGACTGAAGTTAGAATGAAACTCTAAGCTGCCTACGTACCTCGGGAAGAGGATCAAGTCATAACGTAGTTCAGAGGGATGAGTTTTTTTGTTTTTGTTTTTTGGTCTTGACTTTTGCCTAGGCCGCCTCTTTCGAGGTTTTCAACCTAGCGGACTCCCTTTTTTGGGTGCCGTTCGCAGTTTAGGCTCATGCGGGCCAGGAGCATTGCAACATGCAGTTTAGACTCTTGCGTTATGGGGCGTAGCAGCATGAGTTTAGGCTCGTGCATTAAGGAGCTTCATGACTTGCAGTTTAGGCTCGTGCGTCGAGGAGCGTTTGTTCTTCAAGGATAGTACCTCTTCAAAAAATTTCCGTTGATAGGGCCAATTCTCATGCCATCCGCATCAACCAACTTGTAAGCTCCACTTGAATAGGCTTCTTGCACAACATATGGATCATCCCGCTTTGAAGTGAATTTGCCCCCAGATTTGCGAGAGGTTATAATAGGTCTTCTTACTGCAAGAACTTGATCGCCAACTTGGAAGGACCTTAAGAGAACCTTTTTGTTGAAAGCACGAGAAAGACGAGCTTGATAACATTCAAGACTTTGTTGCGCTTCTAGCCTTTTTTCATCAAGGGACTCAAGTTCTTCAAGGTGCAGACGAGCATTTTCTTCTTCAGTAAGACCTTCTTGGACAGCGAGTCGCAAGGACGGTATTTGACGCTCAAGAGGAAGAATTGCTTCGACTCCATAAATAAGAGAATAAGGAGTTACTTGAGTAGGCGTGCGATGAGTCGTCCGATAGGCCCACAAAGCTTCTTCCATTCTGTCATGCCAATCTCTTTTAGACTTGGAGACGACCTTCTTTAACAAGTTGCAAAGTGTCTTGTTAAATGCTTCGGCTAGTCCATTTGCAGCAGCATAATACATTGACGAATTACGTTGCTTGAAGCCAAAAATTTCGCAGATCTTGGTCATCAATTTGTTATCAAATGTTTGCCATTATCTGTTATTATATAACTAGGAATGCCGAAACGATATATGATGTTCACTCGAACGAAGTTTGCAACATTCTCTTTCTTCACTTCCTTGAGAGCGATGGCCTCGGCCCATTTTGAGAAATAATCAGTTGCGGCCAAGATGTATAGATGTCCTCCAGAAGATTTTGGAAGTGGTCCAACAATATCTAATCCCCAAGCATCAAATGGCCAAGATGCAACAGTAGGGTGTAACATTTCAGGTGGTTGGTGTATAAAATTTGCATGAAACAGGCAAGCCTTGCATCTTCGAGCATAATCTAAGCAATCTTTCACTATTGTCGGCCAGTAGTAACCCATCCTCTTAATGTGGAAGTGGAGCTTCGGCCCAGATTGATGTGATCCACAAACTCCAGAGTGTGCCTCTTGCATAGCTTGAGTTGCTTCATCTTCCCCTAAACAACGCAAGAGAACTCCCTCAAATGATCTCGATACAAAGTGTATTTGTAGTAAAGGAAACGAGGGGCATGCCGACGAATTTTTGTCTTTCTTCTTGGATCTTCTGGAAGTATCCCGTAACATAAGTAGTCGATCATGGTTTGTCGCCAATCAATCTCCACAGCTTCAGCGACGGCTACCAAATGCTCGAGCTTGCTTTCTTCATCCTCGTTCTCATTTGGCGGTACTATCCATTTTTGGCAGAGAGTGATTTGTGTCTGGCCGGGCAGAGTCAATGTCAAAGCTGGAGTAGCTAGGGCGTCAGCTTTCTTATTTTCCTTCCTTGGCACATGCTGAAGAGTTACACTACCAAGCCATCCAATTAATTTCTACGCATAATCATAATAAGGATGCAATTCTGGCTCTTTGACCTCGTAGCTACCTAGCAATTGATTGATCACTAACTCAGAGTCTCCAAAAATATGTAATTGGAGTTGTCTCATGTCCACGGCCATCTCAAGCCCAAGTATGAGTGCTTGATATTCTGCAACATTGTTGGTGCAATGTTGTTTAAGGTGAAGGAATATGGCAAGACTTCCCCTTGAGAAGTGACAAACACAACACCTGCACCAGCTCCTTCACGATGTGCGGCACCATCAAAATACATTTTCCACGGTGGTTGCACTTTGATGACCATCGCATCCTCATCAGGCAGATCATCAGTCAACTCCCAATCATCAGGAATTGGATGATCTGCCAAGAAATCTGCCAAAGCTTGTCCTTTCACAACTTTTTGTGGGATATACACAATCTCGAATTGTTGAAATTGGAGGTACCACCTTGCTAGTCGATCATTGAGGACAGGTTTTGACATAACAAACTTGATCGGGTTCGCCCTTGAGACGAGACGGATGACACGAGCTTGAAAGTAGTGCTTCAGCTTTTGAATTGCGAAAACCAATGCCAGACACAACTTTTCGATCGGAGAATACTTCAGCTCATTTGGGGTCATCATCCTACTCAGGTAGTAGAGGGAATTTTCTTTACTTTCACCATTTTCTTGGGCCAAAAGGGCTCCAACTGACCTTTCTTGGGCTGCAATATATAGAATCAATGGCTTTCCTGGTATAGGGACTGCCAGAACTTGAGGTTTCATCAAGTAGGATTTGATGCTTTGGAATGCATTGCTACAAGCTTGGTCCCATTAAAAAGGTATGCCCTTCTTCATGAGACGGCTAAAAGGTTGGCACTTCCCTGCTAGATTTGAGATGAATCTTCTAAGGTACGCCAATTTTCCTTGTAGACTTTTCAGTTCATGTATATTTTTGGGCTCGGGCATCTTCAAGATTGCATCAACTTTGGCTTGATCTATCTCAATCCCTCGATGTCGAACAATGAAGCCAAGGAATTTTCCAGAAGTAATTCCAAAGGCACATTTCAACGGGTTCATTCTAAGTTGATATCTCCGGAGTCGTTCGAACACCATTCTTAAGTCTTGCAAGTGGTCTCCTCTCTTTCTTGATTTCACCACTAAATCATCCACATAGCATTCCACATTCTTGTGGAGGATGTCGTCAAAGATATTCTGCATTGCCCTTTGATATGTGGCGCCG
>NC_032000.1:3182744-3194086 GCF_001879085.1 Nicotiana attenuata | reverse complement strand
CCCTTTTGGACTACGATATTATCTACCTTTGGCCTTTACGTGATTTTCATTCAACTTTTACTCCTTTTCATTGATGTGGTTCTTCAAGTAGAACTTGTATCTAGCTAAAGTATGCCTCGGCTTCAGCGAATTTGCTTTGCGTTCAGCTAACTATCTTCTTTTCGACTCCATCTTTATTATATTTCAAACATTGGTAGTAAGTTGATGGGACAACTTTGTTCTCGTGTATCCACGGCCTGCCAAGCAACAAATTATATGAAGTCTTTGCATCAATCACATACTCCATGCAGTTGATTGCATAACTCCCATGGTGATTTCCAGTTTAATAGTTCCTATGGCCCTTTGTCCCCCTTGATTGAATCCTTGAATCATCAGTCGGCTTTCAGAAAGCTCTTCAGTTGAGATGTCTAGTTCTTTCATTATGAGAATGGGAAGAATGTTAATTGCAGATCCGTCATCTATCAAGATTCTATTTATCCTCCACTCGAGCACATAACCGACCATAAACAAAGGGCGATTGTGTGGTGTCTCACCAAGTACGAGATCGTCTTCAATGAAGGTGATTTTTGCATTACAGACATCTGCTTCTTAGAAGGAGGACTCAACAACACTACTAGATAGTGGTGGAGACGGTGTTGATGTGACTTCGTTCTTTTCCTCTTCTTCTTTATCAACATGACAACACAAGGCCTTGTCATCATCATCAGAAATCCTCATGCGAAACCAACTTGGCAAAAATTCTCCCAAAGTCACTGGGTAGCGTGGCTTTTGGTGATGGTGTGTCTCTATCTCCACCTTCTTTGGGTTCTTAACCATTTGTTGCTTCTTTGGTCTTCTCACCATCTTATTCCTCGTACGTTGCTTCGTTGATCCTTTTTGCGGACTCAATTTATGGCGTCTTCTATGAGTCACCNAGGGTCCAACCTTCTTCATCAGGTTGATTAACTCGGACTTTGTCATCTTCCAACAATTCTTTATCTTCATTCCCTTCACCTCTGCATATCTCAATCGGATCGAATGAGTCAAAGGTAATGGACACATGGTTTGTGCTTTCCTTTTCGTCTTCGAGCTCGATCTTCTTTTGACGAGCCAAATACCATAATTTGTCCTTGAAGACAAAGCACTCTCAAGAGGTGGACCTACAAGCCGATGGTATTTGTAGTAATTCGGGTCATTGCTTTTTCCAGCTTCATCTGGCCGCTTCATCTCAGGTAGCTCAATAAGCTTTAGCTCGAGGAGTTCTTCAAATATTGCAGGCACATCGGAGTCTAGAAATGGGTACTCCTTTTCTTTCATCTCTTTGAGAGTCAACTTCCGATTTGCATTGTCTTGAGAGGATGTTGTTTTCATACTCTGTTTCTTGCTCACCTTGGTAGTAAACTTCAAAGGAGAGGCATTGACGTTCATGGATTCTTTGCTTTCATTTTTGGGTATGAACTTGCTCCATTTCTTGAATTCTTGCTTATCTCTTCCCTTGCGAGGTTCGTAGATGGGCAACCCTTCATTTCCCGCAGAAGCCATGCTCAAGTCCATATCATGAGCACGGGTGGCAAGTTCTTCAAATGTCCTGGGCTTAATTCCTTGCAAGATATAATGAAGTCCCCAATGCATTCCTTGGATGCACATCTCTATGCCAGAAGCTTCGCTTAGCCTATCTTTGCAGTTAAGTATTGCATTCCTCCATCGGTTGATAAAGTCAATAACTGGTTCATCTTTTCGTTGGGGAGTGTTCGTAAGTTCCACTATGCTCATAGTACGCCTCGTGCTATAAAAGCGATTTAGAAACTCTTGCTCCAATTGGTCCCAACTATCAATGGATCCAGCCTCGAGGTCAGTGTACCAATCAAAAGCATTCCCCTTTAGTGAGCAGACGAACTGCTTGACAAGGTAATCTCCATAAGCCCCTGCGTTGTTGCATGTCTCAATAAAGTGCGCGACATGTTGCTTTGGATTTCCCTTGCCGTCGAACTGTTGAAATTTGGGAGGTTGATAGCCGGCAGGCATCTTCAAGCTATCGATTCTTGCAGTATACGGCTTTGCGTATGTGAGAGAAGACTTTGAAGCGACCTCATACTTATCTTTGATAGTTCCCATAATGAATTCCTTCAATTGTTCGATGGGAATTGATCCTTCGGAGGAGACATGAAGTTCTTTGGCGGATGACACTTGCTTTGTTGGACGATCAGCTTTCTCGTGGACTTCAGGGAGCTTTCCAGGTGCGTGACTTGATTCTCCATCCATCATGCTTTCAACTATGCCTGTCAATTTTGCGATACGGACATCTTGATCTTGAGCATACATTGTTATGCCATCAATCGCCTTTGTCAGGTTTGCGAGTTGCTCCTCTATTGTCGAAGTGTTAGTCATCATTGCCTCCATGATTATTGCAGATGATGAAGAATAACCGAGACCTTCCCACGGATTGAACTCAGTTTGGAACATGTCATGTGGCGAGATTGGCGTAGAGCCAACACTTAAAACTTCATCATCAAGTTGGGTAAGCTGACTCTTGGTATTATATAAAGTAAGTTGAGCAAGAGCTTTCTCCACAACTTCTGCAATATTATCTCCTCTCTCAGATTTGCAAGCAGAGGACCTATCTTCTTCGGATGATGAAGGTCTCAAAGCATGCATTGGTGCAGACGACACTTGGAGTGCTTGCTGTCCCAAGACGCTCACCTTGCTTCAGGTGATTGGCCCAAGACTTTCCATAGTAGCGTTCAGGATACTTTCAACGTCAGAAGAAAACTTGGAGTCACCAACTTTTGAGTCGATCTTCTTTGAAGCCATCTTAGTGATCTTGAATGTTGAGAGTTGAGAAGAGATGAGAGGTAGAGATCGTCCCACTGGGTGTGCCAAAATTTGTAACAACTAAATTTTGCTCCTGAAAAAAAAATCAAGACAAGAAATATAGCGACAAATATTATATTCGATTTCAGGTGATGGGGTTACAATCTCTAAAATATCTCTAAATCTAAAGAGATGTAATCCTCTGATTCTTCTCCTCACGGACGACGGTTCAAGAGCTTGAGAGCTTGATCTTGAACTTGACGGATTTCAGATTGGTAGTACATCACGAAGAATTTGAAGGTCGTCACGAACCAGGATTTGGTGTTGGGTTATCACGAACGGAAGATTTGAAGCCGCCCGCCTACGATTTGAGTTCGCCTTTGGAATTTGACCGCAGAAGATGATTGCAGATATGGATGGAGACCTTGATGCTACTCTTTAGAGCTTCTTTAGCCTTTCCTTCTGCTTTCTTGCTTGTGTCTTAGCCTTCTCCCTTGACCTCTTTATATAGGTGTGGGTGGAGTAATCTCCAAGAAAACCCTAGTGGATCATTGGGCTTGAGGCGTATGGGCCGATCCATTTGATAGAAGACCAACTGACGGGCTAGCCCAATAATACATTGGACTTTTATTAAATCAATTTATTTTAGATTTAAATAATCAACCCGATTATACTAGCCAATAGTATCATTTGGACTAATATGTATTTAATATATGATAAAATCCAAATTACTTGTGGATTAAAATTTAATAAAATTTTAATTGTCTACAACGAACTTAATTCTTTGGTCTATTGGGAAAATAATATCTCGTCTAGGAATAATATCCACGATAAATAACAATAACACAAGAGACAAATAAAGACACCAAATCTTTTAACGGGGTTAAATACAATACCTGAGCGGAGCAATATAACCACTATAATGTTACAACTTAGTAGTGTCAAGAGACTACTATAACTTCGAAAGAAATAACACTCTTTATTTTAAATACCTCACAATAATATTACTCACACTCACCATTTATCTCACAGACCACGATCTGTGGATTACTCTCTCTAACTTCTGTTACTTCTCTATGCTTTTTTTGGTGTGTTTGAAGAAGTGAGAGAGCTCCTCCATTTATAGGAGCAAAACACGTAGCCTCCAAGAATGCCACAAGAGATGTATTAATCTCCTCCACTTATTTCCAAACTTTGGCTCCAAGAAAGAGTTGCCAGCAAAGTTTTTATTTCATAGGCACATGCTTATTGTTAAATAGGATGGACCCCACAATCTCTCCCTTAATTTTGATTTTTCTTTTTCATTCCAAGTCTTGATCTCAATCTCTGAAAATCTTCAAACTTGAGAGGCTTTGTAAAGATATCCGCAGCTTGATCATGAGACTTCACATATTTGAGCTCGACTTCCTTCTTGGCAATGCATTCTCTGATAAAGTGATTCCTTGTATCTATATGCTTGCTTCGATCATGACTAGATTCTTTACGAGTGCTTGTGCGGATTTGTTGTCAATACAAATCTCCGTTGCTTCAATCTGATGTAAATTGAGCTCCTTTAATAATCTTCTCAGCCAAATAGCATGACATGTGCAGGATGTTGCTGCTACATATTCAGCTTCACAAGTCGAGAGAGTAACAATTGATTGTTTCTTTGAACTCCAAGAAATAACAGAAACACCCAAGAAAAATACAAAAGTAGTTGTGATTTTTCTATCATCAATATCTCCCGCAAAATCACTATCACAAAATCCCACAAGGTTGAAATTACTAAAAGAAGAATAAAATAGCCCAAACTCATTTGTACCTTTTAGGTAATGAAGAATTCTTCAAGCGACTTTCAAATGAGTTGAGGTAGGAGCTTCCATGAAGCGGCTTACTACTCCAGCCGCAAAGAGTATATTTGGTCTGGTACAAGTCAAGTACCTCAAACTTCTTACAAGACTTTTGAAAAATGTGAGATCCACTTTTTCTCCTTCATCAAACTCGAACAATTTTGTCCCACTCTCCATTGGCATGTTCACGGGGTTGCAATCGAGCATGTTGAAATTTTTCAATATCTCTTTTATTAGCTTTCTTGAGAGATAAAAATTCCATCCTCCACTGCTTTACTTCTAAGCCCAAGTAGTACGACATGAGCCCTACATTTGTCATTTCGAACTCACATGACATATCTTTCTTAAAAGCTTCAAACAAATATAGGTTATTACCCGTAAAAATAAGATCATTAACATAAAGACAAACTAGCAAGATATCTCCATTAGTATGAAATTTAAGATAAAGAGCATATTCATGGAGACAACGAGTAAACCCATTGTCTTGAAAATACTTTTCGATGCAACTATTCCATGCCCGTGGGGCTTGCTTCAATCCATATAAAGCTTTCTTCAACCGCAACACTTTATCTTCATGATTTTTAACCATATATCCCAGTGGTTGTTCAACATAGACTTCTTCTTCAAGATAGCCATTCAAGAAGGCTGACTAGACGTCTAGTTGATGGATCTTCCACTTCATTTGTGCCGCCAAAGAGATCAACAACGAATTGTCTCCATGCGGGCAACAGGTGCATAGACTTCTTCATAGTCAATGCCTTGCCTTTGCTTGTAGCCTTTAGCTATAAGTCGTGCCTTTATCTCTCCACATATCTATCAACATTCTTCTTTGTCTTGTATACCCATTTTACTCCAATTGCTCGATGACCCTTAAGAAGAGTTGTTAACTCCCAAGTGTTGTTCTTCTCTATTGACTCGATCTCCTCCTCCATGGCTTGTCTCCACCTTTTGTCTGTAACAGCTTCATCAAAGTTCATTGGTTCACTGTCAGCAAAGAGACAATATGAAAAATCAAAATTAGTAACTTCTTCTGTGTCCTGATAGAGCTCTTGAATACTCATTGTCCTTTGCGGCTGTTCATTTGAACTTTCTTCAGAAGAAGGAGATGCAACATTGGTTGGAGAAAGAGGTGGAGTTGTATCTTGCACAGGTTCCACGGTCTCTGGTTTTTCTTCATCACCAAAGTATGGAAGAAAATCATATGAAGTTTCTTCCTGAGCTTCCCAATTCCATGCCAATTCTTCATCAAATTCAACGTCGCGACTTACCATCACTTTACCGCTACTTGGTTGTATAACTTGTAGCCTTTTGAACTCGTATCATAGCCAACAAACACATGCTTGACACTTCGATCGTCAAGCTTCGCTCTCCCTTGTTGTGGTACATGAGCATAGGCTATGCTCCCAAATATTCTCAAGTGCTTAACACTTGACTTTCTTCCACTCCATGCTTCTTGAGGGGTTTGATCTCTAACATTTCTTGTTGGAGACCTATTGTTCTAATAAACTGCACAAGAAACAGCTTCGCCCAAAATTCCTTGGGCATACGCTTTCAACATACATCTAGCCATATTAAGAATCATTCGATTCTTTCTCTTTGCAACTCCATTTTGTTGGGGTGAATAAGGTACTGTTAAAGGGCGACGAATTCCATAAGACTGACAGAAGGTATTAAATTCTTTTGAAGTGAATTCGCCTCCTCTATCAGACCTTAAAGCTTTTATTTCATAGCCACTTTCTTTCTTCACAAGTACTTTAAAAATTTTAAAAGCAGCAAAAGCTTCAGATTTTTGGTTTAAGAAATAAACCCAAGTCCTTCTGCTAAAGTCATCAATGAAAAGCAGAAAGTATTTACTATTACCAAAGGAAGGTGGATTGATTGGTCCACACACATCAATGTGAATAAGCTGGAGCGGATTGGTTGATCTTGATATGGCCTCCTTTGGAAAACTCCTCCTTGCATGTTTTCCAAGAAGACAAGCTTCACACAATTGATTGGGATGGTATCCCATGCACCATGTTCTTTTCTCCCATTAATTTGAGCGCTTCAAAATTCAAGTGCCCAAATCGAATGTGCCAACACCATGATTCATCTTGCACATTAGTCTTCAAACACTTTGCATCAATTGTTCTAAGATTCAGAGAAAATAATCTATTCTTTGTCAAATGCACTTTAGCAATTAGAATTTTACTTGAATCTCTAAGCCAAATATGCATATTTTTTATGTGAATATTGTTATGAATGGGGCCGAAGAAACTAAGGCACTTGGGCCTGGGAATATTTTACACTGGGGTCAAATGATTAAACAACCCAAAATAAGGTCTTTGGTTTACCATTGGGACCCGGGTTGAGGTACACGTGTCGAAGAGTTACTGGGCTAGAGGAAATATGGTCTTATAATTATCAGATTGTGCGAGGGAGAAGGCATGCGTATTGTGAAGAAAAGTGTCTGCTTCTTCTCGACCCCCTTTCTCTGAGTCTAAGTTCTCATCCCCTTCTTATCTTTATTATTAGCTACTTTTACATTCCAGTGTTTCTTATTGTATTTCAGTTGTTTGAATGTTGCGTTGTTATCCGAATTTGTAATTGAGTTCTAGTTCATATTGATATTATAGCCCTTTTCAAGAAGTTGTCTCAAGCTCAAAATATTACTTTTTAATTTTGGCACATAATAAACATCTTGAATTAACTTGTGGCCACCATTTTTACAGGAGATCATAATCGTACCTATTGCTTCGATTTGAATCTTTGAGGTATCTCCAAAGGACACATTACCTCTCACCATCTTATTGATATACACAAACTTCTCTTTGCATCCACACATATAATTGCTTGCTCCATTGTCCAAATACCACGAGCTACAATCATCCCTATCTTTTTCCTTGAGTGCCAACAATAATGTCGACTCATCTTCTTCTTTCTTGTTCTCAACAAGGTTAGCTTTCTCTTCAACATTGCTACGACATTTCCAAGAGTAATGGCCAAATTTATAATAATATCCCGCCCAGGAATAATATCCACGATAAATAACAATAACACAAGAGAGTATCAAAGACACCAAATCTTTTAACGGGTTAAAATACAATACCCGAGAGGAGCAATACCACTATAATATTACAACTTAGTAGTGTCAAGAGACTACTACAACTTCGAAAGAAATAACACTCTTTATTTTAAATACCTCATAACAATATTACTCACACTCATTATTTATCTCACAGACCACGATCTATGGATAACTCTCTCTAACTTCTGTTACTTCTCTATGCTTTTTTGGTGTGTTTGAAGAAGTGAGAGAGCTCCTCCATTTATAGAAACAAAATACGGAGCCTCCAAAAATGCTACAGGAGATGTATTAATCTCCTCCACTTATTACAAACTTTGGCTCCAAGAAAAAGTTGCGAGCAAAGTTTTATAGGCACATGCCTATTGTTAAATAGGATGGACCCACAATGTTGGCAATTGAAATAGCGACCCTATATTTCACTACAAACTTCGGTGGCAACTTAATACTTCGCCACTAAAAAGCGCTTTTTGTTTATTCATTAGTTTGATGCATCTTCGTCCCACCAAAACGTAAATATAAGTTTTTTTTTACTAGTTTCTTAGGCCCCGTTTGGCCATATATTTTGGCAACGTTTTTTCAAAAATTTTTTGAAAACATTGTTTGTTCATAGATTAATGATCTTTTTTTGAAAAATTTCTGAAATTATTTTTCAAGTTCCCAAAATCTAGTTTAGGGTAGATTTTGGGTGAAACTTGTTCTCCCACTCATAAAACTTTAAATTTCTTTCAAATAGGAAAAATACATAAGTTACCCCCTGAATTATGGACGAAATCCCTGTTACACACTTTTTGCGGACGAAAATTACCTTACGCACTCAACCTTTCCAAAGTGTGCCTAATACACACTACTTTGCCTACGTGGCCAACGCGTGTTTTACCAACAAAATAAGGCGTGTGAAGAAACAAAAATATATATCTGATGTTTTATTTGAACGATTCAAATCTAACAAAATTTATCTAACGATTCAAATTGATTTTCCTTTTTCTTTTCTTTCTTTTATACCTTTTTCTTTTACTTTGTTTTGTTCATTCTTCAACGAAACAAAAAGTTATCCCATGTTTGTATTCCACAATCCCCCATATCTCCAGACCGGCCTTTGTTTGTTTTCTTGTGAAGAGTCCAATAATGAAGCTTGATGGCGTATGAAATTTTAAAGGTAGAGAGAGATAGTGTTTTTTGGAAGAGAGATCTTTTGGGTGTCTCCAAATTAATGGAGATTGGTTGATGAGAAGGTGAATCTATGGTCGATGTTGTCTTCAATTAGAGCCTTCACTGCTCTCTGCAACTCTTTTTTAGTTCAGCCACCGCCTTGGCCGCCAGGGACAGTCCTCCTCTGCCCTCTATGGTGGTTCTTGCCATCCTTGATTTTTATGAAGAATAAAATGGAATTTAAAGATTTTAGCAGAAAGATAATAAGTTCGACAGTAAATGTGTAGGCCTTCTTACTTAAAGAAGTTAATCCAGATTATTATTATGGGATTCTTTTAGAGTGAAAGAAAAATAATTTTAATTGAGATGTGAGATTAGGGATGATGTTGCGCTGGTAGTAGAGAACTTCACATAGCTGATTTTGATTGAAGAATAGTGGTCGGAGATGGAAGGCAAGATTTGACGGTGGCCGATCGAAGAGAAGGCAGCCATGGTGATGGATTTAATGAACAAGATGGGATCTAATTATAATTTAAAGGTTTTTCCTTTTTTTAATAAGTTAATGACACGTGTCACTATCTGATTGGAGCGTAAAATTATACATGTTTTGGAAAATTGGTCAAGAAAAAAGTAGTGTGTATTAGACACACTTCTAAAAGGTTGGGTGTGTAAAAGGTTGCCCGTGATCGAGAGGTGTGTAACAGGGATTTAGGTACAAGGTCAATGGGTAAATTATGTATTTTGCCTTTCAAATAAAATGCATGTCTAAACATAATTTCAACTTCCAAAAATTATTTTTCAAAACTACTTCAAAAATTATTTTTTCAAGTTTCAACTAAATCTATGTCCAAACGCTAGCTTAGTACGTTCACACCCTAAAAGAGATCATGCAAATTGCAATATTCAAGGTCAGATAAGAATGAAGAAACAAATAATTAGTCCTTAATTGCTACAAGTATATCTTCAAAGCCATCTCACATATATCACAACAGACAAATAATCTCATTCTCAACTTCTTAATTTTATTATACAAAATGACTAATACATGATTAGCACTAATAAGTAGCTGAGAAGTCTGCCAGTGAATTTTGAGACCAACTAGATAATTAAGCTATACAACAACAATAACTATACCTCAGCCTCACATAAATCAGGATCGGCTATATAAATTTTCACTTCTCCATTTAAGCTCGAGTGCTCGACTCATGTCAGCATCATACAAAATAAACTAGAGAAGCTATAGAACGAATTACTATTTAAAATAGTCTATTTTGTTCCCATTTCTTGTTAAGAAGCTGCCATTGCTAATTGAATCTCCCCTTCTGTTATCGGCAAGAATCCTACACGTTTCTGTATTACACCAAAAAGAAAAAAAGTTAACCAAAGGAAGATTATACAAAATAAATATTTTCAAGATTATTTTTAACATCTTTTCCAGTTTTTTTTTTTCTTTTTTTCTTCCATTCATTTCTATTAGTGGTGTAACCAAAGTTGACATCATGGGCTGAATAATCTTAATAGAAATGAATGGAAGAAAAAAAAATCCAAATTAGAATATTGTATACTAGTATTATATATAGCATGTTGATATTACAAGTAAAATAAATTACACACAACAAATAAAAATAAATGTATATTTGATTTGAATTTTATATTTCAAATGAGAATACTGTGGTATGTTTGTTTGAATATGTAATGTTTGGTTTGAATATGGATTTTAAATTAGAATATTGTGATGTGTTTGGTTTAAATATTGTATTCTTTATTAGAATATTTTGGTATGTTGGTTTGAATTTTATATTCTTCATTAAACTATTGTAATTTGATATATTTGGTTTGAATATTGTATATTAAATTAGATGTGGTATATTTGATTTGAATACTATATTGCGATATATTTAATTTAAATATTGTATTTCAAATTAGAATATTGTGGTATGTTCGATTTAAATATTGTATTCCAAATTAGAATATTGTAGTTTGTTTAATTCAAGCATTATATTTTTTATTAGGATGTTGTGGTGTATTAGTTTGAATAGTATGTTCTAGTGTTTTATTTTAGTTTAGATAATGTATCCCAAGTTAAAACATTTTCACCTTATTTTTGTTTTTCTTTTGATTTAGATGGAAGAGAAGAAAAAAACGATGAAGGACTTAGAGAAATTAGTGTGGTTTGAACTTTTTGGTGAGAAGGTAAGTATAATCCCAATTCCTTAAAACNTGGGATGATGGAGTGTTTTAAGGGAGTGAGAGATAATTTAGTTCCTTAAAATGTGAGATTTGTTTAATGGTATATAATGATATTAAAGATTTAAAAAGTAAAAGTTTTATAAAATAGGTGTACAAGGTAAAATAAATATTTTAAAGGTATATGAAGTTAACTGGTGTTTCCCATGGATATACCGCGTAGATTTCTCTTTTAGCTTGGTGTATAAATAATTATGGCTGTTACACTCCCATAAGTGCTTACTTCTAACCGGTTGTTAACCAATAATCCTCCCTCCCCC
>NC_032000.1:3142541-3182724 GCF_001879085.1 Nicotiana attenuata | reverse complement strand
CCCCCACCCCCAAGTGTGGGATCATCTAGATGAACCCATAACTTTTACTACCCTATATTTTTGGCTAATATATATATATATATATAAATCTTGAACCCATTAAATTTTATGAAATATGATTAAATTGCGTATTTGAACACAAAAAATTTAAATCTTGAATTTGGTTGTACGTATAATATGCAAAAAATAAAAAAATAAAATAAAGGACAAATAGTTGAAGTTAGCAAAGTAAGGACAAATAGTTGAAGTTATCAAAGTTTGACTTAGGCGTTGTTTCTGGATAGAATTTGCAGCTTTAGTTAGAGCTAGCAGAAATTGTTGATTGAAAGCGCCTAGTAAGAAAGAAGCAGTCAATCTTGAAAAATAGATTTTTCAGAAAATAAGGCCCGTTTGGTCATGAGTTTTGTCAAAATAAATTTAGAATTTATTTTCACAATATATATTTGGCCATAAATTTTGCCCATAATTTGGCCAAATCCCAAATTCCAAATCCCATACACAAAATACCAAAATCAGCTATTGAGCTGATTTTGAATAGCTGATTTTGGGTCAAAATCCCAAAACATGGGAATTATATACATATTTTTCCAAAATAAAGTTGGAAAATATGTTTTGAAAACGTATGTCCAAACACATTTTCATCTTCAAACCAAGCTAGCGTTTGAACATAGATCCCAAATTTATTTTGAAAAATCTGATTTGGGTGAAGTTTGGTTTGAAGATGAAAATGTGTTTGGACAAACGTTTTCAAAACCTATTTTCCAACTTTATTTTGGAAAAACATATATATAATTCCCAAGTTTTGAGATTTTGGCCCAAAATCAGCTCACTACCTGATTTTGGGATTTGGGATTTGGCCAAAATATGGGCAAAATTTATGGCCAAACATGAGTTTTGAAAATAAATTTCAAATTTATTTTGGTAAAACCCATGGCCAAACGGGGCTCAAACTTCACCCAAATCAGATTTTTCAAATAAATTTGGGATCCTAGCTAAAAGTGTGTCACGTTTCATGTAATTTTCCTAAGACCGAATTGACGATTCAATCTGTTAATTAATTTAATCTCTAGGAGCATGTAATCCTATGTTTTTTACGAATTGAGTTAATTATCCTATAAAAAATATGTAATCTAATGTAACTCAATAGTTTTTACTTTACTATCTTTACTAACGGGGACGGAAGTAGTTTTGATTCGAACCATGTATCTATCTTAAGAAATTTATTAAATATGCATGAATTATTAATTTAGAATCTAATAACTTAAAACGGTTATAATCCCGAACCCTTACGCTTAAAATTCTGGCTCCGACTCTATTTACTGTAATACGTATTATTTAAAATTATTAAGTTAGAATCATCGTAAGAAAATATCATTAAAAAGGGAAGAAAAAAAGAAACATGGCATGAAATTAAAGTGGATCCATGTCCATAAAGAAGAGAACAATACCTCTCGTGATTTGAGTCCTCTTTTAATTAATCCTCCATTATTATGACTTTGTTCTTCTATCAACGGATCACTTCCACCGTTGTTGTTCATGCAAAGTTGCATAATTTTCTCAGCAACTTCATTCTTATCTTTGCACTGCATCATCAGTTTCTCCACCTCAGCTTTTGGCAGCCTCAACTTAACCCTAACGGGCCCACCGCCGTTCTCCGGCTTACTAAGGAGTGAGCCTGAAGCAGAGTTATTCTGATACGATGACTCTTCTGTTATAATACTGGCAGGCTTCAAGATTGACAAGTCAGACACGGATCTCCGTGCTAACATTAGGGTTTCGAGCCGATCTTTCGCGCTCATTTGGATCCCTGAACGGACCCTCCTCGGGGTTTTCTGTTCAGGGTATTTAGGTAACTCAACTAGGAAATAGAGCCTTTTAGGTTTCAACTCTTGTTGTGGTTCCAATGGTTTTGCTCTGACCCCAAAATGCTTCACTGCTTCGGATTCTAATAATACCATAGTAGGATAATTTCTTAGAACCTCGTTTGCATAAATAGGTGTCTTGAATTTCATTGTTTGTCCATCAATTTTCATCACCTTTGTTGTCTTTTTTCCTCCTAGAGTATTCCCCATTGTTTCCTATATTTCTTTGTGAATTATATATTGGGGGCTTCAAGTTCTGCTTCTTCCTATTATATATAATCAAATCTAACAACCAAAAATAAGAAGAAAAGAACAATGGTGAAAAAGGCTTGGTTTGGATTTAATATATAAACCTTTTAAAATCTTGGCACAAGAAGAGAACAAAAGGCAAAGTGGGTGAAAGATAAGGATGTTGGAAGGATTAGAAATGGGAACAAGAGGGTACATAAGTAGTTGTTTGTTAATGGGACAAAGAAAGAGTGCAAATTTGAAAATTGGCCATACTTTTGGCAATATACAAATAGATTACTAATATGTCAACTTCTTTATAACAGCCTCATTTGTTTCGGATATTTTTGGATGTTATAGCAAAGTGCTTTTATAGAGAACATATATTATAACATAATATGAAAATTGATTCCGAAAAAGTTTGGCTTTTATTGTGAAGTGTTGTTATAGAGAGGTCTGAATATATATATATATATTAAAAAAATTTATTTTGTTTCGTTCATTCGAAACAAAATTACTACTCCTTCGGGGTGGGGGTAAGGTCTGCGTACAAATTACCCTCCCCGGGCTCCACTAGTGGAATTTTACTGAGTTATTGTTGTTGTATTTTGTTTCGTTCATTGTTTAATTACCCTGTCTCGAGACTTGTGGTCTTTCCTTTTAAAATCTAATAAAATAATGTGGATAGCGTTACTCATTTGCATGCTAACGAAATAACTATGTTCCCACATTTTAATGCGAAGAAATCAGATTTTGGAGCCTATCAATAGTTCATCTTTTGTACATTTTGGTTGGTCATTTTGTTGGTCATCATTATATATTGTAGTATATTATATTATATTATTTTAATAAATAAAATATTTAGATAAATTATATCGTTTCAGTCGTTTCACGATGCAAATAATAAACTTATAATATTACAACAACAAAAAGAGTAGGATAAGGGATAAAGGATAAAGGATAAAATTGGATTATACAGCAATAAGAAATGGAAAAAGTTGAGAGAAAAATACATTTTATCATTTAGACGAAAAAAAATATTATGATTTTTAAGAACTCAACGGGCCCTTCCCCTTCGAATCAAACAAACAAAGAAGGGAATCCCGTTGAGTTCTTACGCTTTCATGTTGACGACTCAATTCAGATATATAGTAATAATGCGATCATACCAAATTGGTCGTTATATAAAATGGTGTTTTTCTTCGTTATATAATAACGGATTTCAAAATACGATACAATAAATTTTAAGTAATAATAAAAAAAAATTTAAAGTAACAATACAATATAATACAATAGGCAATAGCCATCCAAACTAGCGGTTAGTAAACGAATGTTATATCAAAATACGCTCATTTCAATACTCTTCTAGTCTTCTTCTCATTCATATTCTATTTCAAAATAAGAAAAATAACTAAAAAAGAAAAAGAAAAACAAGCCCGTGAATGGTGGGGAACGATTATAGTTTTGTTTGTAGCGTAATTTGGCTATCATTTAAAATTAATTAGTGCAGTGTATTCTCACTGGTTAATTAAAATAACTACTACGGTTGCTTAAGGAAAAGACGTATACGTAAATTGCGGTGTGGATCCGTGAATTGGTGAGAGATCCCGTTTCATCATCATGTGCTTTTTTGACCTTATGTTCTTTTTATTTTTGTTTTTTTATCTGTTTTCAATATTTTTATTGGGTCCCGATTAAATTTGAATTCATATTGGAAAAGTCCCACATTATGCAATAAAATATTACTTAACAAAAGTGACTTTATACAACGAATCAAATTCAAAATCTCTGATTAAAAATCAAAAAATACTTATTATTCTATCACAATTAGTTTTGACCATATGTTTTTATGTGTTAGGAATGATCATAACTTACGCTCAATTGGGACTTGTTCTAATTTCTATATCTTGTCCCCATGCAGTGTATGCAAAGAGGCTAAGGCAACCTATAATACCATTCCACTGCACGTAGATCTATGAATGCATGTAAACAAACACTAATTATTTATATAATCATATTATGTAAAGGTAAAGTGTGATCGACTGGGAATTTTGTTGGGTTTGTTATTTAATAAATAATAACAAAAGAGGTGTGAATGGAAAATAGTGGGAAAAGAAATAGAGGGATGACCCGCGACCCGGTCCGTTCTAGCCCGTTTTTCTTTTCCGGATTAATTTAAATTCGTTTTAAATTTTCCGCAAAAATTTCGAACAGTCATGGCTGTTCTGAAACAGTGTCACACCTGTTCCAACAACCATGACTATTCTGAAAAGTTGCAAACCTCTTCAGAGGGTCACACCTGTTCCAACAGCCACGACTGTTCTCAAAGGCTGCAAACCTCTTCAGAGGGTCACACCTGTTCCAACAGTCATGACTATTCTGAAAGGTTGCAAACCTCTTCAGAAACATCATCAAGTTGGCTATAAAGAGACCTTCAAATCCCAGAATATTTACTTACGAAATTTTCTGATTATCTTCTTCTTCTGCACTAAAATTCCAGTGTGTTTTGCTGTCATCGAGTGGTTCGCTGATCATCGGCGTTTTTGGTACCAACACTCCGGTGAGTTAAATCGTTCTACCCTGGAAGGATATATTCCATAACCTCGGGTACTTGAGGGGAATAATTTCCTTAAGGACACACTGTGTATTCAGTGGGCTCGATTTGTTCCTTCAACGTTTCAAATATTATTTTGAAGTTCGAATATTATTTTTCAGAATTGTTTCTACTAACTTTCTGTTTTATTTTTCAGAAAGATTACTGTTTTATTTACTTACAGCAATACAGATAAATAACACTAATTTCATTATTCACCAACTTCCTTCTGTTGTCTTTCTTTTTGGTAGTTTAACTTCTCTTGTTCCCCTCTTTTAAATAGTTGTGTTTGTAATATTTAATTTTGTTGATTCCTGTATCCTCTAAATAAATAGAGATGTGCTTGTTTAATCCTAGAAAAATATTGTACATTGCTGAAATAGTTTTTTAGGACAGTGCCTACCACGACTCAAGCCAGTTGGTATATTTCCGTTCACAAATAATTTTATTGCAGTATTATTGTTATTTTTCCGTATCATTTCCCTACAAGAAGTAACAAGTTGCAGCATCGATGCACTTGATCAACGTGCCAAAAAAGTGGACCCCGTTTGTTAAGCAGAAGCGGATCTAGAATTTAAAATTATGGAGTTTGATTTTGTTATCAAACTCATAGTCCGTCTTAATTATTGGGTTTGCAAATAAATAGTTACATAGAAATACTTAATAAATTTTTGTAATACAAATACAAAATTTAAGTAACAACTAAAGAGTTATCCGAACCCGTAATTAATACTCTACCTCTATCCTTTCATTGAAAATGGACTTATCGATGTTGCATGTATTTTTATCACAACTTTATGCTAAAGTTGGGTTTTTCTTTTTCCTTTTTTCTTTTTCTTTTTTGAGGGGGGAGGGGTGGTTTGGGGGGAGAAGAATTACTCATTGATGCATTTGCTTGTTCCCTACTATAGAAAAATAGCAATTACTCCATACCAAAGGTATATAATATTCATATATTGGTTACCGTTAAAAGTACAATTGAGGTAAAAGGTCAATATAAATATCAAAAGGTCACTTCTTGAGTTTACAACATTGGAAAGTTAGGTCCATCCAATTTCCAAATTATTAGTACTAGTATTTGCTAGACCTTTCACTAACTTACCCTACCTATAATTCTAGTGATCACACTTATTTTATGTTACAAAATTTATTTGAGGGTAGGTTGAACATCTGTCTCTCTAAAATATTTCTTTTCATTTACAAAACTAGCCCTTTTTCCCCCTCTTTTGTGTAATGACAAAAAAATGTCTACATCCAAGAAGAAAACGTTAGTTAATTATCTTTCAATCTCAACTTGGTTATCGAAATTCAAAATAAATGTCCTTTCAGCATGTAATATTTAAAATGAAATATATGTGATGGAGAATAATTCAAATGGCAAAGGGTTCACATTAGATTAATGGACATAATTCTTGATTTTGAAGATACGTTTTGTGGACATACTTATTCTCAAGTTTGAATTTAAAGAGTAATGACTCATAACCAAGTGAATGGTCCAAACTTAATTCCCAATTTTGGTACTATGGACTTTTATACTACAACAAAGTGGTTATGGATGAAAGAATACTTAACACTGACTGTTGTTGCTTCGAGTCCTTTTTGTATGGAGTCCTATTAGTTAGGGAGTATTTTACCTTCCAATGTGGGACTTTTCGGTGCAAATTCGAGTTTACTTGGCCCCAATGCTAATACCTAACAAAAAGGGCAGGACAACTTGATGTACAGGGTTCGCAGAAGGTCCGCACCCCAAGGGGTGTGATGTAAACATCTTACCCTAACACCAGCATTAATTAGTAGTGGTTGCTTCCACGGCTCAAACACGTAACTTATAGATTACATGGGGACAACTGTTGGGTTTTTTGTATTTAATATATTAAATACATAAAAGAGGGTGAATGGAGAATGGAGGAAAATAAAATTTTTGAGTGATATTTTAAGTTTTCCCCCTTGGCAAATGGACATTGTCCCATATTGGAAGAAGAAGAGTTTTTTTATGGTTGTATAAGCAATTGCTCTTCTTCTAGCTCTTAAAGAGTTGAGAAGAAGGCAAGCCTCGCGCCGTCGTCGTCGTCGCTCGCTCGGCTCGGCTTCGGCTTAACAGAAATGTTATTAAATATTTATTTTAATAACGGAATATTAATATTAAAATAAATATTAATATTAAATCCTCCAATCCGTTTTTTCTGTTTTGGTAACAGAAAATTAACTACCCTCTTCAATTTTCCCTCTTTATTGTTTAGTAAATAGCTATTTATGTAATGGCATTTATGCTGTGACCGTATTGCATAAACAGCCATTCTGAAGAGTTGCACCTCTTCAGATTCCAGCCCAACTTTGGCTATAAATACAAGGCTATTCTGCTCAGAATTTTCATACGATTTTCTGAGTTTCTCCTCCTTCTTCTGCATACTTTTAGCATCAAACAAAGCAACAGTAAGTGTGATTTGCTACCGAACTTTGTGTTCGCTGAAACACTATGGTTTGAAGTACCACTACACCAGTGTGTAATTTGTTCTATCTTGGGAGGAAATAATCCATAACCTTAGGTACTAGGAGGGGATTAAATTCCTTAAGAAAACACTGTGAATTCAGTGGGCTCGAATTGGTTTTATGTTATTTCGTTGTTCATTTCTGTTTATGTTCATTTATATTTCCAGAATTATTTTACAAATACAGTATACTAACAAGCTTAAGGAATTTAATCTATTTTCTGTATTTGTACTCACTGTTTCTGGAGAGTAAAACCTTTGTGGTTTTGTACTCTATTAAATTCTACGTGATTTTAACATTTGTGTCCTTCTTTTACAGAAATGACTAATGATAATGTGAACCAAGTTGTTTCAATGGTGATTACCAATGCCTCAATGAGCCGAACAACACCGGCAGCATTGGCACCCGCGAAGAAACCCGAAAAATTTTCTGGGATTGATTTCAAGCGCTGGCAGCAAAAGATGTTCTTCTATTTGACTACTCTTAAGTCTCCAAAAGTTCATCAAGGAAGATGTTCCTGTGTTGTCCGATGAAACTCCAGAAACTGAACGCTTTCTCGTGATTGAGGCGTGGAAGCATTCAGATTTTTTGTGCAAGAATTATATTCTAAGCGGGCTGGAGGATGCTTTGTATAATGTCTACAGTGGCGTGAAAACGTCAAAAGAACTGTGGACTGCGCTTGAAAAGAAATACAAAACCGAAGATGCCGGGTTGAAGAAGTTCGTTGCTGCAAAGTTTTTGGACTACAAAATGGTAGATAGCAAGTCTGTTATTACCCAAGTCCAGGAATTGCAAGTGATTATTCACGATTCCTTGATGAATGTATAAATCAAATTAATATTGATGTTGAAAGGAGTAATCTTAGTATTTTTACTAACAGAAATTTCATTGAAGGTCTTGTCATCAATGAAGCATTCCAAGTAGCAGCGATGATTGAGAAGTTGCCTCCTTTGTGGAAGGACTTCAAAAACTACTTGAAACACAAAAGCAAGGAGATGTCCCTTGAAGATCTCATTATTCGGTTGAGAATCAAAGAGGACAATAAAGCTGCTGAAAAGAGAGGCCTTGGAAACTCAACAATAATGGGAGCAAATATTGTTGAAGAGAATAAAAAGAGGAAGAAGGCTTCTGGACCGAAATACAACCCAAGCAAAAAGCGATTTAGTGGAAACTGCTACAACTGTGGAAAAACCGGACACAAATCTACGGAGTGTCGTGCTCTGAAGAAAGACAAGAAGAAGGGTCAAGCAAACATGGTTGAAAATCATAATGATGTTGATGACTTATGTGTCATGCTTTTTGAATGCAAGTTTGTGGGAAATCCTAAAGAATGGTGGATTGATTCTGGAGCCACTTGCCATGTTTGTCTTGTTAAAGAAGCTTTTGCTACTTATGCTCCTGTTAGACCCGATGAGACGATTTCTATGGGAAATGCTTCAAAGGCCAAGATTGAAGGATGTGGGAAGATATTTCTAAAAATGACTTCCGGCAAAGTGGTGACTTTGAACAACGTCCTTCATGTTCCCGGGATTAGGAAGAATTTAGTCTCTGCTGGACTTCTTGATAAGAATGGTTTTAAATGTGTTTTTGTTTCCGATAAGGTTGTAATAAGTAAGAACAAAATGTTTGTAGGAAAAGGTTACCTCACTGAAGGCCTTTTCAAGCTGAATGTAATGGTTGTTGAAAATAATAATAAAATTTCAGCTTCGTCTTATTTACTTGAGTCAAATGAATTGTGGCATATACGTTTGGTTCATGTCAATTATAAAACCTTGCGGAAAATGATTAATTTGGAAGTATTGCCTAAGTTTGAATGTGAAAAATCAAAATGTCAAGTATGTGTGGAATCTAAGTATGTTAAACAACTTTATAAGTCAATTGAAAGGAATTCAAATCCTTTAGACTTAATTCACACAGATATTTGTGACATGAAGTCAATACCATCTCGCGGTGGAAAGAAGTATTTCATAACTTTTATTGACGATAGTGCTCGATATTGCTATGTTTACTTAACAGTAAAGATGAAGCAATAGACGCATTCAAGCAATACAAAAATGAAGTTGAAATGCAACTTAACAAGAAAATCAAAATGATAAGAAGTGATAGGGGTGGTGAATATGAATCTCCTTTTGAACAAATATGTTTAGAATATGGAGTTATTCATCAAACAACGGCCCCTTACACGCCCCAATCCAATGGGATTGCAAAAAGAAAGAATCGTTCATTAAAGGAGATGATGAACGCATTATTGATAAGTTCTAGTTTGCCACAGAACTTGTTGGGTGAAGCCGTTCTTACGGCTAGCCGAATACTAAATCGATATAGCAAAACACAATCCATTCCATATGAAAAATGGAAAGGAAGGAAGCCCAACTTGAATTATTTTAAAGTGTGGTGGTGTTTGGCAAAAGTGCAAGTTCCTAAACCCAAAAGGGTAAAAATAGGACCGAAAACCGTTGATTGTGTTTTCATAGGATATGCGACTAATAGTAAAGCATATCGATTTCTGGTTCATAAATCAGAAAATCCCGATATTCATAATAATACGGTTATAGAATTAGATAATGCTGAGTTCTTTGAAAATATATATCCATATAAAAAGGAATGTGAGTCAATTGGTGAAGGATCTAAACGACCTCGGGAAGAAACAAAAGAAAGTACACTTAACCAGGAGGATCCAAGACGTAGTAAACGTCAAAGAACATCTACTTCATTTGGACCAGATTTTGTGATTTTTTTATTGGAAAATGAGCCCCAAACATTTAAAGAAGTTATGTCTTCTTCGGAATCATTGTTTTGAAAAGAGGCAGTCAATAGTGAAATAGAATCCATATTGAACAATCATACATGGGAATTGGTTGATCTTCCTCCTAGAAATAAACCGTTGGGTTCTAAATGGATCTTTAAGAGGAAGATGAAAGATGATGGCACTATTGACAAATTTAAGGCAAGACTTGTGGTCAAAGGGTATAGACAACGAGAAGGTCTTGACTATTTCGCTACATACTCGATCATTACAAGAATTACGTCCATACTAACGTTAGTAGCGTTAGCTACAGTTTATGGTCTTGAAATTCATCAAATGGATGTTAAGACAGCCTTCTTATGTGGAGAGTTGGAGGAAGAAATCTACATGGAACAACCTGAAGGGTTTGTGGTTCCAGGTAAAGAAAAGAAGGTCTGTAGACTTGTTAAGTCCCTTTACGGATTAAAACAAGCACCCAAACAATGGCATGCGAAATTTGACCAAACAATGTTGTCAAATGGGTTTAAGATAAATGAATGTGATAAATATATGTACATTAAAAATATTTCAAATAACACAGTCACTGTTTGCTTATATGTGGATGATATGCTCATAATGAGTAATGACATTGCCAACATAAATGCTACTAAGCGTATGCTAACTAGCAAGTTTGATATGAAAGACTTGGGAGTTGCTGATTTAATTCTAGGAATTAAGATCCATAAGACTTCTCAAGGTCTGGCATTGTCACAATCTCATTATATTAAGACAGTACTTAAAAATTCAAGCACTTGGGCTTTAAAGTTACAAAGACTCCAATTGACGTGAATCTTACATTAGCAAAGAACAAAGGCCAAAGCATATCACAATTGGATTATGCTCGTGTGTTGGGTTGCTTAATGTACATCTTGAATTGTACACGACCAGATATAGCTTGTGCTATAAGTAAATTGAGTCGATATAGAGCAATCCAGGCCAATCTCATTGGATGGCCATGAAACGAGTTTTGGGGGTATTTAGTACTACCCAGGACTTTGCTTTGCACTACACTAAATATCCTGCGGTCATTGAGAGATACTGTGATGCAAATTGGATCACCGGATCAACTGATTCCAAGTCCACAAGTGGATATGTATTCACTATTGGTGGAGGAGCGGTATCTTGGAAGTCGTCCAAACAAACTTGTATTGCCCGCTCTACAATGGAGGCTGAATTCATAGCCTTAGATAAAGCCGGTGAAGAAGCTGAATGGCTCCGGAATTTCTTGGAAGATATTCCATTTTGGCCCAAACCGTTGGCACCAATATGCATACATTGCGATAGTCAAGCGGCAATTGGAAGGGCTGGGAGTGTTATGTATAATGGTAAATCTCGTCATATACGACGAAGAAGGGATGAGTGATACATCTGGCGAGCGCCGGTGAAGAACGCAAGCAAAGCTGGAGCAGACATAAAACCGTTAGACAATTACTCTCTAGAGGAATTATCACAATTGACTATGTAAAGTCAAGTGATAATGTGTCGGATCCACTTACAAAAGGCCTAACTAGAGAGGTAGTTGAGAAGTCATCAAGGGGAATGGGACTGTGGCCGAGAACAAGTCATAGTGGCGGTAACTCTACCTAGAAGACTGGAGATCCCAAGATCTAGGTTTAAGGAGATCAAACAAAGTCATTAATGACGGTTCGACATTGTCAACTAAACTTTTGGTCCATTCTCGTGATGAGACAATGTTCAGTACCAAGGATAAAGCATTAACGCTTTTTAATGATTTCTAAATTTGATACAGGGTATATCAAATAGTGTATCTATGGGATGACACGTTTAGGAATCACCTATGTAAGTGTGAAGTGTTAGCCGCTTCAAGGAGAACTTTGTAAGGCCGGTTCTTTACGCACTTATGAAACCAGACGGTGTTAATGGCTGAAACGAATACAACAATGAGAACCAAAGACGATTAAGGGTTGGTTGTGTGACTTGTGGTAGTCTAGGTAAACACCAAAGTTCGACAGTTCAAAGATATCAAATCTACCGATTGATCGAGTATATCCGACATAAGTTCACTACGGAAAGTTCAAAGGAAAACCTACTTATCCAGATGCAATTAATCCTTGCTTGCGAATCACACAGTTTTTCATGCATACTTTCGTGATATAGCCATTCCCCACTCATGTGGGGGATTGTTGGGTTTTTTGTATTTAATATATTAAATACATAAAAGAGGATGAATGGGAAATGGAGGGAAATGAAATTTTTGAGTGAAATTTTAAGTTTCCCCCCTTGGCAAATGGACATTGTCCCATATTGGAAGAGGAAGAGGTTTTTTATGGGTATATAAGCAATTGCACTTCTTCTAGCTCTTAAAGAGTTGAGAAGAAGGCAAGCGTCGCGCGTCGTCGTCGCTCGCTCGGCTCGGCTTCGGCTTCGGCTTCGGTCAAACGATTGATTGATTAACTTTTTGGACCAAATTTATTTGTTAATAGTAAAATATTAACAGAAATGTTATTAAATATTTATTTTAACAACAGAATATTAATATTAAAATAAATATTAATATTAAATCCTCCAATCCGTTTTTGCTGTTTTGGTAACAGAAAATTAACTACCCTCTTCAATTTTTCCTCTTTATTGTTGAGTAAATAGCCATTTATGTAATGGCATTTATGCTGTGGCCGTTTTGCATAAACAGTCATTCTGAAGAGTTGCACCTCTTCAGATTCCAGGCCAACTTTGGCTATAAATACAAGGCTATTCTGCTCAGAATTTCCATACGATTTTCTGAGTTTCTCCTCCTTCTTCTGCATACTTTTAGTATCAAACAAAGCAACAATAAGTGTGATTTGCTACCGAACTTTGTGTTCGCTGAAACACTGGGGTTTGTAGTGGTAGGAAATAATCCATAACCTTGGGTACTAGGAGGGGATTAAATTCCTTAAGGAAACACTGTGAATTCAGTGGGCTCGAATTGGTTTTCTGTTATTTCGTTGTTCATTTCTGTTTATGTTCATTTATATTTCCAGAATTATTTTACAAATACAGTATACTAACAACAACTTACCATTACTCCAAGACTCTCCTTCAATATAAATACCGGATACCTGAAAGGAAACTAAAAAGAAAGTTGTTCGCTTGGCACTATTGGAAAAAATTCAAAAGGAAGCAAAGAAGTTCTCTATGTCTTCACGAGAGTTGGTTTTTGCTTAAACGACAAATATGTAGCACATGGAACGCCTATACATCGAGGTTGATAGTTTGACATAATTTCCATTGAAATTTCGAACAAATAGGTGTAATAGTATATAGAACATTAATGATTTTTTGTAGAAATTATAGAGTATAATTACTTTTTGAGAAGAACTATAACAGAGTTTTCTTCTCTTTTGGTAATAAATCTTAAGAGAAGATTGTGCCTTTTGAAATCAACAGTCAATGTAAGATTTAGATGAACTAATTTTTTTGGGGCAAATCAACATATTACCAAAATTTTGACATCTTTATAATATCAGCAATTATACTCTATATTGAAAAATGACACCTAGCTAAGTTCATCAAAGATGTAAATATATCATGGAAAACTCCTTTATAAGGACTCAATAACGTATTATGAGCCCGTTTGGATGGCTTATTTTAAGTAACTTTTAAGCCAAAATAGCTTTTAAGCCATAAATTAGGAATTTTAACTTTTGACTTTTGACTTGTTTTTGTCATTTTAGCTTAAAAACAAGTGTTTAAAAGTACTTTTCTTACTTTATCCAAACACTACAAAATGACTTAAAAGCTATTTTGGCTTAAAAGCACTTAAAATAAGTCAATCCAAACGGGCTTATATGAGTTTTTTTACATAAGGGAGCTTACACCACTGTGTCTTTTAATTAAGGTTTCTCTAATAATTATGGAATTCCTGCATTTAGTAGTACCTAAAAAAGGGCAGCCGGTGCACAAGGTATCTCGCATTTACGCAGGGCCCGAAAAAAGGCTTCACCCAAGGGTTGATGTAGACAGTATTGTTTACCCCTAAATCGGATAACAATTAAATTTGTACGCGATTTTAAGGATACGTGATTTGATTCAATACAAATAATCAAGAATATTAGATAGACAAGTTAAAGATGAAATAAACTATCAAACTAGTTGTAATGTTATGGCCGAGCCAAAACTTAAATTGAACAGTGACCTCGTCTTCGATTGAACCCTTGGTTCGAACCCAGTTGCGAATGAAGAATAGAACAATTAAATAAGAACTTTAGCAATAGCTAAAAGGTAGAAAAATAAATTTGTATTGCTTTGATTTGCGTGTTACAGTGTGTGTGTTACGAAAGAAAAATTCCCCTTTTATATAGTATGATAATTTCATCCCTAGTATAAGTCTAAAAAAGGTAAAAATCTTCCTTTCTCGTTAATTATTGAACCATAACCAACATCGAGCGACATCCGCGCCGTGATATCCGGTTAGGTAGAATATAGTTATTGATCCATAACCGACATCGAGCGAGATCCGCGGCCGTGTATCCAGTTAGGTGCAAATATCACGGCCCCACTATCCGTCGTGCGTAATCGTACGTTTACTGTATTTCCTGAGGCCTTAGAACTCGTTCTGGGCCCGAGGCGCGTTGCTTTATCATACGCGATGATGAGCACATCGTTCAGCTTTTATGGATCTCGATACGACGGGCTCCCAGCCTCGATTTCAATCTCGTGCGTCCATCCCTTCTTCCATTTTCTTCACCGGAAAATCGGGTAGGCATTATTCCTGATTTTACCCGTATACAAGCATATCCTAATGCAAACATTAATAGCTACTTTCACAGCTCGAACTCATGACTTATAGTCACACGGAAATAATTTCTCTGCTTAGCAGAGGCGTAGGCACCTTGCTTGAAGCGCTGTCACGTGACACCACTTCGTCGAAATTTTTCATAATCTGTATGTATAAACAATGAATAAAAATAAAATATTGGGTATGAATATATTTTTAAAAAAAAAAACATTTGCCATTACGTTAATTTATCCATTTGTTAATTCTTCAAATATTGACACAATTACAAAAATTTCTGCCCTATTTAGTACCTACCACATCTATATAGAGAGTTAATGTTAATTCTCGAGTATGAAAATCATTTAAGTCGGCATGAAGAAAAATATGACCCCGAACGTATTAAATTTCAGCAATCATGTGTTTT
Organism: Nicotiana attenuata; assembly: GCF_001879085.1. NCBI lineage: Eukaryota > Viridiplantae > Streptophyta > Magnoliopsida > Solanales > Solanaceae > Nicotiana > Nicotiana attenuata. The sequence goes on along the minus strand of NC_032000.1, from coordinate 3,167,625 downwards.
TTATCCATAGTTTTAGGAATAACATGTTTTTTTTTTTTTTTTCGCAGTGACAATTTCTCTACCAATACTAAAAACCCATAAAAGAAAATGGATCACTTCTTAATTCGTCAAATGAGGCTGACTTTTCGATTAATTAGTCAAATATTTTGATTTAAAATTTTAACCTACCAATTTTTGTATTTGTCTCCCGGAAGTCATCCTATTAGTCTAAAAAGTTTTCACTTGAATAGTGAGTATTTTCAAGGCTAATTTTTGTGGAAGGCTCTTCTAGAAATGCACTTAGGCTTCATTTGTTTTTGTTAAAATTAAAATCTATGAATTTGAATATATTTTTTATTATAAAAATGCTCTCTTTATATCGATCAAGCACTATCAAGTTCAAGACCTTTGTTTTCAGTATCTGAATAAGTATAATTTATCTTTACTTAAACTCTAATAATATAAGATTTAAATAAAATTAAATATTATATCTATAAACTATTGAAATATTCTTATTTTAAATGGTATTGTAAAAACTGTGTGATGAAACATTTTAAAAGTTAGCATAGGAACATAACCTCGAGGAGATCTAGAAATTTTTACAATTTCATAATTAGAACATCCAGTTAGACCGTAGGTAGTAATTAAAGTCATATTCAAAAATTTAATTGTTTATAACGTAAACAAAATTATCAGTCTACCACAATTTACCTTTACCTAGTATAATGATTATATAATAAAAGATTTACATGCATTCATGATTTTACGTGTATTACAAAGAATAATATTTTATAGGTTGCCATATCCAATTTGCAGACTTTGCAAATGAGAACAAGTCCATGTTTGGTGAAGTTTCGATCATACCATCAAAGGATGTGGTGCAGTGAACGGGACTGCTCCTCCCTTAACCAGAGGTCTCGAGTTCGAGCCGTGGGTATGGAAAAATCCTTGGTAGGGAGCGCTTCCTTCTGAATAGGGCCCTACGCGACGCTAATCCGAATATAGTCGGGCTCCAATGTGAGTACCGGACATCGGATGAGAAACCAAAAAAAAAGAAGTTTCGATCATTTCTCTTATATGAAAACAGTCAAAAAAGCACATGAGATGAAGACAAAAATGGGATTTGTCACCCTTCACGGATCCACACCATGATTTACGTACGTGTTATCATTACCCCAATCTTAATTAATTATAACTAATTAACCAATGAGATTACCTTAATTTTAAATTATAGCCTTACCAAATTACTCTTGTACTCATATTTCCCACTATTCACGGACTTGCTTGCTCTTCTTTCTTTCTTTTTTAACTTATTTTCTTTTAGTTATTTGTGAAAGAATATGAACGAGATCGAGACGACGAGCGCGTATTTTAAATTATCGAAACTTTTGAGAATTAAAAATCACATCATGACAAGCTTTATAAATTATGCCTTTATATTCACATTAATATAATGAACTTAATCATTAGAATATTGAGGGCTAAGCTAGCCCATGAGCTACGGATACGGCCGAACCCGGTAGATTTGGTTCAAGCCCTCTATTTATCTTATGAAATTCATTAAATATGTATTAATTATTAATTTAGAACCTAGCTCCGCCTCTGAGAATATTTGTTTGCCACTAAATGGACAAAGCCAATAGCGAAACTATGAATTTCTAAGGGTGTTCAGAATTTAATACGATATGTTTGATCGGAAAAACAAAAGAAGAACACAACACACAAGACAAGGGAAAAAGACTAAAAACAAAACAAAACAAAAAACTTTTTACAATAATGTTTTTCAAAATTGTAAAAAGAGTCGCCATTTTAAAACCTGCACTCATTCTTTGACCCATAAATACAAACTCCAAGCAAACAACAAACAACTACTACTCCTCCTTATTCAATACCCATGTTGCCATTTATGCTCAACTCGTGCCAAGATTTCAAGAGGGTTCCAAGAAACATATCCACAATTAAAAAAAAAATAAAGCCCCAAAACGAGCGTTATTTACTATAAATATTGTTTCTAATTATTTGGTTGTTAGATCTGAATATATATAAAATAGAAAAGAAACAGAAACTGAAGCCTACAACAAGTCACAAAGATAAAACAGAAAAACAAAAGGCAAAAATGGGGAACAGTCTCGGAGGAAAAAAGACAACAAAAGTGATGAAAATCGATGGACAAACAATGAAATTCAAGACACCAATTTATGCAAACGAGGTTCTAAGAAATTATCCTACTATGGTATTATTAGAATCCGAATCAGTAAAGCATTTTGGGGTCAGAGCAAAACCATTGGAACCACAACAAGAGTTGAAATCCAAAAGGCTCTATTTCCTAGTTGAGTTACCTAAGTATCCCGAAGAGAAAACCCCGAGGAGGGTCCGTTCAGGGATCCAAATGAGCGCGAAAGATCGGCTCGAAACCCTAATGTTAGCACGGAGATCTGTGTCTGACTTGTCAATCATGAAGCCTACCAGTATTATGACAGAAGAATCGTCGTATCATAATAACTTTACTTCAGCCTCACTCCTTAATAAGTCGGAGAACGGTGGTGGGCCCGTTAGGGTAAAGTTGAGGTTGCCTAGAGCTGAGGTGGAGAAACTGATGATGGAAAGTAAAGATGAAGGAGATGTTGCCGACAAAATTATGCGACTTTGCTTGGTCAATTACAATGGTGGCGGCGGCGGCGGCGGCGACATGTGTCATAATAGAAGTGGTCCGTTGTTAGAAGAACAAAGTAATTGGAAGAATAATAATGGAGGAATAATTAAGAAGGGAATCAGATCTCGAGAGGTAATGTTCTCTTCCTTACAGACATTGATCCACTTTTCATGTTATGTTTAGTTTTACATTCTTTTTTTGTCCATGTTCTTATCATGAATGAGTTAGTAATATTCATCGATGATTTTAAAAACAATTACACTATCAAGCCACGTATTATTGTAATATTTATCAAGATTTATCCGTAGATGATTTGACATTATAAAAAATTACATTCAGTATATAGGTTAAACTCTAAAATAAAATTAATTAATTAATTAGTAGTATATAATAAATGTAGTTTAAGTTAAAATAATTTACGTTTTTTTAGTAAAAGAATAACTCAATTTGTAGACTACTACATGATCCTATAGAGTAGCTGTGATCATGATATAATCAAGTTATTCAAAAAATATTTACTCGAACATGATGTATATATCAAATTAATAAGTGATGAATGATATATATGTCATATGTGTCTTTTACGTATTACATGTCATTTAATCATAATTAATACATACACAAAAGAAATTATTCACTTAAACATGATATATTAACATGGTTTTTGGTGCATGGACCTCATTTGAGTAAGTTTTTTGGTAAAATTATTCTTTTATTGTGTGATACATTTTTAGTGGGAAAAAAATAAGGCAAATTTTAGTAAAAAATAGGTATATGGAAACTTTTCTAGTTTCTCAATACTTCTCTAGTGCAGGGGCGTACGCAGAAATTTTTATAAGCGGTGTCGACATTTAAAGACGTGATCAACTGAACCAATTATTGTAATGATATCATATTAAAAATTTAAAAACACAAACTATAATATATGAATAAAACACAATTCATTTACATTACTACAATTCTACTTAACAAGTTTTCAATATTTTAAATGTATTATAATAGTCTTATTAGAATTAATAATAAATACTCTTTTATATAACGCATCAAACATCACTTAAAAACACGCCACTCATTTGATTCTGTAAATAGCATGCCCAATTCTCAAAATCGCAACTTGCACCTAATAGCTAAAATAATTACCTTAAAAATAATTTATTGTGGCTCAAATATTGTAAGCACATCATGATTTACTGGTTTTGTTTTTCTTTTTTCTTTTATCTTTTTAGCCGTGATAAAAAATTTCTAAAATTACCAAGAGCTATCACAACTAGGAATCGAACTCCAAACCTTCCTAAGAAAAGAACACCGCTCGACCAACTGAGCTAGGAGCACTTTCTGTTAGGCAGTGTCACTTTATTTTATTTGTATGCATTTATCTTTTAGTATTCATATATTTAATAAAATTTTCCGACCAAGCGGTGTCGGATGACACCGCTTGAGTCAAGGTGCGTCCGCCCCTGCTCTAGTGTTGTCTTTTGCTCATAATTCAGAAACTACATGGTCAAATCAATTTTGTTAAATTACATGAGTATGAAAAGGTTTCCCTTTATTGAATTTAATTTCAAGAATGACTGCTTCAATCTGAAATTCTAATTTTATTTCAATCATCAACCAAAGTCAAACTTTGATGACTTCAACGCTTTCTTCTTTATATTAATTTTTGTATGCATACGGAGAATAAAAATATAAAATACAGTCCTTTTACCTATTAAAAAAAACAAGAAACTGGTTACTGGAAAAGGAAATTTTGTTTCCATATGTGATAAGATAAAGTATACGTGCATGTACGTAATGCTAGAAAATATTAGTAACTACATTTTTAAGACCAATTAAAAGAAAATAAATGAAAAGATTGAAGTTGAAGTGTGAAGTGCCTTATCAACTAATTCGTTACCTAACGGCTACCAATATTAATTTTTAATAATCTATTTAAGTTTTTGTCAACTATCATCTGAGCATTATACATCATTTTTCTTTTATGGATAAGGTTTACATGAGTTTGTGGATGATATCAAGAATAATTCCCAAAAGAAAAATTATTATTAAAAAAATTTGAATTTCTGACGGACGTTTTTTTTAAAAACGTACATATTAAAAAACGTCGAAGCTATTTTCGACGAATACAATCCTGGCAGATTTTGCAAAAAATGTTTGTGTTTCTAGTAGTATATTAAGTTCCGCAATTGAGATGGTTCGAACTCAAATTCAAATTTTAGGAATGAATTTTTAAAAATAGTCAGATTTACAACTGGTCGTTCAAAAATAGCCCAATTTTAAAAGTAATTAAAATTTAGCCACTTTTTATGTAAAGATAAATCTGAGCGAAAACACTGTTCAAAACCCGAAAAATACTCCAGTATATTATGCTGGAGTTCCAGCATATTATACTGGAGTTCCAGGATAGCATGCTGGAACTCCAGCATAATATGATGGAGTTCCAGCATAAATGCACTAGAACTCCAGCATAATATATTGTAGTTCCAGCAAGTATAATGGTTCAGTATAATATACTGGAGTTTGGAGCACCAGTGCTCCAGTCTCCAGTATATTATACTGGAGCCAGCAAAGTATACCGGTCCAGCATAATATGTTGGAGTTCATACACAAGTGCACCAAACTCCAGTATATTATGCTGGGCCGGTCTCTATTGCAGCAAAACTGTGGCTATTTTTCATTGACTTGGTAAACGCTGGCTATTTTTGATTGACCAATCCGAAAACTGGCTATACCGTGAAATTTTGGCGAAGTACTATACGTAAAAATAGCACGGGCTAGCCAGTTTTCGGACTGATCATTCAAAAATAGCCAGTGTTTGCAAAGTCATTGAAAAATAGCCACTATTTTGCTACAACACGGAAAGTTCCAGTATAATATACTGGAGATCGGTGCACCTGTGTATGAACTTCCAACATATTATGCTGGAACTCCAACACGCGGGAAGTTTCAGTATAATATACTGGAGAAGGGAGCACCAGTGCTCCAATATACTGGAGTTCCAGTATATTATACTGGAGTATTTTTCCGAATTTTGAACAGTATTTTTGTTCAGATTTATCTTTACATGAAAAGTGGCTAAATTTCGATTACTTTTAAAACTGTGGCTATTTTTGAATGACCACTTGTAAATGTGACTATTTTCTAATTTTTCCCGTACTATACTCTTCCTTGTGAACTTACCTAATATAAATTTAAATTAATCGGGTCAGTAGAAATAAGCAGTGTGGAGAGTGTAACAAACAGAATTGGCTATATACCAAACTAAACCAAACTTCTACTGACCAGAGACATGTGTCTGGCTTTAATTTGACTGCCTAGCAAACGTAATAGATTCCCAAAAAATTTAATTAAAAAAAAAAATCTTATGTCTATTCTATCATGCCAACCTCTAATTCTGATTGAAACTTCAAAAAAATTTAAATGGCCTTTTATGTGTGTGTGTGTTTTATATCAATGTCAATTGAATTTTATCTGTTGTTGACTTTTATGAGGGTATGTGTGTGTGTGTGTGTTATATCAATGTATTTAGCCACGATCACAATAAGGGAAGAGTTAGGTTCTTCTCTTCTTACTATTTTTGTTGGAGAAAAAGTATTCAATAATTACCATTTAGATAAAAAGAATTTGGGGTTCCAATTTACCACCCCCCGAGGGAGCTTTGGAGCAACGGTCAAGTTGCCTCCGTGTGATCTATAGATTACGGATTTGAACCGTGAACAGTGGCGGATGTACATTGATGGTCACGGGTGCTCAAGCACCCATTACTTTTGGAGTGATGAACTATTATTTATATAAAAAGCTAGTAATTCTTGCAAATATATTACTTGAGCACTCAGTCGTAATAGTAATTTTCAGATAAATAATGTTTCAGCACCCATGACTTAAAAATTCTAGATCTGCCACTGACCGTGAAATCAGCCAATGATACTTGTATTGGGGTAGGCTGTCTACAGTGGTGAAGCTAGGAATTTTCTCAAGAGTGTTCAAATTAGAAAGAAGAAAAAAAGATTCCCGACAAAGGGTGTTTAATATGTGTTATATACCTCTAAAATGTAATATTTTACCTATATACACAGTGTAATTTTTCAATGAAGGGTGGTCAATTGACCATCCTTATGACCATGTGGTTTCGCCCCCTGGTTGCCTACATCACACCCTATTGGGGTGCGGCCCTTTCCTAAACCCTGCGTGAACGCGAGATGCTTCGTGCAACGGGCTGCCCTGTCCTTTTAATTTACCTACCCAACGTCTTTAGAAACCGGAGTAAACCCCTAAAATAAGGATTAGACAAGCTGTTAATTACAATTATATTCTTATAAATTGTGTATAAGAATTTCCTTTTGTTAATCTTTTTTCTTTATTCAATGAAATGCAGAAACGTGTAGGGTTTTTGCCAATTACAGAAGGGGAGATTCAATTAGCAGTGGCTTCTTAACAAATTAAAGAGAAGAAAAAAATCCATTTATTATATGTCTTTTGTAGTGTACAAGTACTCCTCTCCGAATTCCCTAGCAGATTTTCTCAGTTATTTAGTATTATTTTCATGTATTTCTCATTTATGTATAGTACGTAGAATCAAGAAGCTGAGAATTATATGCTCTTGGTGAATTATGTGAGAGACTGCTTATTATATTACTGTTTTTTAATAACCTTAGTGTTTGGTCTAGCTTGCGCGCACAATATATTATTATTATATTCATTTTTAATTATTTTTAATTTTGAACCGTTCCTTGGTATGTCAAACAACCAAAAGAAAGCAAAGAACAAATTAAAATACATTCTGGATGTCGTAATTCATAACCTAATCCGAGTACCTCAAATTTTGTGAATTTACTCTTCTATAAGTCAAATTAGCCACTGTAGAGCGACAAATAGGCGATAAATTCAGGTATAAATAGCATGCGCTAGCCACTTTTCGGACTGGTCATTCAAAAATAGCCAGCATTTACAAAGTCATTGAAAAATAGCCACTATTTTACTGCAACACAGAAAGTTCCAGCATAATATACTGGAGATCGGTGCACCTGTGTATGAACTCCAGCATATTATACTAGAACTCCAACACGCGGAAAGTTCCAGCATAATATACTGGAGATTGGAGCACCTGTGTGTGAACTTCCAGCATATTATGCTGGACCGGTATATTATACTAGAACTCCGGTATATTATGCTAGAAGTTTAGTATATTATACTAGAACTCCAGTATAATATACTGGAGTTCCAGTATATTATGCTGGAGTATTTTCTGAATTTTGAACAGTGTTTTCGTTCAGATTTATCTTTACATGAAAAGCAAAATTTCTATTACTTTTGAAACTGTGGCTAAGCAGACGCACATTCAACGAAGCGGTGTCATGCGATATTACTTCGTCGGGAAATTTTATTAAATATATGTATTTATATTGTGAGAAAATAAATAAGTAGGAATAAATGACACCACTTAACAAAACCAATAAACAAAGGCTATTTCTTGTCTAGAAGTACGATAATTAAAGTTATTTATATCCGTTCTTGTATTGGTATCAAACTGGGTTTGTTGCTGTTGTATATCCGTTCTTGTATAAATTGCGACAGGTGAAAGATAGTTCAGCTAACTCAGCAGGTATCCCGTAAAATTAATCGAGATACATGTAAGATGGGCGATCTTCACGATTAAGAAAAATATTTGCTGCTTATATGTAGCCTCAATATTTGGTAGGATCACATGGACTCGACAAGAGAATGTGAAGCACACTATATAATAAGAAAAACAATAATGTTGGAGGATTGTTCTTAATCTTTTTCACATGGCAGACAAAATCTCTACACAAAAAATATTGTATCATAAAAGTCACAAAGTCAATTCTATTTTTCTTTTCTTCTCTTTTTTCACAAATAATTTCTCTTTTCTCCATACATAAAGTGAAGGATACAAAAGAAGTAACAGGAATAAAGTAGTGCTCAGCTCTTTCTTGAATGGTAATAAAGTTGATGCATGTTAAAAAAAAAAAAAAAAAAAGTGGAAAATGATTTGGAGTAATCCCATAGCCAAGATTAATTTATACTACTAATTATTTTAAGTTGAAGTTTAAGCTCTATGCACAATGAGTAATAATTACACATAAATTTTTATGATAAGCATTAACTATTAACCTGTAAAAATGAGATAACTAACCTATTATCAACAGCAACAACAATAACAACAACAAACCCAGTGTAATCCCACAAGTAGGGTCTAGGGAGGGTAATGTGTACGCAAATCTTACCCCCTACCTTTAATAAGACAGAGAGGCTGTTTCTGGAAGACCATCGGCTCGGGAGTATAACTAACCTATTATCGTAGGTTAAAATACACTAATGGGAAAAAAGCTTTACACTACTGCAAAAATACTATGCAGAGAGAAGACAACAACAACATCAACACAAGTGGAGTCTGGGGAGGGTAGGATGTACACAACCTTACCCCTACCCTGGAAGGGCAGAGAGACAGTTTCCGATAGACCCTCGACTAAAGAGGAGACGGAAGGAGCACTGATAGCAACTAATAGCAAGACAATATATTTAGAAAACTACTATGCAGAGAGAAGGGGAAGCCTAATGCAAATTGCTTTGCAATAAGTCACATTTGATTTCATTTACTCAATGAAGCTTTGTATAAATGTACAGATGGTCAAATGTACACTTTGCCACATTTCTTAATAAAGATGACAATCCCTACTTCTCATAAACTTTTCCAAGGGAATTTTAACCCCAGATGGCAAAACAAATATGAACCAACTGGAAAATATCTAACCTTCCTTCATCTGCAATTTTGTGCAATTAGGAAAGTTTGCTTATTGGCAGAAGGCTCAAAGAAAGAATATAATAAATTCAAGATTTTCAAGATGACCATTGATCTGGTACCGTGAGAAAATAGGTTGTCATCGCTTTTCTGAATCTTTTCTTGTATTGTAGTGGAGAAACAATAGTCGGGGATTCATTCTTCGGTCCTCCAAGTATGCCGGACGCCTTCACCCATGTCTCTAAGTGCTTGTCCCAAGTATATTGTCTCATGAAGTCTATGATGCCCAAGACTAACTCCTTCCGCTCTTCGTCAACCCCAACCAGCAAAGAGTAGTCCATCACATCAACAGACTGTCAAAAACAAAAACCTTATTCGATCATCGTTGAAATTTAGACACAGTTAAGAAAGAGGAAAATATGACAGCAAAATAGATTCACTGGCCGCGCTCCCTCAATTTGTTCATCACTCAGATAGCAAAGTTTCTCTTTTAACTTAGGAATCTATATCGCAATATTGAGAGATAGGAAGCAGAAGTTGCTTACTGCCAAAAAGGATGTATCATTCCAAACAGCTCGCTCTAAGCTTCTTTTTGCTTTGCTTCCAAGAAATATGGGTTTGGTATGCAATGTTTCTAAAAGATTCATATCTAGCAACACTTTGTTTGCGCCAGTTGTATCTGCATTGTAGCGAGATCGTAGAGAACCCTTGAGATCATAGACCCTCGAGATTTTTCTTTCAAAAAAGAGATTCTCCATCACAATTAAATCCATTTTTGTTTCCCTGCCGCCTTTCAAGTGTTTGACCGAAACCTAAAACATTGGATATGAATAGGAATAAGACTTGTGCTACAACTAAAAACTAGTTCGAAAATTAAAGCCACACCATTTTTCGATGTCACAAGGAGGAAGTTTATAGGACAAAAACATGAAAGGAAGTCGAACCTGGAATATTCCAAGAACTTTTGCAAGGCAAGTTGGACTTCGTGAGTTAATAGAATCTGTTATATATTTGAAATACTCTGGTGCAAATTCTTCAAAAGAGTCCAACTCAGTTTTCTGAACTTGTTTTATTATGAATCTTTCATCCAATGACTTGGCAAAATAAACATTGCTCTTCCCCCCTTGAGCACTCCATCTTTTACAACGGCTTAAGGAACGTACAAAATCAAGTTCATCCGGACAGCACTTCCTCCTAAGAGTATCAAACTGCTTTGCAAAGTAACAAGTGACAGAAAATTTGACCTTTCCCCCAGCCCTCGAAGATTCGTCATCAAAAGAGACCCTTAGGTGAGGAGAACTTTTTGAATCTGCAAATAGGGAAGTAATTGTACTGGAAGCATCTTCAGAACCATAGCTACCATAATGCATATAATCCATGTCGAGAGAGCCAAAAGACTGCCATGCCGAGAGACGAGGAGCCACTCCAGCCTCCTTATTGATGTCACTTGTGTTCCAACCCCGTCCAGACACGCTTGACTTATCAGTGATGTAATCATTATACACTTTCGAACAAAGTGCATAAGATATTATGCTAGTAGGTTCATTGTCATAAACAGCTACGACAACATCTCCATGTGAAACCATCAACCTAGCTCCGTCAGGTATAAGAGATGCATAAGAAATAAACGAGGGTGATGAACCCATAAGAAGATTAAACTTATGAGCTTCACTAGGTGACATCTGAGAATAACTTCTCTGAACACTGGAAACAGGGTCTCGGATCATATTCCTGTAGTCACCAGAAGCATGAAAAGACCTAATTGTTGATAAATGTAATGAAGAAGGCGGCAGTCCCTTCCTGATTCTTTCCTGAAGTCTCAGAGCAGAGTCAAAGGAGTGAACTCTTGCGGGTGACCGTAGCTTTCTAAAAGGAGGGTAATCAAGTTGACTAGGTGGTCTGAAAGAAGCAGCTTCAGATCCTCCTCCTTGTAGCATCAGAAGCAACTGACCTTTTTTGGGAGATCGATCTGTGCCAGTCCAAGCAGAATCTATCTGATCAGAAAGGGCTGATGCAGCTGAAGGAGCTCGTGCCAAGGATGTTTCAGTAACCACATTCTCTCCTTCCATCTGCATTTCCTGCGTTCTCTCACTCTCAGATGAGGTCAACATGGAGCTTTCGAGCTCACCAGAACCATAAGGTGATACACGAGTTTCCTCCTGTTCGGACTGCAAAGCTTTCTCGGTATATTCTTCCAAGTCTGAGAACTCAGGCACAGATTCTTCATAAACATGTTCAAGAGTGTCATTCTTCAGAAACATGTCCCTCCTCCAATCTATCAGCTCATTACAAGATCCAGAATCCTCTGAACCCACTGAACTAGAACTCTTTTCAAGAAAAGACTTCACGGACAAAAGCCGACGATCCCAAACATGCGAAGCAATCACGAGGGAGTGCCTCAAGCGATTCAGCTCAAGAATGTCTATTGCAGCCTGTCTTGGGTCGAAAGTTTCTTCATCATCCGGTTGAAGGAAGTCCTATAGCACAGGCAAACAGAAGGCAAAGCAGTAAGGAGAAAGACAGCACTTGTCGTGCATGATTAACTACATAATCAGCAGCAAAACTGCATAATTAAACTCATGAAAGGAAACTGTACAAGTATTAAAGAATGATGACCCGTTGTCTTACATAGTAATCGTTCTTTTCTTTCATAAGCAGCTCCTTTAACTCCATGATGCAGTCATTCAACTGAGTTGTATCTGATAGTTCACATTCTAAAGAGGAACTTTTCTCTTCAATCCTGCGAAAGGCACTTGATATTTCTGCGTACAAAGCTTTGGCTTTACACAGTAACTGCAGGAAAGACAAGACATGTCACATAGAGCTATTGTAAGCAAAAATAAAACAACCAAAGATATTACAAATACTCAGAATTTTTCAAGATAGCCAGGGAAAGTATATATCAATTCTGGCACCTCAGCTGCTTCTTTTCTTAGCCATTCCTGTTCTGTGTAGCCACTAAACTCAAGAGTTAATGGGGGCAGACGAACTGACAGAATGTCAATGGGAGAATAGCGGAAGAATGCAACTATACTTCCACACCTGCAAAGCAAAGTCTAGTTTATTCTCTAAACAGCAAGATGGTGAAGCAATGACTGAATAATCACAGTGATTTCAAACTGTAGGAGAAGCCAACCCTATTCTTAAGAAAAGTACTAAACAGTACACACCCATAATATCGGAGGCAGTCTCTTTGCAGAGAATGACCACAGCTAGCAACACGGTTAGCAGTTGCATGATTTGAAAAACTAAGTTCCAAGAACTTCCCAAACGAGAGTCCCCAAGCCGCATCTGACATTATTACTCTGCGAGTCGCTGGTGGAACTCCCTCTATTTGTGCACACTTAAGACATCGATGCCACATCCAAATCTTTTTGTCCCGTTCACCAGGAAGCGAACTCACCGAGGGAAGGCGTCTAACGTTTATGGTAAGATTCCCCTGCTGGTGTGTATAGCAGATGACATGAGCCTCAGCTGGCTCCTTGCATGATTGACAGGAAGACATCTGACAGCATGAAGTGCAATACAAAAATAGCATGAAATTATTATGGGTAAGGGAATATCATGTATTGTTGAAGTTAGGGACAAAACAATGATTGCTACCTGACCAAAAAGATCATCCTGAAGATATCGCCCAAGTGGCTTATCAAAGGAGCTATAAAACTTGATGCGAAGGAGCCGAGAACGTTCACACACACTTCCATTTAAAACACATCGACTAGAGAAGGACACTAGTATGCTTTGACGACTGTCAGCAGTTGAATAGAATTCATTGGAGGCTTTGTTTTCATCTGACTTATCAAGCTTTGCCAGCTCTCCTAGTTCTCCGGGTTGACTCTCTTCTTGACCTGAAGTTTCTAGCGATCCTTCATCAGTTTGATCTTTGATTTCAACAAAATCAACAGGTCTCATATCATGCGCAAGAAACGGTGCTAGATTTTCAAGCTCTGCGATAGAGAGAACATCTCTTGCTCCACAGTCATCTAGGTTAGATTGATCGCCGCATTGAGGGTAATGATGCTCCAACAATGACTCTGGTAAAACTACCTCCACACTACAATTGGCAGATCCTAGTTGAACATGTGGGTCATTTGCAACTGTCTGCACTCTTGCAGCCACAGCAGAATGAGAAATCGCTGAGATAGCATTATCAGCAGATGTACTCTCGGGTGCTGCAGACGCTTTAGGTAGACTAGCACCCTCATCAGCAAGGAACGATGTCTCAAGAGACAGATGATATGCAGCAAATACAGCATACTGAACGACCTTCTTCAGCTTCTTCAGCTCTTCACGACATGAGCCCCTTAGCAAGACCTACATATTGTCAAATGGAAGGATAAGTAACCCTATATATCTAACTTCAACATTTGATATACAAATAAAGGTACAAGACAATATCTTGTCAACTTTGCACATAGCTTGAGTTGAAACTCGCAAACCCCAGATTGGTAGAAGAAAAATGATGAGAGCTACGCATTTAGTGACGAGGGAACCCCATTGAAGTTTCACATCAAATTTAAACCAATGTTCACAATGCTATTAAAAGCGAAATGCTTATAAAAGCATCAAATGTTTCCAAGGCTTCAAGCTCAAAGCACAAGTAAAGCGCGTGTGTTTTATGTATACAATGCAAGAAATTATATATGTAAGCACACAAAACCTGCTTGGAGTAAGAATTGAAAAAGAAATGGCTATTAAGTTAAATATATGAAGTGAAACATCTTAACTAAGTTCAAAATAACAATTTAAATTTCTTAATCAGATGTAAAGATGAAATTTTTGTTTTCTACTTCGAAATTGGTGACCGGAAGGGAAATGTACAAATGGCACAAAAAATCATCATAAATGCCACAACATGAGCATAACCATAGGGGAACCCACCTGTATAAACATATACTTAGAGCAAGGTGGTCAAAGGTAAATAGATGCATGATATAGGTAGTAGTTTAGAAGAACTTTGCATGCTCAAGGAAGTAAAAAAGACAAGTATGCCAACCGGTATGCATTATTTAAATCGTATTTAAAACTTCAAATAATTAGAATTTCAGTAGACCAATAATGGATTGAGGCAGGGGAAAATACCGTGCAACCTAAACGCCTAGGACAACCATCAAAAAACATCAGAGTTTTTGATGGCCTCTTGTTTAACTGGTTGGCATGTTCATGCTCTTCAGAAACCTTTTCTAAGCGGAAGAGTTCGCAATGTCCCAATCTTGTTGTGGCTATGTTATCAATGGATGGGGTTACAAGAGCACCAGTGCACCTGGCTATCCGCTCTAGCAGTGGCCCCTTAACATTTAACACCAAAGAGATCTCTTTTGCCAGTAGAAGCTCCTGAGCATATGAAGAGACGCTTTTCTCCACAAGCAGCACATTAGGATGGTGAGCCTCTATTCTTGAAACGATCATCTTCAGGTGCTCCTTTTCCTGTTAGGAGAACAGAACATTTTAATCTTGTCTCTGTTTGCTCTTATCTCACCGATTAACAGATAAAAGATCAACTAAAAACCTGTTGCAATAAGGTGTCAAAAGATGCCAACTGATTGGCAGATCTTTGGTACTCAAGTGCACCTAGTAAGATAAGTAATCGGGCATTTTTGTACTGTGAAGTCATGCGCTTGTGTTTGATATTCTTAGTACAAACTACTCCTTTAACGAGGGCGCTGCATTGAACCAAAACTCAATCATGAATCTAACAAAACAAGACTGAACCCACCAGGTTTTCACATGATCAAAAAAATGGAAAATTTAATTCATGTGGTAAGAAGAGAAAAATTTTACCTTTCACTTCGGCTTCCTGAAGCTACGCACTTGACCTTTACATAATCACCTGGATCCATGCTGCCTCCTTTACTAGTATCTGGCTTCACATAATTTGCAGCTTGCCATGCTATTGATGTAACTATGTCAATCCAGTCATCAGTGCTGCCTTCCTTCCCTGAATTTATACCTTCACCTTGCAATAGCTGCAAGACAAGAGCCCTGAAATGACCGTGTACAACAGCTCGTAATGGTTCCTTGTGATCCGCTTGTTGTTTCTCCTTTGCAGCGAAAATGCTGGCAAGGCTCCCACTGGAAGAAAATGCTGCAGAACTCTCTCCGATTTCATCATCCTCATCATCATATGTAAAGAAATTATTTTGTGCCTCGTCATCTTCATCATCAGGTGGAGGAGGAAACCATAGACGACCATTGTTTTCAAAATCCAATGGTTTTTGCTGCTTCTCAAACTGGTCTCGGTAAATGGACAAATTGTCAACACAGTTGTCAGCAGTCTCTGGATCCTCATTTCCTTTCTCAAGCCTTCCTAAAACAGTCGACGCTTCATGATCAAGGGGACCATCATTCCGAGACATTGAGGTCTCTTGTTGGTGCTGTACAGAATGCCCAACTCTATTGGAAATAAAACGAATCCTAGAGGGGCTTTTTGAAGGACTAGATCCAACTGATCTGAAACGGTAAAATTCATGTCTAGTACTAACACTACTTGATTCTATATCAGAAGTATCATGACAATAGTCACTTGATGGGCTAAAAGAATGATCCATGAAGTCCCCTCCTTCATCTTCGTCACTCCTACAATAATAAGCAAAAAGGTAAAGATTTCTTAGTTCAAGGAAGCAGCTTTGAAAACACAAGTTGAACATATGTTTGCAATCTCATAAAATCTATGTAGCTTCTGGTGATGGGTTATTTTTTTCCATAAAACCAGTAGGTTTTACTCAGTAGTCAAATTAACATATATGAAGTTTGTCTACTCTTTGTTCAATGTAGCTTGAGTGCTACCGAGTACGGTGGCAGGTGCCCAGTCAAGTTGCAGGATGAAAAGATTTGGGATGGGGAAACGATATTTGGAAGGTCGCACCATTGTTATGTTCTACATGATGTGGAAAAAGAGTACATAAAGATTTTTCAAGGAGTAAAGAAGCCCATATGGAGAATTAGAAGCTCTTTAGTGCTTGTAATTTTTTGTGTCCAAAAAAAAACAATCCCTTTTGTTCAGAAAGCTATATAGATTTGTCGGAAATTTAGTGATACAGCACGAATGTGAAGTTTTTGGCACCATTTTGGTGCGACGAAATGATCTTTTTACTTGCAAATAAGATAATAAAAAACTGAAAAAAACAGATAAAAGTTAACATCACGTGCCGAATATCTTGGAACAAGACTCTAGCCTTTACACATAAGATTTTTGCAACATCAGCTACTTTAAGCCAAGCCAAATCTTGGGATAGATCCAAATCTCTTTTTGAGAAAACAAAGTAAAACCAAGCTTTATACCCACAATTACGGAAACTAAAACACTAAATCAACAATTAGTTAACAGGTTGATCCTGCCATATTTGATGTTTCATTTAGTATATTAGCATACATGGAAAACACAAGATTTCACCCTGGAATAATTACAAGGAAATAAAGAAATCCAACAAATATTAAACCAGTTTGTTACCTGCTAGGCGAGTGACGCAAAGACACTGAAGATGGATGACTTGAAAAGGCTGTAAAACTACTCTTACTTGCATCATGTGGAGAATAACCATCAAATCTGTCACTACTGAAATCTGGTGACGGCGGTTCTGGGCTTTCTCTCGGAGATTCAGAAGGATAAACTTTGTCATTAAACTTCCTCGTGCTTTTATGACAATTGCTTAAGTCCAAACAAAATTTGCAAGTCTTGATATCAACCGCAGCCCTCACCAAGCTTTCTGATTCTCCTGATCCAGATGCAACAACATCCGAAGAGCCAAAAATGCGCACACAATCATTGCAGAATACTCGACTGCATCTTAAGCAATGGAACTTGAGGCAAGAATCAGTAAACATCATCTTGCATTCATAACAGGTTTTGCAACTGTCAACATCCATATCACGTCCGCCAGCCAATGAAGTTGGATCACTCGTACCCCACGATATCCAAGTCCTAACCTTCTCTATCAAATCCAGCAGTGAACTATCAGGTACTCCCATATACCAGAAATCACTCGCCAAGTATACCAATAATTGGCCTCAATTAGATAAGCCTGTCTACAACTCTTCTTCTCCTAATCTAAGAATTTTTGTAATCTGATTTCTTGGTGTTAAAAGAAGAAACTCTATCAAAATATAATGGAATCCATAATCCACAATAAAAATGGTGGATTCAGGGTTATATTTAATGTTTTTTTCTTTAAAAATGACACAAAAAGCAGTAAGCTTTTCCCCAGAAATCACTAAATATCCTTAAGGGGAGAACAGATTACAACAATCTATTTCACACTGAATTTTGATATATACAACCAAAATAGCTTGAAACTTATGACAACAAAAAGATTGAACCTTTGACCAATCTGTCGACTCAAACCTAAAACCCAACTCAACCAATCCCAGAATCATCAAGATTTGATCCCAAGATCAAATTTTTCATTAAAATCAAGATCAGATCCAGAGTTCAGCACCCAAATAACTACTGAACAAGACTCATATCAGATTCTGCAATTAAATCCTCTAAACCCCAGATAACAATATTTAGAGATAAATAAACAACCCCACCAAAAAAGGAAGAAACTTTTGCAACTTAGTGAGAAATTAAGAGAACCCCAGATCAAGAAACACAAGTATAAAGATTGTTTGGGTATAAAAATTGAAACTTTTTTAGCAAATACAGATTTGTGAGCTGATTATTTAGTCTGCCAAAACCCCAGAGAGAAATATTTAGAGATAAATAAACAACCCCACTTAAAAAGGAAGAAACTTTTTGAACTTCAGTGTGAAATAAGAGAACCCCAGATGAAGAAAACACAAGTATAACAATTATAGGTTAATGAAAAATTGAATCTTTGAAAAAGAAAAAAAGACAGAGATTTGTTGAGGTGATGAATTAAAGAACAAAGAGAATAAGAATGAAAAGGAGAAAAAGGAAGAGTACAGAGGAAGTGGTGGCTCTCATCTCCATGAACATAACATTCATCATCTGTTTCTTCAGCAAAAACATTATTTTCTCTCTCCTACCCATTTTTCCCGGCATTGCTTTTGCTGCTTTTAATTTCTCACTTCTCTTAACTTAAAAAATAACATTAAAATAATCATCTTCCCATTAAAATACATAACCCATAATTTGCATATTTATGCTGAAGATTTCAAATACACAGAACTACAAGATTAGTTCATGTATTTATCCATATTTCTTTTTCAATTCTCTCTCCAACTTTACTTTTTTCTTATCACTGTGCACTTTATCTTACATGTCATGAACATGAGACCTTTTGATTTTGACATTGTTTTTGTATATTTAATTGTTATTCTGATTATTTGTTTGGTATGTAGTTATAAGTCTATAGTCGTTATCACATAGTTGTCGTAAGATGGATAGAACCCCTACGTCCTTAAAATCTCGGGTCGCAACCTAAAAATAAAAATGAAATTCTTATTGTGTGCGAGTTTTTTTTAATTGGCCTTACGTAGTACAAATTTTAAATATATCAGGACTTCAAAAAAATACCGAACATCAAGTGAAAAAAGTGTATAGCCTGTAGTTAGAATGAGATTTATTAATAATGTTGGAGGGGTTTATTTATTATTTATTATTTATCATTTAGTTTGTTTGATATTTTTATTTTATTTTTATTTTTATTTTGGAATCTTTTCTTTAAAGAGTATTCAAGTTCTTGAGCTACTATTGGTCAGCAACAGCGTATGGAATGAAGTATTTGGCAGCTTAGTCAGCGACAGTATTAAGATAGGGAAAGACTTTTATTTTATTCATTCTTTTGTTTTGTTCTTTTTTTTTTTCTATTATCTTATGGTAAGTTTTTTTAATAAACTTTTCTTATGGTAAGTAATTCACAAGCTGCAACCACTCTCACAATACTAGAATACCTATTATATGGTATGTCATACAGTAGTAATATTAAGATATAAATATACCATTATGGTATTGAAAATTACATGATGACAACTAAGGTTTATAAAGAGAATTGTCTACAGGGAATATTTAGACCGCAGAAACTAAGGGGTCATTTGGTATGATGGATAGTAAAAATAATGTGAAATAAAAATTAAGTACCACCTTATTTTTTGTTTGGGTATTAATCCTAAGATAAGTTATCTCAAGATTAAACATAGTGTATGGGATCGAATTTGACCAATCACGTCCTACCGTCAACATGACCAACCACTGAATGTTTACGATACGATACGAAGGAACAACCCAGGGGTAACAGGAGGAACGACCTCGACCTGTCATCGGCTCCGCCATAGAGTACACTGATTTTGTCGTTCTCATGACTCAGCTTAGATCCCCATTATATAAAGGGGATCCGAGCCTTGTAATAGAGGGGACTGGAATAGAAAAAACTAATTCTCTCTCTGATCTTTATCATTCTCTCTCTGTGATCTTTATCATTCTCTCTCTCTCTTTTATCATTATTACTGTCTCGATTATTGAAACAATCTTAGGGTTTATTATCTTCGACTACGATTTACCCCTTCATCTCTTTGATTGATTTGCTTAAAAAGAGCTTAACATCTTTTGAGTCAAACAATTTGGCGCCGTCTGTGGGAATTTCTGTAGTCGAAATCATAGTTCTCACCTGGGATATCAAAAGCAACGATCTCTATCCTTCGCACTCCAGAGAAACCGGCGATCGCAGAGAAAGAAGCAAGGTTGAAGGCGATAGCGAATGTCTCAAACAACCTCTTGGACTCCCTCGACGAAGCCGGTAGAGAAGATACCGAGAATATAACACCAAGAGGTACACCGGAAGGGGAGATCTCACCATCTATACTCGAGGATCTGACAATCTTGCGCGAAAGAGGAACTTCGACGTCCACGGTGAAATAAACACCAGGAGCAGTCAAAAAGCTGTTAGAGGAGTGGTTGACAAGCGCTCTAAACACCATACTTGAAAAACCCCCTCAAGGAAATACCGGAGATTCGTCGACGGCGGAAATCGCTACCGTCGCCGGCGAGCCAAGCACTGTACGAACAAGCAACACCCGCACTATCACCGATGCAAGTGAT
Source organism: Nicotiana attenuata (assembly GCF_001879085.1). Lineage (NCBI taxonomy): Eukaryota > Viridiplantae > Streptophyta > Magnoliopsida > Solanales > Solanaceae > Nicotiana > Nicotiana attenuata. Next base: position 3,147,237 of record NC_032000.1, on the reverse strand, counting down.
GGTGCACTCGCGACCATCCTAAAGAAAATGGAAGAAATGTAAAACGAGAACAAAATGCTTCGTGACCAAATGAAAGAACACCAGGAAAGGGTTGACAAAATACCCGGCGCCCCTAAGCTGCTGCCAAAGCGCGATGTGGGAAGATTTGTCGAGCAACCGTACAGTGAGGAAGCTGCTCCCCACCCTATCCCGAAAACCTTCAAAATGCCACCATACTTGAAAATATACGACGGGACCACGGATCCAGAAGATCACCTGATTCATTATGTCACCGCGGTAAAAGGCAACGACTTGTCAAAAGAACAAGTGCCATCCGTGCTGTTGAAAAAGTTCGGTGAAACTTTGACAGTAGGAGCATTAACATGGTATTCTCAGCTACCAGCACGGTCGATATCAACATTCGAGGAGATGGCAGATAAATTCGCTACCGCTCACGCAGGAGCAAAGAAGGCTGAAGCTAGGGTCAACGACATCTTCGCCATCAGGCAAATGGCGGGCGAAGGACTTCGGGACTTCCTGGCCTGGTTTAACAGGGTAAGAATGGGACTGCCGAATGTATCGGAAGGAATGGCGGTCGCAGCCTTCCAGAACGGGCTAAGCAAAAGCGGGTCGAAGGCGACCAAGAAGTTACTCAACAGACTCATGAAGTACCCTCCCACCACATGGGAGGAGATCCATAATGCCTACTGCGCCGAAGTAAGAGCAGATGAAGACGATCTCAACGGTCCAACCCAGCGACTAACGTCAGTACAGTCCGAGATAAGGAGAGATCGACGCAACGACGGACGAAGGGATCAGCTCCTACGCTTCAACAGAGAAAGGCATCATCCCTATGTCAGAACTCCTAATCCACCTCCCCCGAGGCATACAGACGCCGTGTCACGACATATCGCGCCCCTTCGAAACGAAAGAGGTATGCCCCCATTATTTTCTGCTCATAACTTTTGTGTTTCCCCTTCAGAAATAGTGTACGCACTAGAGAAGCTGGGCACGAAGGTGCAATGGCCACAAAAGATGAAATCGGACCCAAGTGCAAGAAGGTCAAACGTACTCTGCGAATTCCATCAGGAAAGAGGACACAAGACCGAAGACTGCATAGGTTTACGACAGGAGGTGGTTAGAATGCTGAACCCGGGATACCTGAAAGAACTGCTCAGCGATAAAGGAAAGGCTAACTTCGCCAGAGGGCGTGACCCATCTCAAGGACCACCCAGGCCACCGTCACCGGCACGTACCATACAAATGATTATCGGTGGTGGCAACGACTCAGTTATCAACCACGTAAAGTCCACCACCACGCATAAGCTGAAGCGTACAATCACTCACGAACGGTATGATGGCTTTGAAGATAGTATCACCTTCGAAAAGTCAGATGCCGACGGTTTGTCTTTCCCTCATTATGATGCTTTAGTCATAACATTACGCATAGCTGACATAGATCTGAAAAGAGTCATGGTAGACGACGGAAGCGGCGCGTGTATTATCCACCCGAGTGTTCTCATGCGAATGAAGCTCGAGGAAAAGATTACCACGTTGCATAACACTAACGGGTTTTAATAATGAAGTACAGCGGACATCTGGAGAAATAACACTGCCGATCCTGGCTGGGGGAGTCACGCTGGAAACTATATTCCACGTCATGGACCAGGAAATCGCTTATAATGCTATCATAGGACGCCCATGGATACACGTCATGCGGGTCGTCCCCTCAAGCTTCTATCAGGTAATCAAGTTTCCCATCCCGTGGGGAATTTTCAGCATTTGAGGCGAGCCACGTACCGCCCATGAATGCTATAGGATCGCCCAAGATTGCACGCATACCAAACAGTTAAAAGAGGCAAGCGCGGAGGCATAGCAATCAACCATGTCGGGAGATAAAACCGACCCGCCATCAGAGATCATCATAGACCCCGACGTTGTAGAAGCTTGCAAGGCAACCATTGAAGATCTCGACTCGGTACACCTGGACGACGCTGAAATACAAAAAAGGCTTATATCAGACACAACCTCTTCGAGCCAGGTAAGTATCGTGAATTTTTTACTAACAATGCCGATCTATTTGCCTTCTCGCACTCAGATATGCCGGGGATCCTGAAAGACATCGCCACTCATAGGTTGAATGTCGATCTGATTTATTCGTCCGTGCGGCAGATGAGGAGGAAATTCAATGCCGCAATCAACGAGGCAGTCAGTGAAGAAGTGGACAAATTACTGGCTAACGGCTCCATCAGAGAATCGAAATACCCCCAATGGGTCGCTAATGCGGTCATGGTCAAGAAGAAAAACGGCAAGTAGAGAATGTGCGTGGACTTCACCGATCTGTACAAGGCATGTCCAAAAGATTCCTTTCCATTGCCCCATATCGACCAGCTGATCGACGCAACAGCGGGACACGAACTGCTGAGTTTCTTGGACGCCTACTCCGGCTACAACCAAATCCTAATGGCCGAGGAGGATCAATAGAAAACAACTTTCATCACCCACCAAGGGACTTACTGCTATAATGTGATGCCATTCGGACTCAAGAACGCGGAGGCCACATACCAGAGGTTAGTTACCAAGATGTTCAAGGAACAGCTCGGCAAGACAATGGAGGTCTATATCGATGACATGCTGGTGAAATCGACCAAGAAAGAAGACCATATCGGTCACTTGAATAAGCCTTCGAGATATTGAAGCGGTACGGGATGAAACTGAATCCGGAAAAATGCGCCTTCGGTGTAGCCTCAAAAAAATTTATGGGTTTCCTTGTGTCACAATGAGGCATCGAGGTCAACCCGGATCAGATCAAGGCCATAGACTCAATACCTGAGGTACTGAACAGCAAGAAACAAGTACAGAAGCTGACAGGGCGAATAACCGCCCTATCAAGGTTCATTTCACGATCCTCGGACAGGTGCCACAAGTTCTTCAATGTACTGAGAAAAGATCATGGACTACAATGGAACGAAGAATGCATCGACGCCCTGAGGAAACTGAAAGCATATCTATCCTCACCACCCCTGCCCGTCAAGGCAGACCCAGGCGAAAGTCTGCTCGTATATCTAGCGGTATCCGAAGTCGCCGTAAGCGCAGTCCTGGTCCGCAAAAATAAAGGTACACAATCCCCCATTTACTATATCAGCAAAACCTTAATAGATGCCGAAACAAGGTACCCACACCTTGAAAAACTGGCTCTGGCACTAGTCATAGCTTCGCGAAAGCTTAGACCCTACTTTCAATGTCACCCCATAAAGGTAATAACAACATTTCCCCTAAGGGGCATCCTGCATAAGCCTGAGCTCTCAGGCAGACTCGCCAAATGGGCCATAGAGCTCAGCGAGCACGACATAACGTATCACCCGCGAACTGCCATTAAGTCGCAGGTACTCGCCGACTTTGTCGCCGATTTCAGTGCAGAAATTTTGCCGGAAGCGGAACAAGAGGCCCTTCGTGCCTCCACTCTTACCGACCTTTGGACCCTCTATACTGACGGAGCCTCGAATGCCTCGGGATCGGGACTGGGACTCGTCCTCGAAGTCCCTACAGGCGAAGTAATTCGCCAGTCCATACGATGTCCCGAGATGACTAACAACGAGGCCGAGTACGAGGCTGTGGTTGCAGGTATGAAGTTAGCACTCAAATACGGAGCCCGGCGACTCATCCTCCACTGCGACTCTCAACTCGTCGTAAATCAAGTCACCGGGACTTTCCAAATTAAAGAACAAAGACTACAAAAGTATCAATCAGAGATCCACAAGCTGATGCCAGAATTCGACGAATGCCGCCTCGAGCAGATACCTAGGGCACAAAACATTGAAGCAGATGGCCTAGCCAAGCTAGCCGCAGCCACCAAAAATATCAACAAAGGAAACGTGGTCACTCTCCTCCATTCAACCATAGATCACGTCGAGGTATTCTCCTTGAACTTAACCTGGGACTGGCGCAACCGCTTTGTATCCTATCTGCAGGACGGAACACTCCCACAAGACAAAAAAGAAGCCAAGAAAATCCGAGTGCAAGTTGCCCGATACAGCCTGGTAAATCATGACCTCTACAAAAGAACGTTCGGCGGCCCCCTCAATAAATGCCTCGGACCCCACCAAACAAGACAAGTATTGGAGGAGGTGCACGAGGGCCATTGCGGCGCACACACTGGGAACCGTGCCCTCGTCCGATGCCTCATCCGCACCGGCTATTACTGGCTTACTATGGAAAAAGAAGCAACAGACTACGTCCGGAGATGCGAGCAGTGTCAAAAATACGCCCCCATGATACATCAAGCGGGAGAACTCCTCCATTCAGTCACTTCGCCATGGCCCTTCCTAAAATGGGGGATGGACATAATCGGCCCCCTGCCGGCTGGGCGAGGAAAGGTACGCTTCCTTTTAGTTTTAACTGACTATTTCTCTAAACGGGTGGAAGCAGGTGCGTACGCCCAAATACGCGAACAGGAGGTCATCGCTTTTATATGGAAAAATGTTATATGCCGCTTCGGCATCCCCAAAGAAATCAGCTGCGACAATGGGCCTCAGTTCGTCGGAAAGAAAACGATCGAGTTCTTCGAAAAATGGCACATCAAGCGGATACTCTCCACTCCATACCACCCAGCCGCCAACGGTCAAGCCGAATCTTCCAATAAAGTAATATTGAACACATTGAAAAAGAAGATCGAGGAAGCTAAAGGGTTATAGGCCCGAATTACTGCCTGAAGTAC